>NC_000081.6:66079950-66406950 GCF_000001635.26 Mus musculus
TTAACTGATGTTTCTAAAAAGCCCTGGACAGAAGAAACGACAGGAAGCAAAACAGTCAGCAGAAACTTAGGAACAGCCACAAATGTGCTGCTACTGCTGAAATACAAGGAGATGCCTTTGAGGATTTTTTTCATGAGTGGCCTCCTGAATCTGCCTTATATGCTATGAATGAACGTAATATATGTGGGGATAGCACTGTGGGCATCATTAGATAACCAAAATAAAAGGAGACCAAAGTGATCTTGTATACATTAGCCCTGACATTATTAGTGGCATGGAAAGTGTCATAAGCATCTGTCATCATCATTTTATGTGAGAAAAATCGATCTTCTCTTCTATGTCAACGTTACTAGAGACCCCCTGTTTGCACAGATCAAAGAGATCCTAGATACCTAGCACTGTCTTCCAGACAGAAACAATCCACTCAGGACTCCAACTAAGGTGGGAGTTGTTTATTCAAATTTTAGAAGCAAACTGAATTAGATGTGAGAATGTCACATTTTTTTCCAACTCAGGACACCAAATTCATGAGTTTCTTGTGACATTACTTGAGTTAGAAGAACCGCCCCCCCCCCCGTGTGTGTGTGTGTGTGTGTGTGTGTGTGTGTGTGTGTGTTTGTGTATCCTGAGTCTACTGTTTACATTGCTAGCTTAACCTTGACATTCTGCCAGTGTGTAGAAAGCCTGGTACATTGAGGATATATTTTGGGTTGTCTCTGAGCCACAGCTTCAATACTAGCACCAATTCAGAGCTGATAAATCCCCCAAGCAGACTATTCTGAAACCAGGGAGGGAGGACTGGTTTGTACTCAGACATTCATTGTGAATAGGAGGAAAGAGTTGGGGCAAACATCTCGCTCATTCCCATTCATCTCACACACAAACACACCATGCTCCCTCACTGCTTAGGGAGATGCCTGCCAAGACAGGACCCTTCATTTAACTCTGCTTTAGTTATAAGACGCAGAATAAAAATTTACTTTTATTAGTGTTTTACAGAAACTGAAATTAGATGAGCACATATATATCTTCTATTGGATTGAGACTATGGGGGTGGAGTGGCAGGCAAAATTCGTTTATTAATAAAATTCATTTAAAATATATCCCCAATACTCTAAGACATTTTAAGTATGTGTGTGTGTGTGCATAAATGCAAATGTTCATGAAGTTCAGAGCCATTGGATCAGCCCTGGTGGTAGAGTTACAAAAAATTGTGAGATGTTCATTGTGGGTGTTGAGAAACGAACTCAGGTCCTCTGAAAGAACAATATGAACAGTCAGTCCCCCTGAATATGAACCATTTCTCTAGCCCCTCAGAATACTCTTTACATTGCCAGGTTCCAACACTGGGTATTTTAGCTGAAGCTATAAAATAAAAGGTCTAATTTGACTCATAGGAAAAAATGATGAGGTGGATAAATTGAAAGCCAAATAATCCGTTGTCTGAGCTAGACCACCTTTGACAATGCTTGATGGAGATATGGATAATGATGCTGACACAGTGGGTGCAACTTAAATAGGCCTGAAAAATCACAGTATTTGAGCATCCTATAAAGAACTGTGAAATTCCTCCCTACTGTGTGGATAGCTTAGTGCTGACCAGATTGGTGTACTGATAAGAAATAACATAATTTTGCTGTGTTTGTATAGCCTGTTGTGATGTCCATGACAGTGAATACCCAAGGCTCAGTTCTAACTTTGGGTTTTATTATCCTCTGTAACCAAGAAAACTGAGTCTAGAAGAGGTTTGATTAGTCCAAGACCTTACTAAGCTTATGGTGATTGAGTCTGAACTGGTATAGCTCTGCCCTTAAGAAGTGACCCTGATATAGCTGTCTCTTGTAAGACTATGCCGGGGCCTAGCAAACACAGAAGTGGATGCTCACAGTCAGCTATTGGATGGATCACAGGGCTCCCAAAGGAGGAGCTAGAGAAATTATCCAAGGAGCTAAAGAGATCTGAAACCCTGTAGGTGCAACAACATTATGAACTAACCAGTACCCTGGAGCTCTTGACTCTAGCTACATATGTATCAAAAGATGGCCTAGTTGGCCATCACTGGAAAGAGAGGCCCACCGGACACACAAACTTTATATGCCCCAGTACAGGGGAACGCCAGGGCCAAAAAGTGGGAGTGGGTGGGTAGGGGAGTGGGGGGGGTATGGGGGACTTTTGAGATAGCATTGGAAAATGTAATTGAGGAAAATACCTAAAAAAAAAAAAAAAGACACAATGGCCACTGAGTGGAACCCTGAACATAATATAGATGGTCAATTTTATGTTTTATATATTTTACTCTAATAAAAGAGTTCATAAATATCTTCAAAAAAAGTGTATTTTACATGGCAAGTAGAGCTCCAGCCAGTTCCTTCAAATAACTTTTTTGGGAGAATCATTCAGGCCAATTTATATTGGAGTTCTTGGTCAATTGCAAGCCACAGTTACCTTGTGCAGGACAGAGGAAAAGGAAGAGGAAGAAAAGAACAGCAGAAGATTCGACTTCGGCAGTTTTAAGATAAGACACTTGCAGAGCACGCACTGTACCCTGGGCACTGTGTCAAGCAGGCACACTTTGTACCTTACTTCATTTCATAGTAAATGTTAGGCACGAGCAGATGCTTAGATTTTTCAGGTAGGGAAACTGGGACTTAGCGACTTTAATGGCTTGTCCAAACCTAGGCAGCTAGTAAGTGGCTGATTCAAAGTCAATTCCCATATCTTGTGCTAGTTCTGGAAAACCCAGTGCTCCAAGAAAATTAGCTTCTCTCTAAGACCAGTGTTCTCAATCCAGTCCCCAGTCAGTCCTACCTGGGTGACTGCACAGGATTCATTGCATAGCTTTGTGCAATGCATTTTCTACCCAACATTTGAAAAATAAATCAGACCTGAGAGTGGTGGGTGTGCTTACTGGTGAATATAAGACAAACCACGGAATTCTACATGTTAAATGATGTATTTTCTAGCATAAGACGTGTAGCTTTAAAAAATGTCAGACACCATCAGATCCATAAGTTACAATATATTTAAAGTAGAGCCCACCAATCTCCTAACACTCTCCAATGGTTTCCCATGATGCACTGCATTTGGACTAAGGTATGCTTTTCATGTGTCCTGTAAAGTCCCCTGTGGCAGGTGCCTCCCAACTGTCCATCTCTTTGACTAGCCATTTCTTCATTCCCTCTCCACATACTATGTGAGCTTCCAGTTCAGGGCTCTGCACTGACTTGCCATTGGGTTTGGAACAGTCTACACACCTCTGTAGGATTGGCTCATTCCTATTCTTTGAATCTCAGCCCATATATCATTTCTTTCATATGTACTTCTCCATTCCTTCCTAACTAGTTACCACAATCTACACTTCTTGATGGCACATAATACCTTCAACTTCATCTCCACAGCCAATCACATGGGCATGGTGGCATGGTGATGGGATTCAGTGATCTGGTGAATGAGCCAAGATTTTCTCTTCTTATCTTGAAGGTTTTGGGGTTTTGGTTTTTTTTTGTTTGTTTGTTTTTTGTTCTTTTGTTTTTTTGTTTTTTTGTTTTTTGTTTTTTGTTTTTTTTTTTTTTTTTACAAAATCACAATTGCAAAGGCCAAACTGTCTTCATCTTTGTTAGAAAAACATTGACTTCTGCCTGAAAGTCTACATTTTGAAAAAGAAAAAAAAAAGACTTATTTTTCTGAGTGACAATTGCTTCCCATACAGACACTTCTCAACTACGGCCTCCACTTGGTTATTCAAGGTGAACACACAAAACAACTGATGGACTCCTGAAGTCTGAAAAGAAAAATAAACACCAAACGAAAAAAAAAAATCCTGGGAATGCTATTCTTCCTATATATACGACAGTGGGGGAGGGCCAGGAAAGACAGCAGAGTGACAGGAACAAAAGTATAAACCATTACAGGCTGGAAGGACACTTAAGAGGGAGAGCCACAGGGTACAAGGCACTGCTTGGGAGCTCTCCTCATGATCCATGGGTGCTCTCCAAGCCGTGACCCAATGTTAACTGTCAGAGAACTGAGATCATGCAAAGAAACATGGACTCTCTCCATCTTACTGTTTGCAGGCAAGGCTGCCTTCTGTAAGTCAATCCAACCCTGAGACTGAGATAGACCAGGAAGCTTGGAAGAGGGCTGTTCCATGCAGACTTGCTCTGTTCCACGCTCCTTCCTGTTTCGTTTCACAACATGGTCAGATAGCTCCAGCAAACACACACTGCTCCTCTCCTTTCAAGTTGCTGAATCCGAGGTCTAATCAACCACGTTCTAACCCATGCATAAATAAGTGCTGAGCCAGACACTGGGGGAATTTAGCACCTCTGTAAGTACCTCTCAGGTTATTACTTAGAGAATGAAAGTGCATTTCTTGAAAGCCACTGATTTAAGAGGCTGGTGATGTAGGGAAAGATAAAATGAGACCCAAAGCAATTTGGGAAAGGAGGAAGTAGAAGGGGGACTGCTCACCCTCAGGAAGCCTTCAATATCAGCAGCAAAAGCAAAAGACAGAAAAATATGAAAGACTACTTATGGCACTGCATCTCTGGAGTGCTGTGGATATAGGGATGCCCAGTGAAATGGACTGCTCAAAGGAATAAGCTAGACCTAGCAAACATTTAGGAGCTTATTTGTTGTGGAAAGTCTCTCAAAGGAAGGTAATGCCGAGAGGTCTGAATCTGAATCTTGGCTCTGACCCACGCAAGTTAAACGAACCAGGATGAGTCATTGAACTTTCTGTGTCTTGGCTTCTCTGTTGGCAAAATATCCTCTGAGCTGTTGTGACTGTTTAGATGGGTGATGTAAACTCATAAAGAACAACCTTCAGCATGAGGTGTGCAATGGAATCCTTGCTGCAACTCTAATCTCTCGTTCTATTTAAAAGCACAGCCTTTGACGTCCGCTGACAGGATTTGAGTCCTGGTCCTGTGCTTATTTTATTACTCTTGAAGCACTCGAAATCTCAAGGAAACTCTGTAGCTTGGGCTAAATGCATCATTTTCAGTGTGCTGATGATGGTGGTGGGGAGGGGGAGGCTGCAGACTGGTTTCCACTTAGTCCTTATTATGTTTCCTCATACCGCTCAAGGAATGTGGAATGTCCCTTACAGGCTCATGTGCTTGAACACTTGCTCCCCATCTGGTGGTGATCCTTTGAGAACCTGTGTAAGCACTAAGAAGTAAGACAGACTGGAAAAAGTGGGTTACTGGGGGGTGGTGGTGGAATCTTATGGGTTATATATAACCTAGCCCTACTTATGGCCTGAGCCCCCTGAGTCCTCATCTACTGTTATATAAAGAAGATGTCTTATAATCCTGCTGCCACAACCTAGCACTGTCCCCACCATCATGAACACTGTCCTGCTTCTCCTGCTATGATGGACTGTATCCTCTCAGTCCATGAACTAAAGTGTACCATTTCTCCCTTAGGTGGCTTCTGTCCAGTAGTCTATCACAGTGTCAAGAAATAAGTACAGGAAATTGGTCCTGAGAAATCAGGTTACTGCTACCATAAACCTGACCTTGAGCATGTGGTTGTAGAAAGAGTGTAGACAGTTTAGAGCAGTCTTAAAGAAGCCTTTGATGCTGTAAGTGGAGCTTAACCATCAATTTGATCAGCGTTCAGAGGACCAAATTGCTGATAGGAAGGTGGGTAGGACAGAATGTGCTAATGAGACTTCAGAGAAAGAGAAGGATTATTGAGAAATGGGCTGAAGATCATTCATCTTACATCCTGGCAAGGCATGGGACTACATTCTGCCCATGTCCTAAACATGTGAATGGGCTTGAATTCAAAGGCAAGAGATTAATTTGCAGAATGAAGGAAATTTCAAGATAGCATAGCATTCATTCTGTAGTTGGTTGCTACTCTCTGTTCTAGCCAAGTATACTGTGTGTGTTAAGGAAAGACACAAAGCTGAAGTTTGGACATGTTGGGTTGCAAAGAATTTGTACTTATTAAGGACATTAGAAACATTAAAGAGACAGTGCACATTTCTACCAGACACCTTGGAAAATGTCTTGGGGAAAAGATCCTAACCACTCAAAGTTCTAGAAGATAAAGCTGAGATTCCATGAGATAAAGGTTCACGTGAAAGGAAATTGCTTGAAAAGATAACTCCCTTTCTGGTGTCCTGTCAAAAATAGTTATCTAGGGATATTTTCCCAGGTATATCTATGAAGACAGAGTCAGGCTATATCTTGAGCACACAGCAGAACTTATAGTTTACATGTTGCTGATATTTCATCCATAAAGAAAACAAGAGTTGCAGGGTCATGGGGACTTGTGTCAAGGTCTCAGAAAAACAAACAAACTAAAAAAACAGTCAATATGTGATAGAGTCATATGTCTTAAAGCAGCCATTTGAGGCCACTGCATGAAGATCTGAAAGTAAAGCCTATATTTCAGCATTTGGACATGCCAAGAACATGGGACGTCTAAGGAAAGCTGAAGCCATCGAGAGAGGCTAGCTTAAGAGAGTGGCTATATTTGCTATGAGAAACAGGACCATAAGAGTGGAACTATCAAAGCCCACTGAAGCCCAAATAATGCCATCACAAAAGCAGATGTCAGCTATGGAGTTTTAGCATCTGGGTAGGTAGGGGATGTGTTACAACCTGACCTGACCTGAGATCTTTACTCCCTGGTCTGCAGAGATGTGAGTAAGCTGCTTACATGCTAACTTGCTCAGAAATTTCTCCTACTATATGAACCCTACCATGCCTTTTCTGCCATGATAAACCCTGATTTTATATTGTGAGCTAAAATAAATCCTTCTTCCCTTAAGACATGTATATTAGGTATTCTGCACCAGTAATGAGACAA
Organism: Mus musculus; assembly: GCF_000001635.26. Lineage (NCBI taxonomy): Eukaryota > Metazoa > Chordata > Mammalia > Rodentia > Muridae > Mus > Mus musculus. The sequence goes on from NC_000081.6 coordinate 66,086,776, forward strand.
GTAAAAATGCAATGACACACATATCAAGAAGGCCATTGCTAGCCACTCTTCTAGGAGCACATGCTATACATTTAAACTTCTATCGTCTTCCATCCACCATCTTGCCCAGATCTCTGCACATCAGTCCCAGGCTCCATCCACTATTTACCATACTGCCCAGCTTTCATGTGCATTCATCCCAGAAAATGGGGCAGACATTTGCCCAGACAGTCACCTGAACTTGACTCAATGCTAGGAACACCAAGCCCCAAATTCCTGACAAAACATAGCCCTACTCTCAACATCCCCATCATGGGAGGGTACTTATTTGTCAGCTATGTTCTATGATATATTCCAAGCACCTAGACCTATGTCTGGCACATAGTAGCTTCTTAAGAAGGTTCTTGCCAAATAATTGAAAGACAGAACAAGCAAGTTAGCTTATGAAAGGTCAACTGTGTATCTGAGGTAGGTGATTTATACCTTGCCATCTTGACTGCTCACAACAACCCAGTGTCAGATTACATTGTGATAAAGACTTGACTGATGAGAGTCCCAGTGATGAGAAATAACTTACTCATGCTTATAGAGCTGGGGCCTCTAGCCATCCCTACTTTTCTATATAGTGGCTTCTAAGTACAGTGTATAATTCTGCTTGACTTAAGATATGCAATAGAATTATTGTACATAATCATTTATTATCATAAGTATTATCCATTATCTGCTTTTCCCCTAAAGAAACAGTGTTAGGAAGGAACTGGGTTTTAGCCCTACTGCTATCAGAAGTAGAAACTAAAAGGGGTTTTGGCGACCAACTCATCCAAGCCTGCAACAAGTACAACACAGCCAAGGGCATCTGGGCAGATCAAGGAGATTTTAATTTGCTTAGGAACTCATCCCTCTCTGAACAACCACTTAACAGCAACCGATTTCTTCTGAGTCAGGAAGTAAACTCAGCTAATTTTTGCATGCATTAGTGGGAAAGAGACATCTTTTTGAATCCTGTAGAAAGACAAGTGCCTCTTATGTGGGTGAGTCAGAGTTGATGACCCGAGCGATGCTTAATGCATCTACTTGATTCTGTCCAGCAAGGTTTTACTAACCAATTAACAAACAAAACACCGATGGAATGTAGGCAGCGCACAAAGAAGTACTGCGGTAGGATGCATGGCTGGTGCTTATATTCCCTGCAGGAATTAAGGGAGTTGATGACATCTATGAATCAGCATACATCCCTTCCATCATCCAATCTTCAAGGCCAATTCAGAAAATTGGCCCTGTTATGCTTAGAGCTGTCAAAAGACCTGTCCCCAAAGATATAATCAGCAAGTAGCAGAGTTAGGATTTGAGGAGGAAACTGTAGAAATAAGTAGAGTGATAAAACAGAATTGTGGCAAGATTACATCCATCCGGATGTTGTCTGCCTGGTGCTAAGCCAGGGAATGCACTTCTAACTTAAAAAAGAAGGAAAGAAAGAGAGAGAGAGAGAAGAATGGAGAGAAGGAGGAAGGAAGAAAAAAATGAAAAGAAAAGAATGAAAAGAAAAGGAAAGAATGGAAGGAGGGGTAATGAGAGATGGAGGAAGGAGAGGGAGAAAAGAAAAAGAGGGAGGAAGGGATAGTGAAGGGAGGGCAACAGTGGAGGGAGGAACATTTGAGAGCTAAGAAAGTGAATGGGAGAGAGAGGGAGTCTGGGCAAGCTGTAGATGGTACAGAAGTGTCAATAGACAGTCCTTGCTAGAGAAAGTACCCAGGGAGCTGAAGGGGTTTGCAGCCCTATAGGAGGAACAACAATATGAATTAACCAGTAACCCCAGAGCTTCCTGGGACTAAACCACCAATCAAAGAAAACACATGGTGGGACTCATGGCTCTAACTGCATATGTACCAGAGGATGGCCTAGTCGGTCATCAATGGGAGGAGAGGCCCTTGGTCCTGTGAAGGTTCTATGCCCCAGTATAGGGGACTGCCAGTGCCAGGAAGCAGGTGTGAGTGGGTTGGTGAGCAGGGGGAGGGAGGAAGGGATAGGGGTTTTCAGAGGAGGCACTAGGAAAGGGGATAACATTTGAAATGTAAATAAAGAAAATTTCTATAAACAAACAAACAAACAAATGAGCCACAGACCCCACAGCAGGGGACAGTGTTAGCAGAGCCTATTTCTCCCTTTGCTCTTTCAAAACCCTTGTTTGGGAAATCCTAGCTGAAACCCCTTATTGTGCATGTGTGACATTAAAGGCAGGCCTAAGGTTTCTTAGTTATGAGTCCTGCTGCACAGAGATGGGCTGTTGTCTTTTCTGCCCTATTTTCAAGGATCACAGAAGGCTGGGATGGAACATTTTCCTTTTTGCCCTTGCCATCCCATAATCAGTTGCTGCCATCTGTAGTCTGGGGGTAAATACCTCTTTATTATGTACAGCAATTTTTTAATCTCGAAACTATCATGACCCCAGCATTCAATGCTGCCTAACTGATGGCAAGAAAGGAAGAATAAGCTACCCACAATTCTACTCTCCTATTGTGCTAGGATCATCTCTGTTGGTGTTCTTTCTTTGTATGCATTTACATAATTGCAATCACAAGTACATCATTTTGAAAAGCATTTTGAGTCACCTTTTTCTATCTTTCAAGGGATGGAACTTTTAAGTCAGACCTGTCTATAGCAAAAGCCTTTGGAAGAACTTAGTTTCCTCAGTGATTATTTTCCTGTGACTCAGTTTCCTCCTTTACAAAATGGGATTGATATTATCACACTTATTCAAGCAAGGGCTCAAAGACGACCAGCCCAAATACCAAGACTGTGAGTCACAGATAATGAGCCATCCACGCTATGGGAAGGTATCTCAGTCAATGCAATGCTTCCTGATAAATATGCAAACATTAGTTCAATCCCCAAAGATCTGGGTATTTTGGTGTATACTTGTAACTTCTGTGCTGGGGAGGAAACGTGCAGATCACTGGAGCTTACTGATGGTCTATGCTACTTGATGAGCTTCAAGACAACGAGAGCCCTGTCTCAGAAAACAAGGAAAGTAGTGTTTGAGAAATGATAGCCACATGTCCTCTGGCCTTGATTTACCTACCACACATGTGCATGTACACCTCAGGCATGCATTTACACACACACACACACACACACACACACACACACACACACACATACATACACCATCACATGTCACATATTGATATGCCTTATATAGCTTTTATTTGGTTGACTTTCACTAGACCTAGGGTATCAAAGTTGAAGCTAGCATGGCAGACCCTAATACCTAAAGAAGAGTTCTGAAGTTGGGATTATTTAGCTGCTCATCTAGTTACCCCAATATCTTCAGGATCTAATTCATATTTATGTATGACTCATTTCTATTTATAAGCATGTTCTACAGTTTCATCATCACGAGAACTCATATCCACTCAGCAAAGAAAGCCTGTTGAGATGTGCCTTCTTACAGGAAGCACCCCCTTCTCTGAAGCACTCACCTGTTATATTTTGATAGCAGCCTGTACCTGCATCTCATGATTTACAGGAAACACATGAATCTATTTAGTGATTAAATTTTGAGGGTTAAATATTTAGAAACTTTTGTCTGTTTTTCACCCTTCTCTTGCCCCACAGGAAAATAAAGACTCAGTTGTACCCATCAGTGAACTCCCAAGTTAACCTCCAAAATGATTTTTGGTTCATGCCTCTTACACAACGATGCAGCGGAGATAAAACATATCAATGAACATCAAGGAAGGTCAGGCTGAAAGACAGTAAGAGCCAAAGACCAAACATTCTTCTGTGAGATCTTGTCCCCTAGCAATAAGAACAAAGTGTCACCCACGACCCTCAACAATATGGCTGCCTAAACAAGACCTGAACAAGTACACTACCAGTAGACATGCCAGCATGGAAGTAGATAGATCCCAAAGGACTCTAGCCCTAAACAAAGAACTATAGGCAACTAATGATTGCTTAGAGAGGAAGAATTAATTTTTCCTGGGAATGAGCTCTCTAATTGGTTACTCAATACCAAATCATCAGCCATGAAATCATGTACATACAAGGAATATTAAATAGACACAATAGGCTGTATTTGTATATTTATGCATGTATACATATATGTAACAATAACAAGTAAAGGAGAAGAGGCCATGAATTTGAGAGGGAGTCTGTATGTGTGTGGAAGGGTGCACAGTGAAGGGTTGGAGGTGGGAAGGGTTGGGAGAAGGAGAATGACATAATTGTGTTTTAGTTAAAAAATGACATATATTTAAACAAACAGCAGCAAAAGACATGGAGATTACTTCATGATGTCTAAGTAGCACATCATATCCCACAGTCTATGTCATGGGTTCTGTAGCTTTTCATTAACACATGTGCTGATACATCCTTGTATAAACCAATGAAATTGAGAATTCTCTTCAAACAGGACCCAAATCAACTCTCTGAAGTGGACATTTCTAGTTTCGTTGGAGAGCCAGTGTGTCATGTGATGTTTTTCTGGAAACTGTCTTACGAGAGGATGTTTTTGCTCAAGCAGGCATGTGGGAGGATGTTTTGCTCTAGCAGACACATGAGGGGTGTTTTTTCTGAGAACAGACACATGGCATATTTCTGTAAGCTGTCTGGTGGAAGGGCATGCGATGTTTTGCTGGAGTGAATGCTTGAGAGGACATGTGCTGTTTGGGAAGAGTATAAGTGTAACCCAACAGACAATGGATGACTCGCTGGTGTTGGTTCACCTTGCTTTCTTCTCCGATCTAGCATACCAAAGAACTTCTGGTGGTGTTCTGGTTACTTCTTGCCAGTTTCCTCCTGCTGCTTTGGGGAAACTTGCCGACCTGTGGAGCCTCAGTTTCTTCTGGATCAAGGCACTGCTGTTGATTCATGTTTGGTGTTTTGCTAGTGGACTGGACTGCTGACAATGAAGACTGGAACCACCCCAAGGAAGGAGACTGATGACTACTTCTACAGGCCCATGCCCTCCCTGTCCTATCAGTCATTTTCCTCCTCTACCTTTGGTTGGTTGACACATTTAAGAACCATTATTAAAGTAAGTTTTGAAAAATATAAGCCTGCAAGTATCCCATAGTCTTTCAACCTAGGAAAATTCCTCCCATACATAATAAGCTTAAAGGGTTATGATCAAATGAACAAACAAACAAACAAAATATAATCAAGGGATCCTTCTGGAATTCACATACATAAATGGAATTCTTAGGAATTGTTAATTTTTCCTTCTCAAATCCCTAGTAGGAAACTTGGGCACATTGCTACATCCAGTATGGCCAGGGCCCTGAGGCTAATGCAAAGAAACTGCTTCCAGCAAATAAACTAGCTACCTTGCTCTCTAATTCTTGTGCAAATGGCCAGAACCCTGTGGGCTAGGCAAAGGGGACTTAAATCAACCCAGGAAATAAATAAATAAGTGCCTCAAAATAACAAGATGAGAGATTTCCAATAAACGGCTTCTGCCCAGGCCCTTGAGAGAAGAGTCATGTGGAGAGAAAATGCCAACCACTGCAGATTTACAAAGCGACTGTAGCAAAACGGAAATAGGTTTGCAGAGACACGTGCTGTCTCCACAGCACAGCTTCAGGGTTTCTTTTATGAGCCATTCTGGAACAGAAACATCCCTTTAAGTCATTATTTGGTAAAAGGGGAAGTGTGGGGTTGTTTTGTTTTGTTTTGTTTTTGTTTTTGTTTTTATCATTGTTGTTTGCTTGGGCTGCCCTCTTTCTGCCTGCCCCACTCCTTCCATTAGCATTGGCTTTCCCTCTGTTTTTTGTTTGTTTGTTTGTTTGTTTTTGTTTGTTGTTTTTAACTGTGGCTACTGACACCTTGGCTTGCAGGCTAAGCATCGCTTCCTCCAGAAATCTCTTAGTGCTCTGGAGAATTCTCCAGAAAGGGTTGTTCCTCAGTCTGAAAATATTAAATGGAAACTTCTGAAAGTTACTCTGGACAGTTGAGCCCATAAGTCTAAAGTGAACATCATACTAAGTCCCAGGAAGTCTTGTGTCATTCCTCTTTGCTCTGCCAGGGATGTGAACCTTCCCTAAACTAGCACATCCATTGCATCTAAGGTACCCATCCTTTTACCACCCTGCCACCTTGGTTATCAAATCCAGTGTGCTGGTACATCCGTGCTTGTGTTCAAAAGCTCCTCTTTCAATACACCATGGCTTCAAAGCAAAAAGGTGGCGATATAAGAAAATATAATGGAACAGACCACAGAAGGATAGATTAACTCTGGCACTAAGAGGAACCCAGAGAAACACACTCCATACAGAATTCTAGATTTCACATATTTCTGGCTACTTTCTAGGAGCCTTGACACTATCCTTTTATGGATAGCAGAGGAAGTCTACAATACTGGCTCATTTACTACTAACCTAATGCTAGAAGTATGTGTTACTATAGTCCCAGGTATATTGGGGTGTAAAGAGAAACATTAAACACTTTCATTAATGCCCACACAGACAAAGTCAGATCTGACATTTTAACCAAGTTTCTGGGCTCCACATCAATAGAACATTAGGACTCCATGACACGTACATGCCAAAACTACAATCTACATGTAATGTTAGAGTCCTCCACTATTGCTCTGACATACTATGAGTTATAAAACTGTATTAGGAATAGGAGTTTAAAAGATTATAACAGTCATTAGCTATTTTCTAATTCTAGATAATGCGTTGGTGGTTCATAGAAAATGAGACTTTTTCCAGTCAACGAGTCTCCATATGGAACACGGATGTCTGGAATCCTTCCAATTAAGTACATAAATAAATATACAAATAAATATCGCATTCTGTTAATATAGCTTGCCTTTTGCTATCACTTCTCTCATGAAGATGGTGATTCCTTAGATTGACCTGTAGGGGGAGCTCAAGACCCTCTTTAGCTGACTGTGGTAGTAGAAACAGTTCAGATCCTCCTTCCTCCCTCCCTGTTTCCTTCCCTCTATCCCTTCCCCGCTTTCTCTTCCTTTTTGGACAGGTTTTTACTGTGAAGTCCAAATACGGTGGTGTCATGAGACTTGTAGAAATACCCCCGCCTCAGGCTCTTGAGTGTTGCAATAATGGGTGTGAGCCACCACGTCTGGCTTATCTATCCCTATCTTCTAACAGAAGCACTCACTGCCTTCTACCAGTCTCTTCACACCCAGAGACTCACCATGTAGCTCACCCGGACCCTGCCTCTTTCAGCCACACCTCTGACCCAGCCAATCAGTGGATGACCACTGCTCCATGGCATAGTGATTAGCTAGGGAAAGACAGCCAAGACAGTACCATTAGAAGCAGTTCACGGACCTTATTTCCTTGAAACTAGATTTCTCTCCTCAACCTCAGAAGGTAGTCATAGCCAGGCCTGAGTTGGCAAGCTACCTTCCTGCCTCTAGGAAGGGAGAGTCTGACAGAGCATCCATGGAGACATGTGGAGTCAAGAGACAAAGAGACACACGTTTCTTGACAGCATCATTTTGAGTCCCTGTCTTCAACCTGTTTGGGATGTCAGCAATTCTTGCATGAAAAGGAAAAGAAAACCTTACCCCCATAAAATACCTTCTATAAGTGGGATTTGTGTTTAGGGCAACTTAAATAGTTTATAGTTAATTTCTTTATAGTCTGTGGTTATGGTGCATTTAAACTATTTCAGAAAGTCTTAAGTTTCTGAGACAAGCTAATTAGAGTGATACTTAGCTTAAAACATAGAGTACAACCTGTGGGGGAGCTGGCCAGTGGCCTAGTTGTATCTGAACACGAATAGATTGTAAAACACCCTCAGAGAAGGCTTATGACACACCAACAGACATCTTCTGCATCTCTGAAAAGATGGGCAGTACTCAGGCAGAGATACTGGTCTTACTTGCAAGGCTTCAGCCCCTTCCCACAGGGCATCCTATCATCCTATCATCCTATCATCCTAGCATCCTATCATCCTAGCATCCTATCATCCTAGCATCCTATCATCGGACTGTTGAGATGAAGCTGTCACCCTCAGATGCTCATATTCATCTCTACCTACTACCTACCTAAGTTTAGGCAGAAGGAAACTTCACTGAAGGAGGCTGTTGTAAAGTTTATCAGCTCTCATAGATATTCTACTCTATTTCCTGGTACCAAATAGGTTGAGTCAAAGCATACACATTGCCCTTTAAAACTCTACTTTATTGAATGATATGGAAGCTGGGAACATACACCAAATATAAGGTCTAGAACAGAAAGAACTATTAAACATCCACTCACTGTAAGGACTGTGCCTTGCAAGATGCTATGGAGGGTGGTACACCTTCCTGCAGAGCATCCTTTGAAAATGAGTAGAGGAAGCCCTGGGCTGAGTTACTCTTCCTAAACAATTTCTCTGTTTGGTTTTCTTTTTCCTTCTAAATGATGAGTTTTGTGTCTCATCTTTGAGAGGAAAGGGAGCCAGGTGGAACCACCTGAAAAGCATGTTGCTCATTACAGGCTCCCCTGGATCTACTTGGCTTCCATCCTGGTTTTCCTTTCCGGTTTGGCACTAACTGTCAACGTTATGAGGTTACAGCTAATTGTTCCTCTAACCAGGGTTCATATGAAATAACTAAGCCTAGAACTTCAGCTAAGGGGAGATGGTCAGACCACTGTGTCAGTGTTGTCATTCAAGCATAACCAAATGGACAAGCCTCTTATGGCATCTTGTCTTTTTTTTTTTTTTTTTCCATTTTTTATTAGGTATTTAACTCATTTACATTTCCAATGCTATACCAAAAGTCCCCCATATCCACCCACCCCCACTCCCCTGCCCACCCACTCCCCCTTTTTGGCCCTGGTATTCCCCTGTACTGGGGCATATAAAGTTTGCAAGTCCAATGGGCCTCTCTTTCCAGTGATGGCCGACTAGGCCATCTTTTGATATATATGCAGCTAGAGTCAAGAGCTCCGGGGTACTGGTTAGCTCATAATGTTGTTCCACCTATAGGGTTGCAGATCCCTTTAGCTCCTTGGCTACTTTCTCTAGCTCCTCCATTGGGAGCCCTATGATCCATCCATTAGCTGACTGTGAGCATCCACTTCTGTGTTTGCTGGGCCCCGGCATAGTCTCACAAGAGACAGCTACATCTGCGTCCTTTCAATAAAATCTTGCTAGTGTATGCAATGGTGTCAGCGTTTGGATGCTGATTATGGGGTGGATCCCTGGCTATGGCAGTCTCTACATGGTCCATCCTTTCATCTCAGCTCCAAACTCCGTCTCTGTAACTCCTTCCATGGGTGTTTTGTTCCCAAATCTAAGGAGGGGCATAGTGTCCACACTTCAGTCTTCATATGGCATCTTGTCTTAAGAGGAATCATTCTACCTGGATTTTTACATACCCCAGTGTGGGCTGCAGGGCTATTATCACTGCCTATAAAACCAGAAGAGATAGGTAAAACAGTCCTATTCAGAGGTGCACTAGTCATTCCCAGTGCCCTCAGACTTTCCTAGGCAATCAGTACTTGTGTCTCTGCATCAGGTAAGTTTCTCTTTGTTTCTTTCTCAGTGAGGAGACCCATGGTCTCTCACCATTTCTGATCACAGATGGCATCCTTTGCTATTTCTATATCATGTTCCCCAGAGATGTTCTTCAGCACCATCTGATCTGGTGGGTCCTAACGATGCTATCTGATCACAGCTCCTGGCATTCAGAGTGACGAGGTTTCTCTGGTTCACCTTTGCCTATCTCACTGGCTTATGAACGCCAAGTCAATGTACTTCAACACTTGCAATCAGAAGAACATTGCTGGTAGGTGAAAAACATCTTTCCACTTCTTCAGGAAGGAGTTCCACATGGAAATTATGCATCTGTTTCCAGAATTCATCTTCTCATTTAGGAAGGAGCCTGTATTGGTGAAGGGTGGTTGGTATGTCAGGCTCTGTGTCAAGATCAAACTCCACAGGATCCCTCAGCATTTAGCCTTCCAGTGGGAATGCAGAACAGCTAATCCTCACAGCTCTAAGTCTAGCTGAAGCCATCAGTCAGATAGGCTACCCTCTCTGTGTCTTCATGACATCATCTTCAAGGAAAGTAATAATGATGGCTCCTTCACAAAATTAGCACTTAGAAGGCATAAAGAGAGCACAGACCCAGTAAAGTCCCAACTGACAAAAAGCAAGGCCTGTCAAATCAGCCCTATAGAGCTGAAAATTAGTGTGTAGGTCCTGATGATGAAATTCTATTTTATCATAGAATTAACTAAGACACAAAAGCAGCAGCCACAGTGGATACCACCAGATCCAGCATTTGTGCTGGTGTTTTGGGACCCCAGCACCCTGCTGTGTTCAGTTCCTAAAAGATGGCCTCTCTCAAGCAGCAGTCTTTATATCCTCTCCCTGTCATTTGTCCTCTGCGTACACACTTCTGTCCATTCCTACACTTCTCAGTGCCATTAAAAAAAATGTCTGCTTGAGACAATTACCTGTTTTTGTAATTTTTTTCAGGTGTCTCTTGGCTTCTCCTAAATAGGGAACCACTAAAGCAAAACACTTGGAGAATCTGATTATGATTAACATTCCCTTGACAAGAAAATTATTCCCCACCTACTCAAAGTTTTTGGCCAGGACTTCCCAATAATTCGTTGGAGAGGTAAGTTCTTCTTCCATGATGAAGACCTCGAGACCTAACAGACTCCTTCTGTGGCCCACATTCTACAGTTAAGGCACACATGGAGACAACCATGTGGAGAAGGCAGATGGAACTGCTTCCCAGGAGACGCAACAGTTCCAGAAGATTTCAGCCTTGCTTCTAGAATTGTACTCTAGAGGCAAAACAAACATTACCTGGAAAAAGGAAACAAACTAAACTTTCCAATCCTCTGAAGGTTAACCAAAACTTAGAACAATAAGGGTTTGTGCATTCAAATGGAGTGGATGAACATGTGCAAAGAGAATTTTGTTGACCTGTTTCTTAGTTCCCCTTGTCCCAAGCCACATAGGATAGTCCTCAACACAACATATAAATACAGTCAAAAGCAACAGCCCAGACATGTCTGTAGGAAAAGGGGTGGGCCTAGAATTCCTTCAAAGCCTAGCTTACAGATAGCTTTCTTGAGTTTGTCTGGTGACTCCCTAGAAATCTTGTCTTTACCTGACTTGACTCAAGGGTTTCCAGGATGAGAATAGACTCCCCGTTGCAGGGGTCTGCGGAGTATAATCAGTGTCAAATTTTGTAGCTATATGATACAGCAATTCAAGTTAGGAAAAGCAAGTTAGCCAATGACTTGAAAGGAAGTTTGTGCTACAGGCCATCACATATATCTCATATCATGGAGAATATCGGAAGCCAAGCATGTGTGAAGGGCTGCACATGTCTTAGGTCTACCCACATGATGATGATACACCAAGGAAGGCCCTACAGTATTTTTGATGCTTTTGAAGCTGTGCAAATGTAAACACTGAACAAATTCCAAGGTGGCTTTCTAAGCCTTGACGCTAACAGCACCTCTCAGTGTTGGCTGGAGGACTCATGAGCCCTAGGAATTTAAGGAAGTCCCGAAACAGACTACTAAGTGAACCCAGCCTTAAGCAGCTACACAGAATACAGAATGTAGACACCAAGCTGGCAAATTTACTCCATGAACAGCACCAATACCAGTCATAAGGGAATCTGATTTATAGAGTCGCCACATTTTAGTGTTTAAAATGTCCACTTCCCAAGAAATATGAACCAGCAAAGAAACAGGAAATGACTACTTACATGCAGGGGAACACACACACATAATTAACAGAAACCATCACCATGGAAGCACGAATAGATGGAGAGTGACGAGGCAAAAGTTCAACTCTGCTATTTTAAATATGTTTCTAAGTATACCACAAGAAACCACAAATGCAGATTTATAAAGAAGTTAAGAAAGTGACAGCTTGCCATATAGTGTATAATGATAAAGACAACATATATGCAAATTAAGTTAATTTATAAGGACCATAAGTTAAATGAAAACCTTGAGAGAACTCAATATCACATTAGTACTGGCAGAAGAAAGGGAGGCACCTCAGAGATGAGGAGACGAAGGTTTGCAGGCTAAGTAATGGAAATTAAAAAAAAATGAAGAAAAACAAAAAGAGCCTAATACTTTCCTATGTCACCACTGTATGCACTAGTGTGCTCTTCCTTGGGGAATGCCACCTCTTCTATTCCCACAGGGTCTTACGGTTTAGACCCTGTGGCTGGCCTTGAACTTGTTCAAGTACTAGCAAAATACATAACATTAAAAGTAATTCAGCCTCCAAACGCTGACACCATTGCATACACTAGCAAGATTTTGCTGAAAGGACCCAGATATAGCTGTCTCTTGTGAGACTATGCCGGGGCCTAGCAAACACAGAAGTGGATGCTCACAGTCAGCTATTGGATGGATCACAGGGCCCCCAATGGAGGAGCTAGAGAAAGTAGCCAAGGAGCTAAAGGGATCTGCAACCCTATAGGTGGAACAACAATATGAACTAACCAGTACCGCCCTGGAGCTCATGTCTCTAGCTGCATATGAATCAGAAGAAGGCCTAGTCGGCCATCAGTGGAAAGAGAGGCCCAATGGTTGTGCAAACTTTATATGCCTCAGTACAGGGGAACGCCAGGGCCAAGAAGTGGGAGTGGGAGGGTGGGGGAGCATGTGGGAGACTTTTGGGATAGCATTGGAAATGTAAATGAAATAAATACCCCCCCAAAAAAAGTAATTCAAGAGGGGCTGAAGGGAAGGCTCAGCAGTTAAGAACACTGGCTTTTCCCCCCAAACAACTTCAGTTCAGTTCCCAGCACCAGGTGACTGCTGACAACCATCTGTAGCTCCAGTCCTAGGGCATCTACCCCTTTTCTGGCCTCTCTAGGCACCAGGCATGCACACAGTGCATAGACACACACGCAGACATAATGCCTATACACTATATGTTTTAAAAATTAAAAGGGTAATAGAAGAATAGAGTAATGAAAAAGATATTATGTATGTAAATAGTAGCAATATGTAAATATGTAGCAACACAGTAGATGCAAATCCTACAGTATCTGTTACTACATTAACTAGAAGTGGCTTGTATATACCAACCTAAGAGCAGGGATAGACCAAATTGGAAAAAAAATGCATGTTTGAACTATAGACTCTTTACTAGAAGTACATTTTAGACCTAAATAAAAGACCACATAGAGAATATGACAGTCACTTCATCAGAATAGCAGGACAGTGATAAGCATAGATGCAAGCCACATCAAAGCTCCTCAAGGCACAGAGCAAATGTGCTATCCATGAGAACCACACAATTTCACGCGAAATATTGGTACTTTGAATATTCTCTATGAAATAATGGATGGACTAAGTGGCTGGGAAGACTTATGTAACAGTACCAACCAGCTAGACCTGACAGACATTCCCAGAACACTGCACACAGCAACAGCAGAAGACATGTTCTCTCAAGTATACATGGATTGTTTCCCAGGATGCCCATATGCTGGGCTAGAAGATGAGTTTCAGAAAATTGAAAAGGCTGCAATCATACACAATATGTTCTTCAGTAACAACATTATAAAATTAATAATCAATAATAGGCAGAAGTTAGGGAAACCCATAAATATATATAGGATCTGAACAATAAAATCCTAAATAATCAAGGGGTCAAAGGTGAAATAAAATTAGGGATGTGTTTAATAAAAAATATACAAAGTTCACTATTCAAAACTACAAAATGGTATTAAAATTATTTTAAATTAAATAAATGTCATAACATTTTATGCTTATAGACTAAAAGCCATAATATTTCAAGATGACAACACTTGAAATTACCTACAGATTTTAATACCATCTTTTTCAAACTCTAAGTTGCAAAAATTGATAACTAAGTTTCAGCCTGACTGGTATATTTCCTAAATACAAATCAGTGTCAAATATAATGAGAAGGTTACATAAATTTCATGATAATGTATTCCATATATTGTCTTTTTTGAACTGGGGTCTAGAAAGGATTTTTCATCTTTTCCCATAAGGAATGAGACTATTCATATACATAACCACTATTTGTTGAACATAACCTTTGTGACAAACATTATTCTATGATCTAGAAATTCAGATTTGAACTAAATAGAAAATGCCTCTTATTGGTAGGAATGTTACTGAGGGGATATTCACTTTTAAAAATAATACTTACATGGTAAGTGCAATAAGTATTAGGAGGTAAATGAAACAAATATTAAATGGGATGTGGGGGCATGCCATGCTTTGAAATAAGTTGCTGAGATAAACATCTGGGAATTGTTTCTAATAATGGGGGGAGAATCTTAAGCCATGGTATTTTCTTGATTCTTATGTGGACAGTTTCCCATGCAGACCACTCCCACCATTTATAGAACAGCTAAAAGGAAATATATTTGGAACCTCTGTAAGTTGTACATTCCTTTGTTCTTTGATCCATCTAACTTTCTATCTGCAACCAACCCGTCAGCCAGTCTGACACTCAGGTCCATCCAACCTTCCATCCACGCTTTGAAGTGTGAAATACATTGGGTTTTGGTACACTTACACAGGTGGATCACCATGATCAGCAAGCCCCATATCCAGTTATAATTCCCTGCATCTCTAACATACAAAAGATTCTATTAAGGAGGCATGCAAGCAACTCTGGATCTGAGTTGAATTGAAAACAAAAACAAATACAAAACCAAACCAAACCAAACCAAAACCACAAAACCAAACCACTGGTCAGTTCAGAAGACTTGCTTTTTCTCTATCTCCTCTGAAAATGAAATTCCCACGTCCTTGTTGCTATGCTTCCCAGCACGGCCACCTCCACAGATACTTGTTTCTTTGCCCCAACCAAAACTATCTGCTGTGCCAAGCAGGCCTCTCCTCTGCTAAACGAACCACCTATAAGAGAGACTCAGCCGTGGTTTCTCACTTTGCATGCACAGCCTAGGCCCTGCTGGGGTGTTTAAGTTCCCTGATGGGCTCACTTCCTCATCCCTGGTCTGCCGAAGGCTTCCTAAATGCCAGGAGATGTTTTGATGCTTGGGAGAGACAATGTGCAGTCTCCCCTCTGCTGCAGGAGATGGGTGGGCGTATGCGTGGGTGACAAGCACACTGGGGACCAAGCTAGTAGGAGCAGATGCAAGTTAGAGAGCAGGAAAGAACAGAAACAGAGCTACTTGAGAGCGGCTCTGACCTTGCTGCCCTATTGGTCAATCCTTTGCTTCCAGCCCACAGACACCAGATGCCCTCATCAACGCCTCACTTAGAAATTAGACAAATGCCATACTGCAACTATGACATAAAATAGAACGCTTTATGTCTTAAGAGGAATGAAGCAAAGCAAGATGCACACATTTAGACATGGACAGATTAGCATCATTAGCCACCAGCGGCCCTGCAGTGGTTCCAAGTTAACCTGCAAACAACTGATGAATAGACAAATGTGTTATTAAAAAGGGGATGGAATTTTATTTGGTGATGAAAATAAAATTCGGATAAACCCTGAAACCCAATAAGCGGAAGAAAGAAGCCAGACAAAGAAGAACAAATAGTACTGCTAGAACATAAAGGCTAGAGTTCTGATTCCCATCAATCAAACAAATGCTGAGCCTAAGGGCCGGCTCTCATAATCCCAGAACTCTGTAGGTGGAGACATGGGATCACCAGGCAAAGCTGGTTGGTTACACTAAGCTAAGTCTGTAAACTCTGGGTTCAGCAGGGATACTGTCTGAGCTTATCAAGAAGAAAGTGATAGAGGAAGACACTCCAAATGAACCTCTGGTCTCCATGTCCATAGGTACAGGCACATTCCTCACATATGCATGTATGCACACATCACACACACACACACACACACACACACACACACACACACACACAAAATATATACAAAATATATACAAATGTCCACAACAGGGAACAGTTAAGCCAGTTTGAGTTGGGGGACTCTACCATGACAGCTATGATTGTGAAATCTGAAAAGCATTGCATTATGCATGATATTGTATACACTTAAAAAAAAACATTCTTTGTGTGTGTGAGAAGAGGTGGGGGCCACATGCATCATAACATGTGTCCGCAGATCTGAAGACAACTTGCCTCACTTGGTTCTTTACTCCCACCACGTAGATTCGAAGAGTTGAATTCAGGAATTCCGGCCTGGCAACAGGCACCTCTGCCCACTGAGCATCCCTGAATCACACATTTCAAATGGGTCAATGGGATGAAATATGAATTATATGTCAATAAAGCTGTTATGGAAACAAATTTAAGAGGAGTGCCAACATCTCAAAAAATTCAAATTAATAAGATTTAATGTGATTATTTATTTGATAACTATCTAAGTGAGGGTTGCATTGCTGTGAAGAGACACCATGAGCAAGGCAACTTCTTATAAAGGCCAACATTTAATTGGGGCTGGCTTACAGGTTCAGAGGTTCAGTCCATTGTCATCATGGTGGGAAGCATGGCAGCCTGTAGACAGATATTGGGTTGGAAGAGCCCGGAGTTCTACGTCTTGATCCAAAGGTAGCCAGGAGGAGACTCTGATCCCATTAGCCAGACTGACCTCAAAAACCCACTCCACAGTGACACACTTCCTCTAATAAGGCCACACCTTCTCCAATAAGGCCACACCTTCTAATCGTACCACTTTCCATAAGCCAAACATACTGAAACCACTGCAATATTTAATGTATAATACTTCAACAGTTATAATGCAAACAATTTGCAACGAATAAAATATCAAAATGTTGTAAAAACAATAGGCTCTAACCATAAAGCCACACATTGTTATGCAATCAACCCTCATTCTAGCCTGGCACAGAAAATGCATTGTGCAATCAACTGAATGTCTGAAACAGTAGCTACTTCTCCAAAGGGGTTGGTTCACACACAAAGGGCACATCCCTGTGTATCCTCTGAAGTTCTCTGGGAATCTGGCTGTTTACTGTATCACTGTTTAGTTTATGCCATCTTGAACATTAGGAATAATTATTAACACAGTTGGTCTATTTGAAAAATAAGAATAGCTTCTTAAGGACTTCCACTAAGCAGTCCATACCTAGCATAGTCCCAAGTGCATAGGGGGTACTATTGTCATCAAGGAGTTCTAGAATAGGAGAGCTTGGTTCATGTCATCAGGATCTGGAAACATGGGGTGAGTGGCCCCTTACCCTTCTCATCTGAATGCAATAGTCCCTCTTCCGTTCTCCAGGAAATTTGTACTTGCTTGCCACAGCAAGGCCACTCACTGTCCACTCTCCTGCTTACAACCTCAAGAAGGCAGCTCTAAGCCTGTAGCTTTAATTTGTGGCAGTGGTTCACGTGTCTCTTGGGCCCCACTCAGAATGCTGGATTGCAAAGACAGGGAAAATCAGCATTGCCTTCTTTAGAGAAGGCAGCATTCTTAAGGCTTTTACTACCATCCCTGTTATATTCAGCTCTCTCTTTTAATCTCCAGACTGCATAGGACTCACAGCCAATTGCCATAGAGATAGGAACTTTTTCCACAGAGGACATCCAGACAGCGTCTGGGCCAAGAGGCTAAGTGTCTTAGCCCTGTGTCAGGAAGGCAGCAAATTTTAGCAATGAAAGATGTAAACTGTTCAGCATGTCATATGATAGCATGGCCCTGTGTCTGCTGCTCATATGGAATTTGGTTCATTTGGCCTCTTAATATAGCATCATATGAGTCAGGTTATCTTAAAATCTCCCTTTTTCTGCTTAGAACATGGGGGGAAATGACCCCCTCCCAAATTAGTTTTCAATAAGATTGAGAACCTTTTTCAGCTTTAGTAAAACTTTCATAGCCTTGGTTGTGTTCTGTCCCCAGGGAGACCTGTCCAGGAAAGTAGAAAGGGTGAGACAGCCTACTTCAGCTATCACCTATCAGTGGAGGGTCCTTGACAGGGACTTTCCATTCTTAAGGTTGTTGGGCCTCTACCATGTACGAAAGGTGTTAAATGGGATACCTTTCTGAATGCAGCAGGCAATAAGTGATACCATGCAGTTGAAGTGGTTTTTAGATAGAAAAGTCTCCTTTTAGGCTGTCCTAAAATCATTATTTACAGAGCCCAGGCTCTTGTTGATTAAGTTGACTTGTGGGCACATTTCTCATGGTAGACTCTTTTCAGAAACAAACTAAAAATGTACCCAAGTATCATCGAAGATGGAACACCAGTTGTCTTGTCTCTCTGAAGGCATGGGGGAAATACAGAAAGAGGATAAAATGAGTTAGCATCCTTTAGAGCCTGCAGTCAAGAATCTCCCTTATCACATGAACTCCCTCATTTCTCTGTGAATGAGATACGGTCACTCCTATTTTACAGATGAGACATGGGACAGGCTATGATGAAAATTTCATCTCATCACAACCCATTTTATTATTCTCTGTGAACATTCAGATCCCAATCCCAGCCTGCCTTGCAGTAGGTGTGTTCAGTGGAATGGGCAGTCCTAGGTTGGCATGTCACATACCCGAGCTACATGGGAAGCCATAGAAGGCCTCTGTGGAGCAGCTTTGTTCCCCTCCATAGTTTTGACTCATAAGGTCTGGAGGACAGAGACATGGGAATTACAAGCTCCCAAATGTTGCTTCTGGCTCAGGAATATTTTTGGTGTTATAGTTTCACACATTACTGTGATAAAACATTAACATAAACAACTAAAGGGAAGGAAAGACCATTTAGGCTCATGGTTTCAGCCCATGGTCACCTGGGTCTATTTTGCCTGTACTCTGGTGAGACAGAGTGTGGCAGAAGGGTCTGAGCTCTAAGGAAATAAAGCTTCCTTCTTTATAGCTATTAGGGATCAGAGCCAGAGGCAAAAAAGGGACAGCATAAAGATATACCCTTTCCAAGCATGCCACCAATAACCTGCTTCTTCTAATTAGGTCCCACTTTCCACAGTTCCACCACTTCTAGATAGTTTACTAATTTTTAAAATTCATCAGTGGCTTAAACCCTTGATTAAGTCAGAGCCTTCATAATCTAATCAATTCTGGAAACACACTCATAGGTATAACCAGAGGTGCATTTTACCAATCTCCTAGGTGTCTCTCAATTTAATCAACTTGGCAACCAAGACTGAACACTACACTTGAGAGCATGCCTTCTGGGGCATGGCACAGTCAGAAGATGAAATTTGCTGGAGTCCCTGAACATCCCTACGAAATGAAGTCTCCCACTGTAGTCACTGTGTGAAATACATCCGAACCTTGTGTATTTTTTTCATCAAGGCTGCTTGCAGGACATTCACCATAAAGGCTAAAGAAATAGATTTCCCCATAAGACATGAAATCTACAGGTGAAGGAGCCCTGCATTTCACAGCTGACTACAGCACTCAGATCCTACAGGAGACCTCTGTCTGGTTTCTGGTGACTATAGTCATAATTTCAAGTGTCTTTTTAGATCTCAATGTCCATACTGAAGTGACTGCCATCCACTTTCTGGTAAGTAGTCAATAATCCATGTCTCAAACTCAAACAGGGTTCATGGTTAGGCAACTGGAATTCAGCCCCATCCCTTTCTCTTGAGTCCCATTGCCTTTGTCTCAACTCAGGAGGAAACACTTCTACCCAAGTATTACCTACGTCACCTCAGAGTATCAGCAACTCTTTAATCACTTTGCAGGCATCCTAACACTCTACCCTGGCTTTCATTTCCTGGGCATGTGCAGAGTTTTCATCTGGCAGACAAATATCTGAAAAAAATACTTTGAACCTGTCACTCTGTTCAAAAGCTTCAGGGCCTCTTCACAGCCTATGACGGCAGAGTCTAAATTCCTCCACATGATGTTAAATTTTCTCCAAAATCTCATACATAAACCTTGTCAACTATCAACTCAGATTACAGCCGGTATCCGTGATTCCAAACTGCTAGTGCACTTCAGAAATCCTGGCAAGGCAGTTGATAGGCAGATTCGCCAGCTCCTCACAAATTTCCCTTGTGAGGCTCAGGACTCTGCTCATTTGCACTTGTGTATGCTTATGCATTTGTATGTCTTCGTGGGTGCATGTGTGTGTGCATGGACAGGTGGATCTCAGGAGACAACCTCAGCTATTATTTCTTGGGTGGTTGGGGATGGAAACAGAAAGGATGTGGAGTGGGGGGCGGGTGGGGGGAGGTAGAGGGAGAGAGTACAGGAAAGACAGTGGAAATTGGGGTGAATTTAGATGACGATGTGAAAACCTAGTGCAGTGAAAACTCCCAGGAACCAATGAGGGTAGCCCTAGTGTATACTCCAAATAATGAAGGACATGCTGCCAGCACTCACCATCTTCTGTAACCAGATAGGCTCCCAGTGGTGGGACCAAAACACCAACTTAGCCACAAAACACTCAACTTATCCTTCCTGTGGCAATGGTGGCTCAGAGCTTGTGGAAATGGCCAATCAATGACATGTCTATCTTGAAGCTCAAGCCACAAGATGGAACCCATGCCTGATACTGCAGGGATGGCCAGGATCTAGAAGCTCAATGTTTCAGAATCCTAGGATAGAACCAAACACTACTAACAAAAAAACAAGACAAAACCAAAAGTCAAGAAATGATTCTAATGATATTCTTGTATACTTAGATGGGCGCCTAGACCAGTCATCATCAGAGAGGCTTCCTTCATCAGATGGTGGGAGTAGATTCAGAGACACACAGCCAGACATTAGGCAGATCTAGTGGAACCCTGTAGAAGAGGTGAAGGAAGGATTGCAGGAGCCAGAGGAGTAGGGGGCACCAGAACATGGCCCACAGAATCAACCAAGCATGGCTCATAGGGGCTCAATGACCATCAGGCTGAATGGACAATCAGGGATCTTGCATGGGTCTGCGCTAGGCGCTCTGCAGACATGCTATGGTTGTTTAGCTTGAGTTTTTTGTTGGATTCCTAACAGTGGGAGTGACTCTGACTCTTGCTTGTTCCCGAGACCCTTTTCCTCCTACTGGGTCACCCTGTCCAGTCTTACTGCATCTTGTTATTCCATGTCCATTTGACATCACTGAGAGGCCTCCTCTTTTCTGGAGGGAAACTGAGGAGCAGTGGATCTAGAGGAGGTGAAGGCGAACTTGGAGGAGGGTAAGGGGGCAGGCTTCAGGAGAGATGTATTGTATGAGAAGAGAATAAAAAGAAAAAATACAGGCTCTTTTCTTAGCCCAGAGCTCAACAGAATAAGCTAGAATCTCTGGCCTTCAACCTCAGAGACCTATCTCTGCCTCAGCAATGCTGGGATCAGAAGCCCAGGGCATTTCATCTGCCTGGGAATACACACTGTCCATAGACTTAAGTTTAGGTTCCAGCAAAAACTAAGCAGAATTGAGGGATTTCCTATATGTTTCCTGCTCCCATACATGCATAACCTCTCCCACTATCCAGCTTGCCCAGAACACAGGAACACTGGTTAGGGTCACTGCTGAATCTGCACAGAGCCATCGTTCTCTAGATGCAGAATCTAGTATTCTTTCTGCTGTGCTATCTCACGGGTTTAGACAATTATAAAGCTAAATGCTGCAGTGTAGGCGAATGCTAGGGTGGTGAGGCGGGAGAAGGTGGGTGGGTGGGAGAACACCCTCATAGAAGTAGGGGAAGGGGGAATGGGAGAAGGGGTTTGCAGATGGGAAACCAGGAAAGGGGATAACATTTGAAATGTAATAAAATAAAATATCCAATTGAGAGAGAGAGAGAGAGAGAGAGAGAGAGAGAGAGACAGAGACAGAGACAGAGACAGAGACAGAGACAGAGGTGTCCACCAGCACACCACCAGCCAGAGAGTAATTTACTGACCTAAAACTCTGTGTGCCCAATCAGCCCATACTTCTCCCTTCATTAATGCCTGTGCCTGGTTCACATTCCAGAGTTTCAGCTTTTCTTGGAGTGGGAAAGCACATATCCTGTAGGGGTTTTTTTTTTTTTAAGATTTATTTATTATTATATCTAAGTACACTGTAGCTGTCTTCAGATGCACCAGAAGAGGGCATCAGATCTCATTACGGATGGTTGTTAGCCACCATGTGGTTGCTGGGATTTGAACTCAGGACCTTCTGAAGAGCAGTAGGTGCTCTTAACCACTGAGCCATCTCTCCAGTCCCCTGTAGGTTTTTAAGATGGATTTTTTCCATTTGGTGATGTGCAATTCTTCCTTCTGTATCCTTTCAGGACTTGGGTGCTTTGTAAAGTACTATGTGGTTTTTAGCAACACAGTTTCTGCATCTGCTCATTTACTGAAGGGCATTTGGATAGCTTCCAGGTTGGGGCAATTATAAGTTAACAGTGCCATCCATGTGCAAGGTCCTGTGTAGCCATGCATGTTCGACTCCTCGGTGCAGACACCGTAAGAGGATAGTTTTGTAAGACTTCCAAGCCATCTTCCAAAATGGATGCACCATTTTGCTGCATTTCCACTAACAGCGAAGGAGTGTTCCTGTTGCTTCATGTCCTCGACAACATTTGGTGTCCTCCGTGGGTGTCCTGGATTTGGGACCTCCAAATTGAATATTGCTTCACTGTTGCTTGAATGTGCATTTCCCTGAAGAGAAATGTTCACATGCATGCGCAGTGCAGCCTCTTCTTAGTCATGTCTTCCCATCTGGTCAACTTACTTTTAGGCAAACAATAATGTTCTTACTGTTAAGTTTGAAGATCTAGTTGCATTTTCTTTTCATGATAGAATTTTCTTTTTAATTTAACAGATACTGAGGAAATGTTCACGCCCAGCCTACCTCTTACCTCATTTTACACTGTCATCCATAAAGCCGAAAAATTAAATTTTAATGTAGTCCAGCCCATGCATCCTTCCATAGATGAATTCTTAGGGATCCTGTTTAACTCACCAACATACTAAGCATATCTGGATTTCCTTTTCTATTATCTCCCTGAAAGGCTCGGTGTTGTATTTTACATTTAGTTTTGCCACCAACTCTCAGTTGCTATTTTGTGACATCTGTATAAACTGTGACTGGACCTGTCACTGCATGTGAATACACAGCCATTTCGTGTCATGTGGGGGTGGAGGGGGACCCACCTCTCCTCTCTGTAGTATTGCCTTTGATAGAATCTATGTTTCTAATATGCTCTTTTGTGAGTTCTGGTACATTGGCTGAAGGACCACATTTTGAGAAACACTGCTTTTAACACATTGTCTTGCTTTTGCTAGTGGATATGAGTATTAAAACAACCAACCCTCTGTTCCTTGTTGCTAGTTGGGCTTTATGTCAGAAACCATCTCTTACTGACAGCATGAAGAATTACCCAAAGCAAGGAGTAAATCTGCCCTTCCCTGCTGGGCTGTGAGCTTTTGATGACAAGCTTCCAGTTTTGATAGTCCTTGCATGTATGTCCCCTGACTCCTCTCTGGCACAACCAAACTTCACGAAAGAGCAGTGCTGAATCAGGGCTCAATAAACTCTTGTCAAAATGAACATTTGTTTTCTGCATTCTGTTTACATATGATTGTGCGACAGGTTCACAGGACAAGGCAGCAGGATCCTGCTCCTGTCTGGTCTACACCCCTTCCCCACTAAAACAAAGCATCTTTAAAAGGCTTAGCTCTGCTCCAAAGTTTGCACACATCCTGCTTTCTATGAGGACCAACTTCCTGAACTTTCCCACTCTCTAACTGAAACACCTGCAGCTTCCCTAAGAGTTCTAAGCTGCATAATTTCTTTTTCAGCAGAAAAAAAAATTTAACTTTAATTTTAATTTCTTCAGCAGATTTTATTATTCAGCTTTGCTTAAGTAATCAAGAAACTTTAAACGCTCACACCATAATTCTGGCAAATGGGTGTGGACACTGACAGATTGGAAATAGGTAGATTCGAAAAGGCCACTTACTAAAATACCAAATTAAGAATTCTCCACTTTCCAACACTATGAAAGAGGACTTCTGTCTTTACGGGCTCCTAGGCAAAGGCACTTCCTTACAAACATGCTTGTCAAAGGCTGTCCTTCTGTGGGGGACAGAAGGCAAAGCTCAACCTACCATTTCCATTTAACTTCTCCATGAGCAAGACTTTGAGCTTCTTGATGCCTTGGGAGTCTCACTGGTAACATAGGCATCTATACTCTGGGACTGTTGGGAGTGGCTGTATGAATAAAGTTTCATTTGGACACAGCCACATCCATTCTTACGAGTGTTGTCTGTGGATGCTTCTGCATAGTTATTGAAGGGAAACAGACTAGTACCAGTAGAAATTTCTTTCCATTGCAAAAACATTTGTCAGCATGTTTTTGAAGAGATTTTTTTTTTTTTACAAAATAGTTCCTAATAGGTACTAGCCAGTCTCAGAAATATACTCTTTCAATTCTATAGAGAGATGTCACACACTTATTTATTGACCTGTGCGCAATGAGTATGGGTTGGGTCCAAGACCATTCTCTTGATTGAATTTTCCAGGAGACTCACATGTGATGAGCACATTGAGGGAAGTGCCTGTCTTGGCAGTTCCATTATAGTGGTTCACAATGCATCTGATGACCAAAAGATGGATTCAAGATTTCAGTACTTGATTTCTGCAACTCAGTTGGTTTGTCTGTCAGCCATGGCATGGCTGCTGGTGATTTCATTCTTAATAACTTTTAAAAATATATCTTTCCCTTTCTTCTTTTTATGTATATGTAGTGTGAATGTGCATGTTCATATGTGCATGAGTGCATGGGTGGATGAGTGTATGTATTTGGAAGCCTGAGGTCAATGTTGAGTGTCTTCCTCAGTTGCCCTCCACCTCATTGTTTAGGACAGTCTCTCAGTGAACTTCTAACTCACTCATTTTGCCACACTGGCTGTTCATTAAGCCTCAGAGATTCTCTGTTTTCCTCTTTCCCAGCAATGGGATTATAGGTTGATGCTGTACCTGGCTTTTTAAGTGGATGCTAGCGATCTGAACTTAAGCCCTTAGGTTTGCATTTATTTAGGTTTGAACCATCTCCCAGCTTCCCCATTTCTGGCTATTACTCCTTTCTGTGCTGCTACACTAATGTGGGATGTCATGTGCCAGGGTAAAGGGCATAGATTGAGATTCAAAACGGGGAAGCTAGATCAATGAGGAGTTGTAAGTATAGCTGGAATATGAGTCATTTAAAAAAAACTAATTGGGAAAAACCTTTGCTTAAAGCTGGGTAAGTATCCACCCTTGTTTGTCTCCCCAGAGCAATATATACCCATGGCCAACATATAGCAATAATTTAATAAATATGTATGGAATGAGTAAAACAAAAATAAAATGGGACCTTTGGAGAAATGTGAACAGTACATACTAAATTATAAGGGATTCTGCACACGAATAGAGGTTTATTCCCATTTAAGGTCATTTATATGCACTTTCAAATCAAAAAGAAGATGACTGAATGACTCCACTACACAATTCCTTGGGAGAAAAGCCCTGAAGTGGCACAACTGGGTTTCTACAGCCAATCCTCCACACCCCTGTGATGATCAGCAATGGCATGTCCCCTTGTTCACTTTCCTTTGAGAGCCAGTAAGAGTTATAACAATTGTTTATTCACCCTAGAGGTGAACAGAGCTTCTCAGGGAGTGTTCTCTGGAGTGCTCCACATGTTGACCAACCCTTGGGTGCTGAATGCTTCCATTTGATGCCATGTTCTGAGCCCAAATAATAAAACTAAAATGTTACCACTACTGACCATGACATTCTGAGAACATACTAGGTTCTGCCTTTGCACCAAGCACTTGTAATAACCTACTGTGCACATTAGCCCAGCAGTGGTGATCATAGAACAAGCCATGGCCTTATGGATTGATTTCTAGGAAAATGAGTTAAATGATAAAGTTAGTTTTTATTTGTACTGTAGCTGGAGAAATGAAGAACATGCCAACATCTACATCATTTCTTCATCATAAGAAATGATTCCTGTAATTCTACATAGCTTCTTATCTCATACAATACCACCCTTCAATAACCTTTCAAAGGTTCCAAAGGAGAAAATGTGGCCAGAGGTGCAAGCCACTTAGCAAAGGGTAGAGAACTGTTAACAGAGTCCCTGGAAATCTGGAGTCATCTGGTTTTCTACTTATTTTGACCTTAGCTACAGCATAGCAGCTTCTTGATTAGACTCTTAATGGTGAGGATGTTACCCTGGAGTAAGGCAGCCCCCTCCAGATACAGGAAGGTGGAGTGTTTGAAAGCATTTGGGAGATAATTCAACAGGTAAGGCACTTGTCCCACAAACTCGAACACTTGAATTTGAATCCCCAAATCTCTATAAAGTCAGATATGGTTACACGGATCTGTAACATCAGAACTCCTACAAAGAGATGGTAGGTTGAGACAAGAGAATTCCTAACAACTCCCAGACCATCTACCTTAGCATGTACAATGAAACAGCAAAACAACGAGAGGGAAAGTGAGGTTGACACTCGAGGTTTCCATTACATACATGGAATGGCTTTCATGTGCCCATTCTCTCTCTCTCTCTCTCTCTCTCTCTCTCTCTCTCTCTCTCTCTCTCTCTCTCACACACACACACACACACACACACACACACACATGTACTCACTCACATAAACAGATGCATCATACACTATATCAGCCCAAATGAGTCTCCTACTTCCAACTCACACTTCATCCCACTCTTCCTTGGGTCACATTCTCATCCTTGGAGAACAGCACAGTCCTTCAAGCTAGTACCATCAACCTAGAGATAGTATAGAGTACTTATATTGCAGAGAGAATGAACGGCACCTTCCCATTTCACCAATCAGAGCTGAATGACTTTTAACAGGCTGTTTCTTTGTATGATATGGCAAACTAATGCTTCTGACAACACCAGTCTCCAGGGGGTGCTGCACAGCCAAGAGCTAGCATAGATAACACACTTGGAGGCCATGAAGGACTCTCCTGCCTCTCACCTCCTTAGTAAGTTCATCAATCAATGGAGGAAAAATAGACACAACAGGAGAAACTTCTAGATGTCAAAAAGAAAACAACTTTTTTTAAGGAAAAGAAAAATCTTTACTGATGCTTTCAAGGTGCTAGATGATATGGTTAGCAATATTGTGATCTCCTTTATATTAATTTTCGTTCTTAATCCACACATCATATTTTATGTACTTATGAAGTATGGTATTATGATTTAAAAATATATGCATATAATATGTCATTATCAAGATAGTTTCATTTCCTCAAACATCTATCATCAATGTATTGAGAACCTTCACCCTTTTCTTATGCAACATTGGAGATTGAGTAGCTGAGTGTTGTAGAGTATATTTACCCTACTGTGTTCATAAACTCCTTTTACCTGAGAAATTTTAATGTGTTCCAGGTATATAGGTATAGAAAAAAGATGCAAATCAAAGATTTATTAATAATAAATCATAAAGAAATTTATGTTAAAAGAACTCTGATATATATTTCAAATATCAATATATTTGAACTGACACCATATATATTTCAGAAAGAGATGAAACAATTTATTAAGATTAAAGAAAATCTACATGCCAGTGAGAAAGATGTGCTTGTGTCTTCTTACATAAAGAACTATATTTTGGCTGAATATGATACAGCTTAATGTCAAGCCCTTCATTTTCCAGAATTGTCTAATATTTGGATCTTTTAATTGTCAGTGTTGATGGCTCTGTTTCACACAAATAGGTCATTCAAAATGGCAGAAGTATGTTTAGGGCCATTACAAAATGGTTAGAAAAAAATCTGTCCTAACCCCAAGTCAAAAATCCATTTAATGATTTTTTTTTAAATGAAACTCCAATCAGCCACTCAAGTATTGGTTCTAAAAAGAAACACTCTAACGCAACACAATGTAAAGATATATTCATCTGATACATGCTGAGGAGTGATGGTAGGAAAGTATTAAGTTTGTGTTTTCTGAAATTAAGCCATCATCTTTCCAACACAACTGCAATCTACTTTTGTGGCATACAAACACTGACGTTCACAACATAGAAGCCTCACGTCTAAGCTGAGGTATTTCGGACAGTGTTTGTTAGTGTTGCATGGTGTGACAGTATACACTGTGTAAAGTGTGCATGTGGTGTCTCCAGAGCCAAGGTTGCCGTGAAGTTGCATAATGCAACACAGGTCAGCCTGCCAGAAAGGACTCCGATTCACTGAGAGATGGATTTGGAATTGATGTTTGGTCACTGTGTGTTCAGAAACCTTTTATTGTTGACAAAACTTTTCTTAGCCTCCAATTCCTTCTATCTCATTCTATTTTGTTCCCCATTATCCAATTTTGTCCAATTCTCTCACTCTTATTAGCCTCTAGTGGCCATTTTATACTGTCTCTTATGAGGTCACCAGCTTTAACTATCACATATGAACAAGAACTCACTTTTGTATTTTCTGTTTTAAATTTATAACCTCTAAGATCTCATCAAGCATCATTTCACATCTGAAAACAATTGACACGGTGATGTCAAGTGTCTTAGGACCCAAATCTAGTCCTGCTCCCCTCTTCATAACATCTGGCCAAGTCAAGGCCATTCAGTGTTTTCTCATCCCTGGAGCAGATGGAGACCATGCTGAGATTTACAGATTATCTGCAACAAGAAGACACCCAAGTCAACAGAGTCAGGAGCTACGAGGCTGAGGATTAATCTACAGGAGGACTCAGGAGGAAAAGCAGGGCAGGGAGACCAGCTGGGGGAAACAGATTTTTTGAGCGTCTTCTGACAGAATCTAAAAATTACTAACCTTCTGCATGTCAAAGATATTTCTTGTCAACACATGTGAAAGCATCATGCTGAGAGGAAGCCCAAGTGAGCAGATGGGGGAGTATACAGACTCAGAAGTTGATGCTGGAGAAATCCCTGCTGACAACCTCCCAAAGGCAGGCCCAGAGCAGGTCCCAATAACCTCCTATCCTATCCCTTCCTTGTCCCTGCTATGATTAAAGGACCTTTCTGGTGCCTACAGCCTTCTGATCTCAGTTGAGGTAAATCTTCCTCTTTGGAAACCCAGGTAGGTGCAGGGCCTTAATTATGTCCTTGTTCTCATGATCTCCTGCCCCTATCTTCTGTCCTTACCTCTTTCCTCTGCATCTTTCGTTTCCTATCTGACTTTCCACAAGCCCCCGTTGTCCCTGAATGATTGGGAGTCATTTCCCTCTGTGACAGGCAGAACTTGCTCAGGACAACATAGCAGAACTAAACAAGTCAGGAGGCTATAATGACACAAAATCTACCTTTCCATTAAGACTATGAGATTCCTGCAATAGCATGTGCCCTTTAAGTAGAGAGAGAATCCTCATGTACTGTAGAAATTCACAGTTAAAGATGGCATGCACACAGAATGTCGCACGAGATGGTGAGAAAAATAGTGCGTAAAATCCCTGTGTCATTTTGAATTTGGACTGCAGTTTGATTTTACTGTTCCTGGGGCCAACAAAAAAGAAAAAGGGGAGTAGGGCGAGGGGAAGGGAGAAGGGGTGAGAATAAGAAAGGCAAATGAAATGAAGATGTGGAGGAAGCAAAGTGGGAAGGAAGGAGGAAATGGGAGAGAAACAGAAGAAAGAGGAAGAAAGGGAGAGATGGATAGAGGGGCACAAAGAGAGGTAAGGAACAAATGAGAAACAGAGGAAGGGGAAGGGTAGAGAGTAAGGAAGGGAAGGAATAGAGAGAGAAAGGGAGGGAGGGAGACAAATATGAAGGAGAGAAAGAAACAAAGGATGGGGAAGAGGGAGGAAGACAGAGAAAGGAAAGAGGAGAGACAGGGAGCAAATGTATAAGGAGCATAATTGGACATCAGATTATTCCAGAAGAGGTATCTGGCAGTGTTGAGGCTCCTCTTCTGACTTGTTCATTTGAAGGAGCAGCTTGCTGGGACAGCCATGACATTGATCATCCTGTTTCTGTGAGATTTCTTTTATGTCAGTGAGTGAGACAACTGGACAGACTTGGATGGAACTAAATTCAGATACCTGAATTCCAGTTAGTGTTATTCTGGATTCTTCTAGGAGTGTGTTAATGGATTAAGTTTACGCTTAAACGAGTAGTGTCTCACTAAAGAAAATTGTCTACCATATTCTGAGTGGGTTCTTGCAATCAGAAGAAAGTCTGACTAGGCTCCTGGGAAAGGAAAGTCTCCAGTAAAAGACATTTAGATTTCAAATGCAATTGTTCCTCAGGACTCCAGAAAACTGATTCATCCTATAGACATTGAACTTGGCACCTCTTGGTGCATGAGCTGTTTTGTTGTTGTTGTTGTTGTTGTTGTTTTTTTTTTTTTTTTTGATTTTCCATATCTTTATACATATATACACAGACACATGCATATCCTTGGTTAGAATAACAATTGGTAACCATCTTTGTGTATATTTATTAGGGCTTGATTGTTTGTTTATGACAAGAAACCCAGGGCCTTGCACATGTAGGCAAATGATTTATTAGTAGGTCACAACCACAGCCACAGGGGTGCTGGCTTTAAATGAGCATTGCAAAGTATGATTCATGGTCTGACCCTAAGAATACCTAAAAAAAAAAAAAAGTATGTAATTATGTGTGTGAAGAAAGGTTAGGTTAAAGCTAAATAAACCTCAAACGCACAGTAGATTACTCACACTTTGGGACTCTGAAAATATTATATCTCATAGAAAATGTTGATTAGATTATATCAATTTTTCTGTATGGATGTTCAAGATATTTTAAAATTGGGATCTCTCAGTGAGTACATGGCTTAAAATTATGTGGTTTCAAGTCAAGACCTTGAGAGATATGGAATATTTAATTGCATCAGCCACTAATTTAGGCACTAGCAAACTACAGGGCATGACCCAAACTCATTTACTATCCTTTTGTTTTGTTTTGTTTTGTTTTGTTTTGTTTTGTTTTGTTTCCCCTATGTAGCCCTGTCTGTCCTGGAACTAGCTCTGTAGACCAAGTTGGCCTCAAATCCAGAGATCCACCTGTCTCTGTGGCCTGAGTGCTGGGATTAAGTCACCTGGCTTAAAAAAAAAAATAAATCAAGTTGTACTATTTTATTGAAGCACAGTGCTAAATTTTCACTTAATTTTATCTTTGGCAGTTTCTTGCCCCAGTTGAGCACCTATGACATTTGCTGTACTCTACCTTCTGCAAGCCTGAAAAGTCACATTTACTATATGGCTACTGATACTGTTGCATAGTGAGCCATAGTAAGAAGCTTGGCTCTCATCCTGTCTCCTGGCACAGAGCTCCACTCTTGGATTTGATGTGCAATAGGGGAGCTAGGAACAGCTTTTGTACCAAAGGGTCTTTTACATAGTTACTTAAACAGAACTATTTCCTTGGTTTTTTTCCACAGTGGAAATGCTTGTTCTTTTAATAAGTAAGTTATCTTGGTAGATTCCTAGATGAGTGGATTCGCAATCAGATCCAATGTTTAATGCTATTCCTATCCACATCCTTCAGGAAGGGGTAAGGGAAGAAGTTTGAACCAATAGATCATCATACATATAGGAGGAAGGCTTTATTAAACTCTCTAAACTTCCCGGATCACAGATCTTCCAGGTAGGTAAGCAAAGATCTTTCTGGTTTGAGTGTGTTGTTTCAGAAAACTACAGAAGTTAGGAGGAGATATCTTAGAAACTTTGGATATATTGCCAAGTTCAAAAAACTGTGGGTCACCTCAGACCTACAACATCAATACCAAATGATGGCCAGTGTGGGGAGTCTGAGTCCGTAATCTGTAGGTGATCATGCAATCCCTAGAAAAATCATGTCAGAATTTAACTAACTTGAGGGGTTCTCAACTGGTTCTCAATTGGTAACCATTTTTGTGTATATTTATTAGGGGTTGATTGTTTGTTTATGACAAGAAACCCAGGGCCTTGCACATGTAGGCAAATGATTTATTAGTAGGTCACAACCACAGCCCCAGGGGTGCTGGCTTTAAATGAGCACTGCAAAGTATGACTCATGGTCTGACCATGATTTTCCATACATACGACTAGTCACAAAAGAACTGAGTATTGACAAGACTGTTTTCCCTAACCATAGCATGAAGACATGTAGTCTAGTTGAGCATTACTGATCCCTTCAATCAAAAATATAGGCACATTGCAGTGTTACCCATGCCTGGGATATTTTAATATTACAACATACCTGCAGCAGATGTCTTGGAATGAACTGCACTCTTAACTACTTTGAAATTATAATAATTGGGCCGATTGCCATATCTTATTTAAAGTGTTAATAATAATGCCAACAATAAGCCTCATATAGCCCTACTTAGCTTTAAAAAATTAGCTGTATTTTAATATAATTAGCTTCCTTTGCAATCACATCAATTTTATTTTATGCTTATATAAGTTTTCCCCCTAAGGGTTCCCTTGGGCTGAATACCAAAGGGTTCTGTAGATAAGAATGCTAACCTTAGAGGCTGACTTCCTAGGGTCACACTTGGGTCACTTTGAGTGTTTCGCCAACTCACCAAGCCATGAGGAGGTGCAGAGAATAACTGCACATGGAAAACAGGAGCCACAACTTGGATTTTCATGTAGGATGGAGAGAACACTATCTCCTTAAGACAGTGTTCCCCACAGCAACTGAATTGTTATCAGGTATGTGACTTTACTGTTTGGGAAGTGGTCCTCCACATCTTTTGAGTCCTTTAGTTATTTATGGCTGAAATGGATTCTGACTGAAGCATGGCAGAGGCATGTATTCAGGTTGGATAATAGGGCCTTCTCTATTACTCTCCAAACACTGGGAAGAACTGAAATATATGTAATCATGGGCAGATATGGACCACTTTAATCTGAGCCTCACTTCTGTAAGTTCAATTTGGTAATATGGTTTGCTCTGACTCTGATGATGGACATGAGCACAGAAGGATGTGTCCCTACATTTATACACATATGATTATTTATATAATATATGTTTTCCTGAAATAATGTACATATGTATATACATATATAAGGTTTGCTACACATACACTCTATCTATCTATCTATCTATCTATCTATCTATCTATCTATCTATCTATCTATCTATCTATCTATCTATCTGCATGTACACAGAAGATTATAGGCTCCCTATGAGAAGATTAGGTAAATTCTAAGACTATTAATAGTCAGCTATTTGTTTATTCAACATAATTTGCTGATTATCTAAAGTATGTCAATAATGAATAAGAAATCCAATTCTCTGCTCCTGGGAAAGTCATGCCATGCTTGGAGGAAGAGGAAGACAGGTCAACCACTAATGAGTTGACCCAGGATCACTTCAGACAGTGAGGAAGTTGCTAAGCTGAAGAGATCCCAGGGAACCATGACTGAGAGGGATGGGGTATTTTTTATTTAGGTGATCAAGACCTTTGGATGGCAGTGATACCTATGCCTGGGATAAATAAATTTGAAAGATGAGGGTCCAGGAGGCAGCAATGAGGGTATGCCTTGAGAATGTTCTACATGTTCAAGAGACAATCACTTTAGCAATTTCTGGTGTGTGGCTGCCTTTATGGTGTCCTTCACAGTGTGGAAGGCAGCAGAATGCAATAGGAAACTAGCACCAAGGACTATGTCGAGGATTGTCACCAGAGCTGTGTGCAGTTTGATTTGTGAGAAAGCCTGCATCCCAAGAAGACCAGAAGGCAGACCAAATGAAGAGTGGCTAGTCGCCTTGAGCAGCAGGAGGAGGAGGACAAGGAGGATGAGGAGGGGTAGGGGGAAAGGAGGAGGAGTAGGAAGAGGAGGAGGAGGAAAAGGAAGAAGACAAAGATGAAGATGATGATGAAGAAGTCGACGCCACAGTAGCAGGGGGGTGTGAAGCTCCTTCACTGGACAGTAGCTTTATCTAGTGGTAAATAAACATTGCTTCATTTACTGGTCCACATCAACGTCATGACAATGCACTTCTAGCTCTACAGGACAAAATTATAGACAGAAACCAAGACTTAAATATTGTGTAATGTTACATCACTTATACCATGTGCCCTTCATTAGGACAGCAACCATTCTTGGAAACTTGAGCTGTGTGCCAGCACTCCCTAGGGAATCAGCTCCAGGATCAATGTGCAGTGCTTGCCTCTCCTCACTTGCTACCTACAATGGGAAGGCAGCACTGGCCCCCCACAAAGGGATCCACCTGACTTGCTCATGCACTCCATCTCCATCTCTATCCTAGAGTAAGTTTCCAGATAGACAAACCAAGCACTGCCCAGCTGGCCCTGTGTTCAATTCCAACTTAGAAGCAATTCTCTGTAGCCAGGCAGAACTTCACAATGGTAGGATCACACAGATCCTGCAGATTCAAAACCCCACAGAAGCTCTTTGCAGCTACTTTCTTAGCTCCTTCTGAGACTTGAGGAATTCCCAGGAGCTGTTATTTCCTCCTATCTTACTCTGATGGTCATGTGGCTCTGGGCATTTCAACTTTGCCACTCTTCCTGGGCCCTCATATATTCTTTTCCTTATCTCACCAGTCTTTTTCTAATTCTTCCTTTAGTGGTGGCTTGGAGGCATTGACATTACAAGGCCTTGAGTGATTGCCTCAGGCCATTACATATCCTCAAAATACCCCATGAGACTCATTTGAAACCCCACAGTCACTACCATGAGTCAGACATTGGGCTTCTCTTCCGAGGCTCCAGCAGAATTTAAGAACCATATCTAAGTGAATCGAATATCTACTTCCTAAATAGCATGGTATAGAAAGAGCTACCATGGTATGATTTATCTTGCAGCTCTTTCATGGGTAAAGGACATGTCCTTGCCTTGAATATTGACAGGGGAGAACCTTCTTTGCTCAGAAAGTGATTCACAGGGGGACAGCAACTCATTATTTTTCTTCATATCACATTTATCACTCTTGCCAAGTTTAGGGGGAAGGAGAATAGCTTAATTCCTGGACATAGTCCAGCATCTCCCAAGCTCTTCTTTGTCTCCATCCCAGAATATTTATACCTCCACAGTCATCACTCTTCTTTCCTCCTATTCCTGCAGGAGAATGATCCAATTTCTAGGACTTCTGTTCCGCCAATGATGCTTGGCAACGGGGCTGTTTTCTCCCTGAGTGCCTGCCAGGCCAACTCACACCCAGGGTGGTGCTACCAGCCACCCCTGTACTCTGTATCAGATGTCAAGAGCTCGGTTGGCTTGAAGCTACAAAAATAGGATAATCTTGTGGCCTCCACTTAGCAGGTCAGTCTCCTGATAGGCAAATATGCCTATATCCTAATAGCCAGGCCTGAGGATTGCTGGATTGTGTGGGAATCACAAGGCCAGCGGGATGTTAGCAAGGAGGAGAGAAAGCTGACAGAAGAAGCCAGAAAGACACCAAATGAAGGAAAAAACCCAGTACACAGCCCAATGAATCCTGCAGGCAATGGCCAGGAAAAGGACCTCATGGGAAAAAGAACACAAAGAAAACTGGAAGAGAAAGGACAAGAAGAGAGCTCTCTGGAATTGTGTTTTACTTGTTTAACAAATAACTACAGAAAGTCATATTAAGGATCTACCTAATTGTTCAAATCCCTCCTTAGAGCTCTTCACCAGACACGAAGCCTCAATAATTATTATTTTTCTCGAGAGGCAGAGAGACTCAATATTTATCTTTGACTGCAGCATACAATCTAACATCGGTTTGCAATGAAGATTTTATCAAATGTACTATAGAAAAGATGAATACAAAAGTAGGTTCAGAGTGTCTAGTATAAGTCCTATTCTTTGGCCACTACACTTCCTGAATAACTTTTAACAGGATGCACATACATATAGAAAAAAGCCAGTGTATCTAGTGAATAAGTATGATTTATTCACTTCCCAGGGTTCTGTGTTTTGCTGGCAGGGACTCCAAGTCATGCCGAAACCCTTCTTCTGATCATTTTTGAATCTTCAGCAGCAAAGGTCATCTAAGGTTGTGTGCTGTTGTTTCTAGAAACTTTAAGAATATTTATTTTATTAATGTGTACGTGTATGTGTGCACATGTGCGGATGTGTATTCCACACTTGTGGATCCCCTGAAACTCAAGTGACAGATAGTGATGATGCAACCAATGTGGATGAGGGGTACTGACCTCCAGTCCTCTGAATGGATAGGAAGACCTTTAACTACTGAACCATGACTCTCCTACTCCTTCAGACACTTCTTAGAGTTCTAAGTATCCTCTTGGCATCACTATCCTGTGCCAGTCAGGGACCTGGGAAGGAGTTATAAGAAGTATGTCCCATGGGATTTGAAAGGTACGGGCAACACAGACTTGGTTTGTGGAACTGGTTTTAGCTCTTGCATGGCATTTTTCATGTGAGCTGGCATGTTTCTGATATCTACCCTTATAAGCCAGTTTCTCACAGTGCTGGGAAAATGGGGTCCCAGGATTCTAAGTCTAGTAAGATCAGGGATGGAGTTCTAATCCTTTGTTATCCTTCTTGGGCTGTGCTGTTTTAGGCTTACACTTAATACTAAGTATTATCTATACTATACTATATTATCTCAGGGGTATAGATAGGCTTCTGTGAGCCTAGACTTGGGGAAGGTATCTTAGTTTAATTTCTGTTGCTGTGACAACTACTCTGACATAAAGCAACATGGCGGGGAGAAAAGGATGCATTGAACTTACACTCTGGCTATGGTGCATTGTTGGGACGTCAAGGCAGGAACTAAAAGGATCATATCCATAGTCTACAGCACACATGAAAAGGCCAGGATGTGGTACTGGCTTAAAATCCACGTGGTCTCTGAAGGGACAGAACAGGTTACACTGTCTAGACTAGCCACTAGAGAGCTCTAAGTTAAAGTGAGACTTAATACATAAGCTGACAAAAAAATCATGGAAGACATTCAAACTCAGCCTCCACAGAAGAGCACATAGAGCATGTGCATCTGTTTATACTATGCTCCTACACATCTAGCCCCCACCCCCACAGCAAACATATACACATATGACACACACATAAACATGTCCTCAAACCTTCCACAAATGTCTTATATTCTTTTAAATCAGCTAACATTTTCATGTTGGACTGTACTCATAGTTATTTTAGCCACACGCAGCTGCCTGCAGCTCAAGGTTGTGTGTGCTGGATGAATGGTTAGCATATTCTGATAAAATGCACTTACACATAGTCACTTGTGTCTGCCTCCATTCCTTGATCACTTTCACATCATTTCCAGTGTCCAGGATTCAATCCACAAATTGGCTGGCAATAGCCTAACACACAAGTAGGACACATTTAAAGTGTAGTAGATATTCAGTATGACATGGGAATAAGGTTACTTACAAAGTAGAGGGAGTCTTTGTAACAACTCAAGAGGGTTTGGAACTAAAAGACAAAGTCAGGCAGACCCAACTTAATGTAGCCAAACCTTCAATTACAAAATCAGATAATCAAAACTAAGTATGTATTTAAAAAATTAAAAGTACACATCTTAATAAATCGGGAATGTTCCCGGTAGCAAGATTCACAATAATCATAAATGGGTGAATGAATAAACAAAGTTGGTCCATCCATATAATGGAATGTTAGTCAGCCATTTAAAACACACACACACACACACACACACACACACACACACACACACACACAAGTACTGAAACATGCAACAGTTTGGATGAATTTTGAAATTATTTTAATTGAGAGATGTTTGTGATTCATTTCTATAATTTAATTTACAAAAAAATCCCAGAAGAAATAAACCCATAGAAACAAGAAGCTAGCCAGTAGCTTTCAAAGACTAGGGAAAGTTGGGAAATTGAATAGTTGCACAATTTCGATTTATAGTGATGAAAATTTCTTGGGACCTAGAAAGCAGCAACACTATCCAACAGTATGTGTTAAGTACAACTGCACAGTAGACCTCAAAGTAGTGTGCTTATGCAATGAGAATTTTATTTGTTTTTAAAATGGACAAAGGATCATATTTCTTGTTCTGACCTTTGACTGTCACCTTGTGAATTCTAGAAACCACGGCCTGATCATCGCCTTCCTCTGTGTATGCAAACTATTTCTCGTTTCTCAATCACAGAGCTGCTGCAGTATACACTCTTATGAATGTTGTTTTTATATTTCTTGTTACTCTTTTATGCTTAATTCTGAGAAGCCAGCTGTATTTTCTAGTAAAACATGGATGTTATAGCTTTACATGCCATACTATCGAGTTCCCTTAATGGCTTGATAATATACCTAACAAAGGTAATTTAGGGAAGGAAGCATTAGTTTTGGCTCAAAGTTTAAGAAGGGCTATGGTCTAACATGGCAGAGGGTATGGGGGTAGGAGTATGAGGCACATAGACATCTTCAGTCTTGGAGAAGAAAGGGTTGAAGAAGAGGGCCCTGGCTGACGTCTCCATAACCTTCCAATACCAGCATCACCAAATAGGATATTTGAGCCCATGGGCTCCTGGGAAATTTCACATCCAACTCACAGATGCATACTGTCAAGTCACTGCCTGATAAAACTAGACTAACTCACCTCACAAGAGATACCGTATGAGAGGTGCCAACCTTGCCACCCACTGCATTCTCCTGCTTCACTTTCTATTTGTCACATGTGTCTCATGCTTCCTTTTGTCTTGTTTTCCAATAATAAGTAGCTTTGGGGGAGCTCTCAATACAAATGCCAGCTGCTTTATAGTTTTGGAGCACTCTGTTCCCCCCTATTGCCCACTCCAGCTCTGTCTAATGCTTCACACACACTCCTCTCCTTCCCCACTTCTCTGACTGAAAAGTACTCACGAATCCATCAAGGCCACCGGCACTCCAGCACTGGACTGTTTCCACCTCTCTACTTTCAAAGCCCTTTGTTCCTGCCTCTTTCAAAGGGCAACACATTTTAAGGGAGTTATTTTCTTATGTGTATATTTTCTTCTCTGGAGTTTGAGATGCTTCAGTGCAGGATGAAATGCTTATAAAACTCTTCCCTTAAAGGAACCCATTATCGTTGCTCCTGATCCATTGTTCCACATGAGTTTTGTGTATTGATTGACCCAGGACATCTTAACAGCATGAAGATGCAGATAAAATACTGTAGTGTCTTGGCTTGGATAACCAATCAGGATAAGTTCCTGGATAAGATTGATTATCCCTCTCTCAGTAGTTATCAATTGACCACATCTCCTCATCTAGGAGTGGGGAAGCAGGCATCACTAAACACATGCCTGTAAGTCCAAAACTAAATGGATTCAGCAGAATATGTGTGTGTGTGTGTGTGTGTGTGTGTGTGTGTGTGTGTGTGTGTGTGTGTGTGTGAAAAGTTCATGAAATTGAGAGCAAGTGGGAAGAATATAGGAAGAGTTGGAGTGTACAGTATGGAAAAATATAAATAAATATAGTACTCATGTGTGAAATTCGTTTGGAATAATAAATTAAAAGTAAAAAGTAGAGAAAGAATACTGAGGACAATTTCAATGGAGTCTGTTACTGTTTACTGAGTGGCAAGGCCATATGTATGGTACACAATTACAGGGCTTACAATGTAAACCAGAAAGCAGGTGCTGGACCTGTGCCTATGATTCAAGAACATCAGGTGGATTTCTAGGTAATTCTAAAAGCATAAATGAAAGTGATGTGTTGGGGAGAAGAAGTGAGCTGAGAAATGAATCATTAAGACATGTTCCCATCTCAATGTTATATGCAGAAGCATCATTTCAGAAGAATATGGATAAGAGGGCTGGAAAGGTGTGGGAGGACAGCAGACTGATGTGGATTGCTTCTAATGTTATTTGTGTTAAATCACATGGGATCCAGCATCAATGTCTGGGCAGGGAGACAGAGGCAGGACTTTATATTTCCAGGGCAAGGGAGCATGAGAGAAGAAGAAGTTTTAAAATTTCCACGCCAGGAATGGAATAGGATACAAGCATGAAAGCTGTGGAAGACAGCAAACCAACCATGTAAGAATCAGGGAAGAGTGGCCCCCATGGGCAACTCCCTCCACTGGGTCTTGGGTAGCAGAGATGAAATACAGATGTTAGTAAGAAATAACTAACTTTTGTTGTAGGTAGAATAATTCCAGCTTCTATGAGCACAGCCGATACGAGCCTCCTCCCTATACACTCAACACTCCAGTTTCCACATGTGTTGAGAGGAGATGTTACCTGGAGCAGACTTCAATTCACCCAGCCAAGGTAGATGGAATTCCCAAGTTTATCAGAGAAAATCAGAAAATAGTCTTCCATACGAGGTTTGAATCCTCATAATAAAAAAAAAATCTATAATTCAGGTTGTAAACGTAAAAGATCTGCTCATGACTCTGAATGGTCACTAAGTTGAAAGAAAGTTAAAGTTATAGGTCTCATCTTAGTATTCAACACCTGCTAGACGACAGGAGAAAGAATAGGGGGCATGGGTCATGAGGGACAGGCATCATTTCAGGAAGTGATTCCCTACAGGTCTCTCTAAGGATCTTGTGCTTCTTCCAAAGAAACCTGGAACCAACTAATATGATCTATTTGGTAGAAGGGTAGGGAAGGAGCGAGAGACATCCTGACCTGCATTTTTATATGAATTACTCTGCTTGAAGGGTAGGGGTTCTGATGGATGGAGCAAGGGAGGTTGGGGTAAACTGCAATGATTCAGATAGGAGACCACTCTAGACTCAAGTACAGAGCAACATTAACAGCAGGGACTTGGAGACATAAAGAGATAAGTGTAGATCAATCAAGACAGTTCGCTATGGGTTTAGGGTGGAGGGTAACAGATGAGATTTCTAGGATATTTTATATATTTCTAAGGAATGGAAAAAGGGGTTGACAGCTGAGGTAGAAACCTAGGTCTAGGTGGAAAGGTTGACCATATCTAAGTGGCCATAACCGAAGGCAGGTGTCTATGCAGAAAAAGATCAGATGTACAGTTGTAAAAAGATATGCACACAGAGAACTAGGGCCCTTATCATGTATGACACTTCTTAGGAACTATGTTGTGTCTGGAAGAGAGACACATCCCTAAAACAAGAGACAACTTAGTTGCCCTAGACCAGAGGGAGCTTGAGGGATCAAGGAAACCATAAGAAGACCTAATCAGTCATATAATCTGGACCCATAGGGGTTCACAGAGACTGAACCCCAAAGCAAAGAGC
The DNA here is from genome assembly GCF_000001635.26 of Mus musculus. NCBI lineage: Eukaryota > Metazoa > Chordata > Mammalia > Rodentia > Muridae > Mus > Mus musculus. The sequence continues at coordinate 66,127,666 of NC_000081.6, forward strand.
AGCCTGGGCTGGACATAGGCCCCCTACACATATGTAGTAGATGTGCAGCTTGGTCTTCATGTGGGTCCCTTAACAATCAGAGCATGGGCTGTCTCTGACTCCATTGCCTGCGTTTGGATATCCTTCCCCTAGCTGGCCTGCTTTGTCTGGCCTTAGTGGGTGGGCTTAGTCCTACTGCGACTTGATGTATCAGGGTTCATTGGTACCCATGGTGGGGGCTCCCCCTCTCAGAAAAGGAGGGAGAATGAGGGAGGGATTTATAAGGGTAGAACAGGGAGGAGAGGAGGGAGGGGGCTGTGATTGGATTGTAAAGTGAATAAATAAATTAAGGAAGAAAATAAACAAATAAAAAATAAAATAAAGTGATCCATCACTCCTTGCACCACTGTACTTTACGTATATTGCACTGGAATAGAAGAGGTTGAGTTTCAGTCCAAGATAGTAAGGAGAGGCAAAGCTTCCAGTCAGAGGTGGCTACCCACCTATAGACAGAGTCTTGTGTGATGTGTAGATGGTACTCCAGAGACTGTGGGATAAATTGTGACTGATAAGTGGTAGAGTAAGCAAAAGATGCAGACAAGGATCTTGAATTTGGGAGAGTGCCCATGAGTCCTGGAAACAAGTAGGAAACTGTCCATCAGAATCATATTATTGAAATTAGATTCTTCATAGACTGTAAAATTATTCCTTTATAGGAATTCTCTCTTGGGGTTCAATAAAGTATGTATTCATTTGCTTGTTTGTTTTGATAGGCAGGGCTTTTTGCAATTAAGTTAATCTTGGCAAGGAGAATGGGGTGAGACCTCATTGCAAAGACCAGTGACCAACCCATCTTAAGGAAAATAAGAGGTTGAATCTAGGTTTCTTGTTCCTCTCCAGAAGGGGCATAACTTTAGAAATTCTGAGATGTCCATCATTCATCTATGAAACAAGCATAACATATGCTTGGGAGAGGTCTCATAGGTCGATTTCTTGAAATGTTCTAGACTGGGACATCTGGACTGAAAGTTTGGCTTCATTATATCATGCTGGCCACAATGGTCATGTTTCTCACAGAAGGGTTTCATACATTCTTTGTCCTTATGAGTATAGACTAGATAAATATGGTAATTATCAAATTAAGCAAGTACTCTAGATAAGGTATTCTACAATACCTTTTAAGGCTAATGGGCACTGGAAATAAAATTAGTGCCACTTGAGAATTAATTTATATATTTTATTTCTTGTATCTTAATTGGTATAAGTTTAAATACTCACAAGCCATAAGAAGGAAACCCAGTGGATAATGCAGACAATTTTACTGGGATTTGATAGCTCACAACAAGGTTCTATGGATTATGTTTGGGTGAAGAAAGAAATTAAAGCAGAAGCAGCTATTCATTTCCATGGCAAAACAAATGTGCCAAGTAGCAAAGCTTAGGAACTAATCTCTGGTCTCTCTCTCACATCAAAGTCTGATATTTTTATGACCCATGCTATGTCCAACTTATATTTCACAGTCAATTTATTGATTAACAATTTTCCTTGCTCCAGAAGGTCTAATGTGGATTTCCCTCGGGCATACTCACAAACTAATGCTGTACCCTAAGTATACTATAAACTGTTTTGAATATATACACCCATACAAATGCAGAGACTAATCACGAATAGTTTATTTTTGTGCCAGCACACAATATTAACATCTCTTCAGCTTAAGATAATGAATGCTGATTTATATCTTACTCAAATGATAAGTTATCACTTCTGCCCCCACCACTCTTATACACTAGAACCCAGAGCTACTGACCAGGACTAAATATGTTGGTTCCACTCACATCACAATCTAGACGAGGTTGGGGAGGTAGTGAAAGTTGTAATGAATTCTGCACGTAATTCACTGTTTTGCTAATGTTCTCTTTTTCTAACAAAGGACTTTCAGTTCTTCAGTTTCAAAATCACAAAGTTTATGCTTTCAGTGGGCATCTTGGATCAAGGGACCTCTTGAAACAGCATAGTCCCTACCTACCTGTACAGGAACATGCTGCCCAGAGGGGTCACAAGTTTGCCCAGGTCTGAGAAGTTTCCCAGAACATGACAAAAAATCGAACAAACCTTGTCTTCATTCACAGCCTGTGAGGCTGGGTAGCTCCCTGAACAAGTAAACAGATTACTTACTGCATCCTGTTCTGGGGGCTTATGACGGAGGTGAAGAGACGCTTTGGAAACAAAAATGGGTCACTTCAAAAAAGAAGGCAGTGCTGGGGTTGTTACTGAGAGGCAGTGGGGGTGGAACCAGGTAGAAGGAGCTGCACACCCAAACATTGGGGACCGAAGGGATCATGCCTCATTCAAAGAACTATACATGGTTACAAAGTGTAGCCAGTGTCCAGAATTTGAATAGGACATGCGATTTCTTGGTGATTCGAATGAGTAAGTCTTTTTTTGTTTTTTTGTTTTTTTTGTTTTTTTCATTTGCTTTGACTTTCAACTTGACACACCCTCGAGTCACCTGACAAGAGAAGCCTCAGGTGAGAAATTACCTAGACCAGACTAACCTGTGGGCATGTCTACGGGGAATTCTGTTCATTCTTAGTTGGGGAGGAGGGCGCAGGCCACTGTGGGTGCTGACATTACACAGGCAGCTGGTTTTGGGCTGTGCAATGTAGCATGAAGCACTCACTGAGCTAGCAAGCATCAGTCGCCCAAGGTTTCTGCTTCAATTTCCTGCTTGTAGATCTTGCTTTGATTTCATCAATGATTTATTATAACCTATAATCTATCTATCTATCTATCTATCTATCTATCTATCTATCTATCTATCTATCTATCTATCTATCTATCTATATGTGTGTGTACATACATATGTACATATATATGTGTGTATGCATATATACATATATATATACACATACATATGTATATATATCTACATATATATATTTATATGTACATATACATATGGTATTTGTCAGAGCAACAGAATGAAAACAGAACAAAATGGGAAATTTACAATTTTGTTGAATTTATAGAGCTTTAATTCAGGTATTTTCGAATTGAAATAGGATTGGCCTGAGTCCAGCAGGGCATTCAGCCTTCTGCTCTGTTTGTTGTCTATAGAATTAACTGGTCCTCTTTTCACAAGCAGCGGGTGCTTCTCGTGTTTTCCATATTTTTCCAGGCATTCTGTGCAAATTTTTTTTTTAAAAAATGCATATCTTCACCCAAAGACTCTTAGACAGATGTTATCAGACTACACCTTTTGATTGTTTTTTCGTCCCTTAAAAAAAATCTAGGGCTGGAGTGATGGCCTAGGGTTTAAGAGCACTGACTGTTCTTTCAGAGCTTCTGAGTTTAATTCCCAGCAACCACATGGTGGTTTCCAACCATCTGTAATGGGATCGGATGCTCTCTTCTGTTGTGTGTGAAGACAGCTTATATCAGGAAGGTAATTCAGAGCCTTGGTGATCACCCAAGAGCGAGTTTCCCGAAAGAGTCTGGTGGCTATCAATGTTAGGATCCATGGGAGAAGCTTGTGGATTGATCCTTGCACCCTCTGTACCTGAGTATGTTGTGCAAAATTACAAATGGATTGAATCCAAAGAATGAATAAATGTATAAAGAAAGAGAGAGAGAGGGAAATGCATTTTATAGGAGATAGGAATGGAAACAGGATGGAGGGACCTCATTAATATTTAATCCCTTGGAGGGCTCTTGCTCCAAGATCTGAGAAATGCCATGCCTCCGTTTTGGAAAATGGAATACAATTAAAGAGGTGGCAGCCTGCTTCAACCTGGGCATCCCTTTGCCTCTTCTGTAATCAGATATTCAACTTTTCCAAAATTTCTTCCTAGCTATACTTTTCTGCCTCTCTGACAAATGAAGCAATTTAAATTCTGCTTATAAGGTCACAGGAATGCATTTAAGACCAGATGGTGATAGAAAGGCTTCAACTGCTGGTTGAGGGGATTCTGGCTTGTAAAGAGGTCAATGCCCTTTTCTCTACTCTATCAGAGGTCCCTAGATTGTCATTATGTGTTTGTCTGTTTCCTAGAGAAAGATCTTCGAAGACAAGGAGTATGTCTCAGTCACTTCCTCCAATAGTATGCCTAGAGCAGAGCTAGTGTACACAAACCCTAGTTCTTCTGCAATCAGTGATAAAATGAATAAGCAGAGTATGGCAGAGAGGAGCAAGAGAAGGCAAGACAGAACATAGATCTTCTACAGTTTGTTTTATGCTCCCCACCCTTGCAGGGAAAGCCCTTGCTTGATGTTTCTGGTGGCAGAAAATTGGAAGCTTGGCTGGCCAGATGACAGGAATGCCCTGCACAGAGCTAAGAATATACAGACTGGCCTCACAATTTCTATTTTTGTTCCCAGTAGGAAAGCCTTTTTCCATCTCAGCTTTGAGGGGCTGCTGAAGGCAATCTCACTGTGGCTCACACTGGCTGTTAGAAAGTGTCACATTTGAAAAACAGGTACTCAATTGAGAAGTCCATTAAGAGACTCTCAGAGGTCTGGGATGGTACTAGGGTATCCCAAACTCAGGAAACATCACTACTGGACACTGTGACCTTATACCTGTAGCAGGATCCACAGGCAAGTAGAAAGCAGCTGTGGTTTCCAAAATTACTTAGGGATCTAGTTCTCCTAACATGCATTTAAGCAGAATCATAGGGGAGCCCTCCAAAGGACATTATATCTTAAGATATACCAATGGCCATGTAAAGGACTTATTATCCAAAATCATTTTGGGATGGAATTCCCATTGATGGCCCCAATGACCTGGCTATAAGCCCCTCCTAGGCTTGGTGTGAAAACCAGAGCTGATGTCTAAGAAATGTGTCACCCATAAAACAACCACAAGGGAATATGGGCTCACGAGCCTCAAGATACTGAAGATTGTTAGCTAGAGACTTCAACATGTAACTGAGCTATACAGGAAAAATAAAAGCCTCTCTTCCAGTGTTTCTGGGTATCCACAGATACCCAGAGTTTCTGTCCCAAACTGTGTCTACCCAGACACACTCTGGTTTCTAGGTAGCTTCTTGATAATCCAGTTTCCAGGAATCTCCATCCCCATTAATATGCATTGAGCCATTACCATCTCCAAAGCCTTAGTTTGTACATTGAGTCTTTCTTTGCTACACAGATTCCATGCTCTAGAAATAATAGAAGTTCCCTGTCTTCTGATACATAAGTTCAAATATCTCCTCTAGGCTTCCAGACCCTTCACAGGAGATTTTTTGGCTTATCCACCCCATCTGTCACTCTCCTACAACCTCCTCCCCTTGTTTTCCACGTCGATCCTGTTATAAAATGAACCCTTCCTACTGGAGATTCTAAACTCGCCTACCTCAATTGCTATACTCTGATTTTTACATGAATGCTATCTCATTAAAACTAGAATGTTCTACTCAATTCCACTTTCCCTGATTGTCAATGTCCTGATCATATAATTTATTCTGAAATCTTAAATGATGATAGGTCCACAATCAAAGAATTAAAGAAAAGTTTGTAACTACCTAATCATGAGAGTAGGGCTAAACAAAGAGGATGCTGGCTGACAGAGAATGCTGGAAGGATTTCTTCCCAGGCAGTTAATGGCATTAGGAAGGAGAGCAATCTCCTTTCCAGCCTGATACCTGACTGGGGATGCTGTCACTCAGTGAGATGAAGTAGCAATGATATCAGAGAAAGCCCCTTTGGCTACAGGATGAGAATTGGTTTCTTCTGAGGCTGCTGCAAAGAGCGAGAAGTGGGAGATGTGGCAATTAGCTATGGGAATTGTACAGTCCTGGGGCTCAAGAGCTCTCTGCCTGATGCAGGAAATGTACAGGCAAGTTCATAAATTATAAAGTAGTAGATGGTACAGGCCAGGTAGAAGACAACCAAAGTAGTCTAGAAGAAAAAGCAAAAGTGGAGAACCTGGGGGCTTTCAAGGCAGTGACCCCTGCCCTGGACCTGGGGAAGGATGGGGTAGGTTTCACACGGTGTGACAGCCCTGATTTCCCCATTATAAATCACCATGGGTAGGTGGAGAGACTTCTGAGAATGTCTGTGATGAAATTTCTAAATTGGGTTAATTAAGGTTGGGCAGACTCATCCTGAAAGAGGCAGACACCACCCCATGGGCTGGGATCCTGGCCTGAATAAAAATGAGAGAGAGGGGGGGGAGGAGAGAGAGAGAGACAGAGACAGAGAGAGACAGAGAGAGACAGAGAGAGAGACAGAGAGAGAGACAGAGAGAGAGAATGAGAGTTTACTTCTCTTTGCTTCCTGGTTTGATGTGACAGCTGCCTCATATTCTCACCACCAAGCCTCACCAGCCATGATGGCGCCCTCACACTGTGAGCCAAAATAAATCTCTTCTACTCTTTCCCACCCTCCCTCCCCCTCCCCCTCCATCCCCCTCTGGTACCTTTGCTCCCTTCTTTCACAGCAACAGTAAAAGTCACTAATACACATAGAGAGAGACACTGCGCTCACTGCTCGTGAAGCACAGCCTGTGCACAGGTTCCAAGGTGTCCATGAAGCGGGGTGTTCCAGAAACAGCATTAGGGGAGCACAGCTGTGGAGAATCACAGCGCATAGCAGATCCAGAGAGAAGCATGTAGGCAGATGGAAGGTCTGTGGACTTAAGGACTGAGGCGCTTATACACAGCTTCCCGTTCTCCTTCTCCACGGAAAGGAAGAAGAGGGTGAGGACTTCATTCTCCTGGGTGGCAAATGGAGAGGCTGAGCAGTGGCTGCCCTCTATGAGAGCCACGGGTGGCTACACTCTGCAGTGTGCTGCCTTATCCTCTGGTCTCCGTGAGGCCTGGAGAACACTCTGAGGGCTCTGGATTTGTTTCTAATGACGATGCCAAGCTTCTTAAGGTGGGGAAGCCCAGGTTAAGTGATGTCACTTCTGCTGAGTCTTCCCCTAAAGAGGGTGACCTCAAACCAGTTACCAACTCTTACCTTACCGTCAGACTGCTCTGGTCAAAAGCTCCTGTTTCTCAGGACTGCGTTTTCTCAATTCTCCTGCCCTCCCACTTCTCCATATGTGGCTGCGCCCTGGTTACTGAGTAAGGATGACTCTGCCTAATTTTATTAGGAAATCTGCCTACCCCAAACCTATTAAATGGTGGTGCTTTGGCCTGTAGATACCATGGACATCTAGAGGAAGCATTTATCTGAAGGAGTCAACAGGTCATCTGCATGTGGCTACAGAGAATCTAGTAAATGATATCACAACCTTCAGGCACTCTTGGTCTACTACTCTGCTAAAGGGGCATTCTTAGAAACATGTGACTAGGTAGAGGGGTGGGAGAATGACTTGAGTCAAAAGGACCTCAGGCTTAAAATACTGCACATCATAGATATTGATCATTACTAGGGAACAGAGGTAGGAAGGGAGAGATGTGGGCAAGCCTGGGGTTCCTTTCTCAGAGATCATGTTGGTCTGTGGAGTTTAAACCCATACAGGAGACAGATAACCAGCAACACCAAACCCATGTTTAACATCACCAATTAGAACTAAGGGAACAGACCCAGGAAGGTAAAGGGGATGACAAAATTTTCATCTGCCAAACTTTTCTTTGTTCAGAAGTTATGAGGTTCTTGCCCTCAGAAATTAAGTCAACTTAGAAATGTACCCAGGAAAATAGAAACTGCTGTGAAACTGAGACAATCATGAAGAGTAAAGATGATATGCATTAAAAACACTGCCTGGTTGGATGCTACAGGAGTTGGATAGAGTTCAAAGTCAGGTAAAATCCTAGGTTTCTGGTGTTGTAGGATATTTGATGAACCCTGGGATTGTGTTATTTACTGAAAAAAAAAAAAAAACTCCAACTTTTTCTAGATGTGGTGTGGCTCAGTCCTTAGCAACCACCTCTAATCCTTCTAGTTGGAATACAGACATGCCTTTAGTACACACCTTTAATCCCAAACAAAGAAGGTAAAGTTTGTAGAAGGAAGCCTTCATGTTTGAAAATAATATCTAATTGAGTGGCAGGCAAAGTGACGAATCAGAGAACACTTTGACAGAATAGGATATTCCTAACTCTCACTAGAGGAGAGGGGAAAGGGAAGGTACTTAAGGGACAGAGCAGAGAGGGGAGGAGGCAGTATTACCAAGAGAGTTTTACAGGGATGGGTTAAAGACAGGTGAAGAAAAAAAAAGCCAGAGAATGAGAAGGAGCTAGAATATTTAAACAGATTGCCAAAGTTAGTATAAGGGCAAGCAATTGAGGAGAGGCTGAGAGAGAGAGAGAAGCCAGCTTGAATGAGTCAGCTTGGGGAGGAATTTGACCCAGAACAGCTGAGTTGAACCAGCCAACCAGAGTTCAGAAAGAACTAGAAAGGGTGAGTTTATTCATGAGTAAGTCTCAGAGGATGAAAATATTCTAGGTCTAGTTAAGATTGTATGGTGGCTAGAAGCTTCCATGACTAAGCTTATGATAGCAGAGGGAGGCAGTGAGCATCCAAGATGACAATTACATCAGGAGAATAAAAAAATACTGTTACATTCTGGGACCAGGAATGACACAATTCTTATCCTGGTCTATCTTTTACCATCCAAAAGGCTATGACCATCTTAACCTTTTTAAGAATCAGGTTTCTAATGTTTGAAATATTGATTCTAAGAGGAGCCCTGCATCGATTATTTAGAGCAACATTATCCAATACAGTTACTGAAGCCTCTTTTGACCATCTATGTATCTGTTAATCAAAATCATATAAAAGTCAAAACTCTACTTTCTTATAATAGCAACAATAAAGATGTTCCATACGCAGGCATGCAACCCAGCAGAAGACAGGACATAGCAGATATAAAGTATTTACATCATTACAGAAACAGTGTGATTTCATTTGTTTAGAGATAGAGTCTCATGGCTAGTGTCAAACTCACTTTGTAGGCAAAGATGAGTTTGAATTCCTGATCTCTCTTCCTTATCTCTTGAGTGGTGGTATTACAAGCATATGCCACCACATCTGGTGGTTTATATGGGGCTAGAGAAGGAAGACATAGCTTCATGGACAAGCACTCTATCAACTGAGCCACGCACTCAGCCACATGTAGAAAAAGTTCAATCAGGCAGTGTTTTTTATGTCTAAAAGACAACTCACAACAATATTTAGCACGAAAAGTTCAATAGTCACACATGTGCCTGCACATACACAGAGGCACATAAAGTTTTTAATAACAGAATATAACACCATCTAGTTAATTATGGTCTGCCAAGGCCTAGGGCACGAATTCTTAAAGCGGGGAACGAATAGATGAAATAGAGACTTGCAGCTGAGGAAGAACTAGAAAGAACTTAGAAATTATTTGGAAAATGTCAGAAACAAGGCCACATGGGAAGAGGGGAGGGAAGGGGTGAGGCAGGCAGAAGGCAAGAGTGCCTGTCCACTCTCTCTCCTGCACTGGAGCTAAGTGCCATGTTTGTCCCTCTTTGCGCAGTGCTCACTCCCTCACAGAGATGCCTTGCTGACTGGCTGCTGTTGGGGCCTGGCTAATGGATGAGAGAAATAAAACAAAATCCAATTTGTAGAATGAACTATGACCTGCAAAAGGATAAGCTGAACCACCACTGATATGCGCAGCCATTAAGCTCTGGGAATTTGGAACATCGGCTCATTTGGTCCTGTGTATTCCCAGATAAGACTGCAAATTGTAACAGTGCCTCCAACTGAACTCAGAGGCTCTCCAGATAAGATCACTGTTGAAGCAAATTGCCTAGTTTGTAAGTTTTGACCAATCCTCAGTCCAGATTATTCTCATTCATTCCCATCTGCCCTAAAACCATTCCAAGCAACCCTAGCCGGACAATCCTGTAATCACAGTCCCTAAGCCGCCTGCTTAGATACATGATTGAGGTTGTGGTTCAGGGCTTTTCTTACTTGCCCGTGGTGTTTAACAAGCCCCGCTGGTTGAGACATCAGCTTTCTGCAGTGTGGGGGATTTACTAGGAGGCAGAAGCAGGCTGGAGAAACAAGGAAGAATAGATATGCAGGCACTCTTTCCACAACTTGGCTTCTTCCGAGCTCTGGCTCAGGCACAATTAAACTCACACCCCTGCTTCAGGTTCTGTTTGATGGCCCGTGTTTACATGTTTTAGTTATACTTAGTCCCAGTCTTGTTTCCTCCAGTTAGAGGTGGTAACAATGGCTTCTACAGGTGCCTGTCTGCTATGCTTCAGAAACCCTCGTTTTATGCCCTTTATGCTGCTGATTGCCTAATCCAACTCCTTTTATTACAAAGCTCTGATAGGTATCAAAGTGAAGGAAGGGTGTGTATGTGTGTATGTGCGTATGTGTGTGTGTGTGTGTGTGTGTGTGTGTATTGTGATCTATTCACATGAGCGTGCAGGTATATGCACTCATACTGGCATACAGGTATAAGCACACGGGTATATGCACTCCTATTTGAACACAGAGGCCAGAGGAGAATGTCAGGGGTGTTCTATCATCTTCAGGTTGAAAGGGTATTTCACTAGACCTGAAGCTGCCTATTGTGCTGAGGCCAACTAGCCACTGAAGCCCTGAGATCTGACTGTCTTACTTCCCAAGGCCAGGGTTATAGGTATGCTCAGCATAGCTCAGCTTTGCATGCTGGTTGCTGACGACTTGAACTGAGCTTGAAGAACAAGCACCTTTTATCCACTGAGCTATCTCCCATTCTCAAGCCTTGACTCGTAGCACTGGTTATATCTCTGGCCAACCAATGTGCTAAGCCCGCATTCTGGGTTGTCTTCATAAGCAACTGAACAGTAAGCCATCAGTAGCATCTCACACATGAGGAAAATGAAGCATGGTGTCAGGCATCCCACTGATGTGCAGTGCCAGAGCCTCCCACAGTCCACTCTTTGATTTCTTCAGATCTAAACTGGACCGTGTGTGTAAGCATTTGATATATGTGTCTATTCTACTCAAAGGTCCTCCATGCTCTTGGAGGTTGATCCCACTGTTGATGCTTTTGCTTTCATTTTCTTTTTCTTTCCCCATCTCAGGAACACTCTGATTTTCTACTATGCTTTCACAGTTTTTTGCTCAAAAACTGATATATCTGTTTTACTTCTGAGGAACCATTGCCAAAGAAGTCATTTCTTTTCCTTCAGACCTCTGATCATCCATCTCCCGGACTTGGACATTAGTGTCCTGAAATCCAACACTGTAGGTGGCAGTTTCGACACTTAAGGAGGGTAAGATACATGGCGAGCGTCTTCATGGCTGCATATCTGTTTCCTATCTGAGTAGGCTTGGGTGTAACACAGCTAATCTTATGCCAACACATGTGTATATAAATCAGTATTATCCATAAATATGTTAAGAGTAAGGCATGCTATCAGGGAATACTATGAACAGAAGTCAGTATAAAGGGTGCTTACAGAGACATCTCAAGAATGATCTTAAAAAAAAAAAACAATTATGAACTCACTTGTGCACATGTGAGCACATACACTTCCTGCCTGGGGAAGAAAACATAGTATCCTCTGACTTCACTAAATGAGACATTGACTGCATCTTTGTATATTCTGAGCTGGTCATCGGTGGGAAAAAATTCCACATAGGAAGTTTATGGGATCATAGATGGGACTAATCCAAGACAGAAACAAAGGGACTCAGAAGCTGGCAGAATCCACATGGTTATAGCACTGGATGTGGCTGAGGCCAACTCAATCACTCTAAGTGGGATTTTTCTTTGCCCCTTATGAACATAGACCAGACTAGAATTGAAAAGCTGAAAACACATTTGAAAATCTGTGGTATACGGAGAACAAGTGCAGGGTCTGGTCAGCTGCTGAGTTGTGCGAATCAAGCTGCCTCTAGACAGCCTGAAATCCATGTCCAACACTGGCTCCATGTGGCTCCTACTCTAGTAGGAGTGTATCAATGGGGGAGTGTATCAGGGAAGGTAGAGAGGGAAAGGGCACTGGCCCCAGAGACTCTGATTTGGTGAGATGCTCATGTTCTTCCTGATCCTAAATTATAATCCAGATGGCTGATAGAAAGTATTGAACAGAATGGCAGTAGGAAAGGGGGCCAGATTCTAGAGTTTTCTCTTTTATGTAACCGGGGCCTCACCGTGTTGTATTTCCAGTCTTAATTGTTTTATCTCTGAAGTCTCACTTCCATATCCAATTCTCCCTCATGGCTATATACTCTTGAACAACAGGGCTGATGATTTGCACTGCAGAGTCCCCAGAGCCCAGTGAATGGCACAAAGTATCCCTCATAACTGCTCATTTAATTGAATCGAATTAATGATGCCAAGTATGAGCTACTTCCAGTAGGTTTAGCCTTGAGACAAATGCAAACAATCATCTTTAAGCAAAGGGACTCACTGTGGTCACTGAAGCAGTCACAGTGGCGCTCTGTACACAAAAGACAACAGACAGCAACACATCCTTTCATAACAGAGATCAGAGATGTTAAGCAACTCAGGGAGTCTCAGAGCTACCAAGCTCCCCTGGTGACAAAAACTTCTCTGTCCGCTTCCCTTTTCCCTGGGCCAGCTGGCTCCTCCTAAGAGAATCTGCTGCTTCTTCGGGTGCCCCCTGGGGGCAGGCAGCTTTTGTCTCTGGTCCCAGAATGGAGGACTAAAGTTTCCTGGGGCTTCCTAAGTGTTTTCAGTGTCAGGCCCTGTAGGACACCAAGTTAGGAAGGAGAAAGAACAAAGAACTTCAAAGGGATATCTCTAGAGGTTCACAACAGTGGCAGCTCCAGGATTGGAGTTAAATTAAAAACCAAGCTGAGAGACGAGCTTTCCTGCCAGGCTTGGAGCCTCTAAACTCCCTCTTTCCTGCCTAGTCTCCTGGGCCTGGGCTTTCTGTCCTGTCAGGAGCTCCAGGTGCAGTTTGGGAGTCCACCAGCTAACCAAGTGAGATGGTGGGTAAGTATGGACAGTGAGAGGTCAGGCTGCAGGGCTACAAGCACCACTGCAGAGAAATAGATTGAAGACAGGAGTGCCAGGGAAGGAGGCTATGAATTTGATATGCAAGTGACAGGCTCAACAGGGACTCAGTGAGGTATCTTCCTAGAAAATACAATTGGACAGATGTAACTAGGTCTCTAGATCCGTGTTGAAGATCCTTGTGAGGGGCACATGTGAGACAGATCAGACACCAGGGACTGGGGGGTGAGACCCTGGGCCTCCCACTTTTAAGATGCTGGTCACTCGTTGAGAACAGATCCACACCCTTGCCAATTCAGTAACATAATTCTCACCTCAAAACAATAAGAATTTATTCTGGAGCCCAATGAGTGACCATGACCAGGGCAACATAGGTTCTGCCAAGTTCCATGGTTCAACATGGAAGCAGTTAAATGAAGATTTTATAGTAACAAAACAAAGATAAATCAAGCCACTTTTCTAATACCCTGATGGGTATGTTGAGAAGGAGGGTAATAGTACAGCTCGGGGGAGCTCTGCTATAGGCTTTTGATGCTGTCTGACAACATTCTTAGCCCTGTGATTGTGATAGGTGGAAAGTAGAGTCAGGGTGTTAACCAGTACATTCCTATAGGTGTTTACCTGTTAGTCATAGAATATTAAGTCAGACACAGACTTGTGCAAGGAATGGCCCTTTAGAGGGCTCATGATAGCCCAAGATAAGTTGTAATTCGTATTTGAACCTGCAAAAGTCCAAATTCTCCATCCATCTGACAAGGTTCTTCTCAGTCAATCAGCCTTCTAGAAGATTTCAGCTTGAGGATATGGCTTCTTTCCAGAAATTTCTATTCACAGTCTGTGGCTCTTATCTCTACCTCATGTCAGAATGGCAGGGGTTTATAGACAAATGTATTTGCTTATCTCTGCTGCTCGGACCAAGTAGATCAGAAGCCTTAGAATTATGGGAGGATCCCCAACCCCTGGGGGTGAGTGATACAATTAACGGCTCCCCTTCCCCCTCATCTTTTTCTTAAGGGTTCCTGAAGTGCTGTTCATGTGGCTATCTTTTGTTTTCACTTTAATCTACCTGTCTTAGTGAAGCGCCTCCCCCGGTTTTAAGGGGCAACCTCTATCAATGAAAGTTCCTGGAAAGAAGCTCTGTCCACACAGCCTTGATTGACTAATTAGAACATCAATGGTGCAGAGAAGGTGGGATGCTGCAAGCCCAGAGCCAAATTATCTTGGGGCATTTTTAAATCCCTTAATACCCACTTATTGGTCTCTTCTGCACATGCTCTAACATTTTGTGGCCATTAGGTAAGTTCTTGTAGGAGCCAACTGCAAATTTCCAATAACCAAAGGGCTAAGAATAGCATCTAAGGCTGACAGCAGAGTTTCCCTGATCTTCTATAACCCACCTACCTGATGTACCCACTGATAGATTTGAAAGTGCTTTGATTTATGACTTCCTTCGTTCAGGTGATATAAAAAACATCAAACCACTACTATGTTGAAACATGGAATTTAGGGCAACTTTAATCTGTGTTTCCAGGCCGTGGTAATTCATATTTAACTTCAGAATAAACTATCTCCTTTATCCTCTTTTGAGTTGAGTTTCTTGTGTCAACAGCTCTCTTTACCTATAAGGCTCAGTGACACTGTCTCTACTACAGTGTCCCAGATTTCCTAACTCCTCTCTCACCCAAGGCTCATTATGGCCCCCATGGGCATGAAGCTGGCTTTCCTAACAAACGTCATTCTAGAAGGTAATTTCAGAGTACCATAGCAGATTGTGAAGTTGTATTAATATTAACATGAAAAAAAGTCAATGTGTAGAGAAAGCCTCTCTTAGCCTGGAGACATCTAATGACAGATTATGGATGAGAAAGGCCACAAATAATGACAAATACAACTGGTAAGACAACTACATATAACCACGTCCTATGTGGATAGCTATCGTTGGGGCTCTTTCCTCAGTCACTAGCCCAACTCCATTCTTGGAGAGTGTCTCTCCTCCTCCCCGCTCCATCTCTATTTCTATTCTGTGCTTGAGTGGCTTTTTTCATCTCTCCTCCTGGTAGTAGCTGCTAGTGTTTTTACCTAACCTGTACTGTTTTTCCCTCATACTCTAATAAGATTATTCTTGAGTTTCCCTTTGAGGCAGCTTCTAAATTATTTTATTAGTGAGACTAAGAAGCCCTGAAGAGAAGCTCAATTTCCCTAGTTACAGCATCAACTTATTTCATGAAACTGCCTCTCTCTATCTCCTTAACATTAGGCTCTGTGCACATTAGTTTTGTTTTGTTTTTATAATTATCATAATCGGTGAGCAGACTGACTGATGAGAAGAAATGGTAACTTCAGGGCTTCTAATGGGGTCCGTCCTGAGATTGACATGGCTTACTCACTAATCGAGTCCTCACAAGAACCCCGTGACTTAGGAATGTTATCTCCAATTTACAGGCACGCCGAGGCTCAGTGAGTTCGTATCAATCACCCTTGATCCTACAGTTGCCAAGCAGCAGAACCAGGATCCTAGATCAGGTCTACCTGACTCCAGCGTCTGGATCGCTAATTATCACTACTGTCTCTATTCATCCATTCATTCCAGGAACATTTATTAAGCACCTCCCATTTTCTGGGTAAACACTTTATTGTGTGAATCCCCTGCTAGATGACTGACAGATTCCTAGGGCCTCGTCCATGGGCCAAGATTCACACCTGAAGAGGTGGTGGAGCCAAGGAATGGGTCAGATCCCCTCTAGGTCTGGCACCCTGAACATAGGGGCCTGATTAATAAGTATATTTCAGAAAAGCAAAGAAATGCCCAGAGTCATTGACAGCGAGATGCAGCATCAAGTAGCAAGGGTTGTGCATAAAAAATCCCACTGATGTCAGGCTGCAGTCCAAAGAAGGAACTGCTGATTGCACATAGGTTCTGCAAACACAAAATGCTTTGAAGACATATAGGGGTGCAGCACAAGTGTGCATCCTACTGAAACATATCTGTAGTCTGGGGAGCTGAATCTTGTTGTCTCACACAGAAAGAAGGTAAAAGGCTAACAGCTGGAAGAGCCCCAAACCCTTAGACTCAGTTCCCAACAGCGTCTGGACAGACACCCTTGCCTTCATTTGTGCTTTGTCTAGAAAGTACCACTACTATCAATTACGTTATAAATGCATCTTAAATGAATCTTCCTTCCACATAAACCTAATCATAGCATGAGCAAAGGGAAATTTATACCATACCATTTAACAGGAAAGCCAGACCCCCTCATATAAAGGAATTACCTCAAGGATAAATGTGCTAGCCTCATAATGTTATGAAGTGAAAACCATTTTAAACTGAAGGCAATACATTTCTTTGTCTCTGATACTGCACAGAAGACAGAGCAACCCACAGAGATGGGCCCTGCTCAAAGCCACAGAAACACCAAGACAGCCATGCAGACTTTATATCCTCATCCAGACCTTTTCCCATGTCTGTATCACTGAGTGGTGTCTGTTCATTGCAATTTTGGCTGCTTGTCTGTCTGATTAACTGTGCAGCTTCAGACCTGTCTCCATTTTACCTTAAAAAAAAACCCTCACTCTCTCTCTCCTCTAATCATCAGACTGTTATTCATGGCCACCGAGTGTCCCCATCAATTCTGTCTGGTAGAAATGGGGCTCTTCATTAGGGCCACATAAAGGGACCCCCCCCTTAAAGAGTAACCCCTGGCTGCAGAGCCTAGCCCTACTGCCTGAGTAGCCTTCTGTTTCTGGAACTCTTGATATAAGTCAGAAATACATTGGCTGAGTGGACTCTGCTTAAAAGTGCTCAGAGTAATATTGGAATCAACTTCTTAGGGAGAAATGTACATGGCTAATTACATTTTTAGATAGAAAAAATTAGGGGGACACTGGGAATAAGGTTCACTAGGAACCAACTGTATCCGAATCATAAATGCCTGTCTTTAACAGGACTACTAGCCTGTTACATTAGCTTGGAGCTATCCAGATATTCAGCAGGCCTTTCTTAGAGATCTGTCCTGTGTCCAAGAGTTTTCTGAGTGTGTAACACATATGACTTCTTTCTGTTGCACAGACAGACTAGGAAGCAGCTACAAATAAAGAATCCAAGGATTGAGATATAAGACTGTCCTCTGGCAATGAGTTTGTTATAAAGGTAAGCAAACAGAAATACATACACATAAGCAATGTATACTTAGATACATACACATGTACATACATACATACATACAAGCACATATATACACATACACACATATACACACATAATACACACATATACACACATGTATGCATGCATTTTCTTTAAGGACTCTAAAGGGTTAAAGTGATATCAAGCTAGCAGACTCTGTCTAGGCTCGTTCCATACTTCATTAATATACCGGTGAGGTTATAAGGGAAAGTCAGAATTTCCGAACTCATAACCACACTGAAAATCAGAAGTGATAAGCCAATTAGTGACTGAATTAGGAAAGAAATTTTGTAAGCCCTGTTTGGTAAATTCACACATGTGATGTGCTTAGGGCAATGTCTGGCACATGGAAACATTCAGTAATTGTGAATTATTATTTGCTTAAAGTTAAATGAGCTGCACCCGGGGAAATAATTGAGAATTATGGTATGAATCAGCAGATACCAGCTTTAGTCACTTCTGATCTTAGCATATCCCCCCAAAACAAAAGTTAAAAAAGAGTTCAGCCAAAGCATAAAATCAGGGATCCACCATGACATGCTGAATCCTCAGAGATATGTCAATCACAGAAAACATTCCAACAGGGGCAGAAACACAAGAAACATAGGGGTTCCATCTTCATATCTTGGGCTACTTTATCTGTTCTCTCACTGCAAACGGATGGACTCATGACTGTGTAGAAACAGTAGCTCCCACCACAGTTCATCAAGACCACTACAAGGAGCAAAGTCCTGGGACTTGGATTGGGCGCTGTGCACGTAAATATTACAACTGCCCATCTAGAAGGAGCTGGCGGTGGATGAAGCCAGGGAGAAGCCACATAACTTTGTTTGTTGGCTAGTTCCAACCAAGAAAAATACTTTTCTTAGATGAATTGAGACAATCAAATGGCGATGGTGGAACCTAGTGATAGAACATGCTGAGTGGAAAGAGCATTATGATTTTACAACTGGATATAGGAGAACCCTGTTGCTATGCACTGGAAATAAAGTCACAAGGAGATAACTCATGAAAAAGGAGCCAAGCAGGAGAAAAGGTAAAATTATAATCGGGAAGATGGATACAAAGGTCCATCCTCAAGAACCTGAGGTGAATTACAAGGGATAGTTTTACTTATGGAAAGAATAATTATACATAGATGAACAGTTCTGTGATATTTCCCAGGTTTTTACGGTCAGTCTATATTTAACTGGGTAATTTATGAAGGTCAGAATTCATTGTTTCCCCCCACCCCCACCCCACCCCCCCCCCCCCCCCCCCGTTCTGGAGGATGTAAAGCTCAAGTTGAGGTGAAGAGATCTGGTGAAAGCTTTTCTGGTTGCATCCTGGCACAGTAGAAAACTCTATGGCAAGTAAGCTGTCTATTCCCTAAGACCACCTGATAGCAGCATCCCTATGTTCAGAAGAGTGCAACTTAAACACCTTTCAAGAGCACTTACCTCCCAACATAAGTAATTAGAGGCGGGTAGTCATCAAGCCAAACCATCATTGTTCTTACAAGAGGACACATTGTGAAAGCCCACGTGAAGATGGGGCAGAGATTAGGAGGAATGCATCTGCTAGTCACAGAGCCTTGATAGTTTCTAGCAAGAAAGGTCATTCCTTGCTTTCAGAGATTATAACTGAAAATTATAATCTGGAAATTGTTTCTAAAACCAGGATTTGGGAGAATAGGGTGACACAGGGGCTGCTACACTTGTATAATAACCACCCACATGACCCAGAGATCTAAGGTACAACCAAACATGAACAGAAAGTCAATGAAATGATTTCTAAAGGTACTCTGATATACTCATAGAGTGGAGACTAGCATAACCATCGTCAGAGAGTCTGATGGGAGCAGATACAAAGAACCACAGTCAAACATATGATGGAGCTCTGTGAATTCTGCAGAACATGGGGACAAAGGATTGTATGAGCCAGAGGGGTGAAGGACACAGTAAGAAAAATCCATAGACGCAACTAACCTGGGCTCAGAAGGGCTCACAGAGATAAAGGGACAATCAGAGAGCCTGCATGAGTCTAATCTAGAGTGTCTGCATATATGGTATCGTTGAATAGCTTGGTACTTTGGGGGGGGGGACTCCTGACAGTGAAAGCAGGAGCTATTTTTCACTCTTCTGCCAGATATTGGGGCCCTTTTCCTCTTTCTAGGTTGTCTCATCCAACCTTGATGTGAGAATATGTAAATGGTCTTATTGGAATTTTATATGCCATGATTAAGATTGATATCCCTGGGGGGCTTGCCCTTTTCTTAAGGGAAACAGAGGAGGAGTGGATCTGGGGAGGGGGGAAATAGGATGTGGCTGGGAGGTGAGGAAGGAGGGAAAACAGTAGTAGGGATGTAATATGTAATGTGCCAAACAAGAACAAATAAATAAACAAATAAATAAGGAAAACCATTGAATATTTCTATCTCCCTAGAAAGTTTTATAAGGGACATTTTGAAAGAGGAACTCACAGTGACTTAAGCAGTGTTCTCAGGAGCCACACGGGCTTAAAATCAGCAAGGCAATTAATTGTTTGCATCAATAAAGCATTTGATCAAAGTCATTTTCCACTCTTGGAAAAAAAAAGAAAAAGAAACTGTAATCTGAGGCTAGGTAATTGTGTTGATATTAGAGACTATCTTGTGAGCCATGAGACAGGATCCAATTAATGTTCCTGAAGAACACAAAGACCCACATTATCATCACAGTAACTTAATATCATCCTTTTAAAAGCTATAACCAGGAGAATTAGAACCAGAAACAGGATTTCGGCTTTTACAAACTTGGAGATAAATGTGCCATTGGAGTCAGCAACCCAAATGTCTCCTGTAGCAGAGGCAACGCTTACTGAATAGTCAAGCAGCCAATACATCCATTTCCATTCTCCCTGAGTTCTCAGCTGAATCTTCCCAGTAACATGATTGGGGGGGGGGGCATTTGATGATACAGCAAATGAACAGGGAAGAGAGGAAGAGGTGCCTAAGAGTTCAGAGCAGAAAGCAGAGCACCTGTGTGTTGACTTATGAGTCACATGTCACAAACATCCAAGTGACCACATCAAAGCAGAACTAACAACCAGCAAACAGACCAAACCTAAACATCAGAACTAGTAAAGTAAGAGGTTGCCAAGGGGCTGCATCCTAAATTAAACACACTCCACGTTGTGGTACTTCCCTTATGAACAGTTAAGAAAGGTTAAATCAAAGCGAGTAACTCCACTTAAAGCAGTAAGATCACCCCAACTACAAGTCCAGCAACTGCATAAAGAGGGGAAAGAAAGTCATGACATCAGGGTCAGATGTATGAAGACAGAGCCAGGTAAAACGCCATCCTGAAAAGGTGGCTCAACATTTTTATCAGTTCCCAGTTAATTTAACTTCCTTCCAAACCTAGACATTTTAGTGGAGATATGGTTTAATGGATTGAATCTAAATTAAATTTGTGAGAAAATACCAGAAAGTTTAGGAAAACGGGGTAGCAAGAGGAATCTTGTCCTAAAAGAAAATGACAGTTACTCAGTGCCATTAGTAAAAAACCAGGAGAGTACAGAATCTGTTATTTGTATCACAAGGTGACCAAGAGCACCAAGGTAATATCATGAGTTCTAACAACAGTGTCCTTTGATGTTTTCAAAGGAAATCTAAATATGAGCAGGATTTTATCAGATGCGCAAATATGACAATCCTCATAACCAGCAGAGAAGGTAAGCAAGCATGCTGAGGTATAATTGGTTGGATAATCAGGAGTGGGAGAAACAAAAAAGAACATGAAGTTAGAAGTTGGATTCCATGTCACATGTGATAGACATCTAGCTGAAGAAATGACTCTAACAGATGGGTGACATGGACAGGTTAGGATCTGGGGATCAGCTGACTAGCTGGTATTTTATGTGGGTTGGTTTGGAGGAGCTGGAGAGATGAGAAATTGACTGTAATGACCAGGTTTCTAGAAGAAACCTAACACAGTAGGCTGAATTCTAATAGAGCCAAGAGAACGGGGCAACAGAGCTGAGAGCTGCTTAGCCCGGAGATAGATTAGAAGAAGGGAATGGTAGGGCATGCATAAGGCAGCATGAGAAGTTTTGAGAACAGAAGAGGGAAGGTCTTGGCCTTCAGGGAAGTTCAAGAAGGATCTCTGATAGAAAAGGAGATTCCTGGGGAATATTCAACACATGGAACCGAGGGAGCTTAAGCTTCCTCTTAGCTCAGCTTCCCCAAGTCACAGCTCAGCTCTTTCAGCCCTGTGACATGAGAACTCTTCCCTAACCCAACCCTGATTTTAGCTGTCAAATATCCACCTTTAAAGAGAAGCTAGAGTATTCCACAGCTCTTATTTGGGGGATCTTTTGAATTGTAATATGTAATATGTAATATGTAATATGTAATATGTAATAACATAAGTAGTTTCTCCAGGAGTTCCTACATTTCTTCAAGTCTGAAAATAACATTGCCCATGTTCTTTCTTTCTTTCTCTCTTTCTTTCTTTCTTTCTTTCTTTCTTTCTTTCTTTCTTTCTTTCTTTCTTTCTTTCTTTCTTTCTTTCTTTTTTTCACCCTCCAAGGGCAATCTGCATCCTTTATTTTTCCTCTATCTGAAATATTCCTATTCAATTAGCTAATTTCTCCCTGAAGTCATATCCTTCACTTTAATAAGAGGAAAACGAGACTGCTCCATGTATTATTAAGCTTCATTTCAGGCTGAAATTGAATTACAAACTTCCAGTAGCTCCTCTCTGGATCGCAAGCCAGAGGTCTATGATTCATGCTTCCGACCGCCTTTCAATCTTCTGGAAGCAGTGGGAGAACTGTCTTAAAATAGACTGACTGTAGCTCAATGAATATTTGTGGAAAGTCTATAATTCTGGCAAACTTTTTTGGGATTTTTTTAACAATGACCCCTGAACAAGGAGGCTCCTTCGATTTTTAATGTGTGGGCCGCTGTTGGTTTCTTTGCTTTCTTTCTGTGAGCACAGTGGTAGTCTTAAGACCTCCATTTATCCCCAGAGGAGGTACCATGATTAAAGAGGTTGCTTCTATCCAAACACTACCATTTCAGTGGTACAATTGGGCACAAAGTATGTCAGTACTATCCTGTCCTAACAGATTGCATTCACATGCTCATCTGGCCTGTGCCCCTTGAGTGATCCCTACCTTTCTTCTGATGAGCCTGATGATCAAAGCCCCTGTCTCATCTCATAGTGTGGCTGTTAGGAAAGAGAGGGGAAACAAGTCAAACTTAGAGCCACACCTTTGTCACCTGTTTGGCTCTGTGACCTGGGGTGAGTTGCTGATTGACCAGGGGTCTTATTCCTCACTTGTAAAGTAAGAAAAGGTAGAGTTCTCTGGACATGGGTCACAGTGAGACTCCTCCAGGATCCTGGGAAGGTTCTGGTACCCGATCCATCCCAGGACAAGGCTTCAAGTGTCATAGTATCATACAGTCTGAGGTTAGGAGCTGCTACAGACCAGCTGTGTGGCCTTCTGCAAAACATCACTTTCTTTAAATTTGCATGCTCAATGCCAGAGTGAAGGTACTGGATATTATTAGTCACTGAAAAAAAATGCTTCCTGTCAAACCTGTGGGACACTGTGTTAGACACGGAAATGGTCTCACCTCTGTTTGAATTTGCGGACCCAGGGATCCAGGCTTTCTAATATTTAATGATACTTAGATCTCTTGACCTTGGAGAAGTACCTTGGTTTGGTAAAATGCCCATTAGGAACAGGAAGCTGGCAAGGGATTGAGAGCAACTGTAATGACCACTAATGACTGGGAGGCCAAATCACAAAGAGACTGAACCATAATCTTACATGAGGGTTCTGGAGAAGTTAGCAGAGTAAGGTCAGCTAAGAGATCTAGAACCAGAAGTCCAGGGAAGAGTCTATCTGGGGGAGGGGTGGGCATCATGGTGGTACTATTTCCCTGCCTAGTCCAGCATTAGGAAGTATTAATAGATGCTGAAGTCTTTCCATTAAACCACACAGTTCTATGCTCTGGGAGGCACTAAAGCACACAGAGTTTGGATTGCTTACTAAACTGAGATCCACGTATTTCAGATAATACAGTTTGAGCCTGGGTAGAACTGTTTTTTCTGCCACTGTCTTTTACAGACATTTTTCTTCTTAATCCTACGAGACTGAAATTAATGAAATCACAGCCACTGCCTTCCCTTAGTGGGGAGCTTTCAGATATCCCAGAACTTAATGTAAACAGGAGGCAGTCTTGCTCTGACTGTGGAGTTACTGGAAGCTGGGAGGTGAAACCTTATTTAGTTCCAGCCTGTGTATGTGTCAGGTGGCAGTAATCATATCATTCACCTAGCACCCAGCACCAGGCAGACTCAGTACTTCCTTGTGAGTCAGGTAAAACAATCAATCAGTATATGGAAGTGCCTTAAACACCCCTAGTATCACAGCAGACAGCAAAGCCTGATTTCTCATCCGTCTGAGACAGGCTTCCCAGGATGCTGTAGACCCTGAGGGTGGTCTGACCCTGGTTTGATGGCCTCTACTAAAAAGAGCCCCTGAGCTCCCACTAGGAAGCAGCAGCTTTGCTGGAGGTGACAGATGATAGCTTCAAGTCCCCCTGGATTCTGCCTTCCTTTCATGGCCATCTATAATCCTTGGATCATTGACACAGCATGATGTAATAGGCTTTCCATTGCTCTAATAGTCTGGCCTGTCAGGGTGGATTTATCTCAGTATGTGTGGGGACATGGGGCCTGAAGACTGCTCAGGGCTTTGTGGCAGAGGACCTTTAGCAAAATGAATAGTTTACTTAGACCACTTTCCTTGACTTATGCTCTACTTTCTTGGTTCCCAGAGACTGACACTTTGAGCCCTGTAACACCAATGGCACCCAGCTGACAGGCAAACTTAACTGCTCTCTTGAACTACAGTACACACACAAAAAAAATCCTATATAACAACTCTGAGTTCTAATAAGCCCATGGAGTTGATGTCAATAAGGCTAAAATCAGTTCTGAAGGTATACTCTAATAGTATGCATGTGTATGTACACACACACACACACACACACACACACACACAGAGAGAGAGAGAGAGAGAGAGAGAGAGAGATACAAATGCACACACATATGCATGCATAGTTTGTAGATCTCTCTCTCTCTCTCTCTCTTTCTCTCTCTCTCTCTCTCTCTCTCTCTCTCTCTCTCTCTCTCTCTCTCTCTCTCTCTCTCCATATTTTACTAAATGATTAAGGCTGTTCTGGGGTCCTAGGGACATCATTAGACCTGCTGCATCACACTTACAAAACCCATGACTGTATACAAGTCACTGCACTTTCAGACCCATGTTTGCTCATCTGTTCAATGGGAGATACAGGAGTACTTGGGACCACATAGATGACGAACTCTTCTTATCTTTCCATCTCAAGATTGGCTTTGTCCTGTGGGGCAAGTACGACCTAGCTGCCATTATACCGAAGTGGAGGCTGGGCTCAGGGAGGTCATAAGGTTTGCCTGATGTCACAATGCTACCCAAATCCAGATAATCAAGCTCCCTCCTGGCCCCCGCCAAGTCACTTCCGCTCCTACAGTTCCCCACTTGTAATCAGGGAAATCCTGACAATTCTTTTACCTCCGCCTATTTCAGAGAGCAAATGGGATCACCTCACACTACCCTTCGAAGCAGCCAGAGCTCAGGTCTGGCAGGTCACCCAGCACTTGCTAATAGCCCCCTGCTCAGATCCAGTGCCTCTGGAGTTACAGTCACCAAGCAGAAGAGGGGAGACATGATAAGAAATCTTGAGCTGCTGTTATTTATAACAGAAAACTAATGAGCACTGGTGCCTGGTGCAGCCTGTCCACATTCACAGCCTGTGGCTCCTCTCTGCCACCCATGCTTTCTGCTTACTTGACCTGTTGGAGGCCCTCTCTCACTACACTGTCGGCACCTTCCTCCTTTTCCACAGGTGTCAGCAGTGGCTTTATCACTGTCTGACTGGAGTCATACTGGGCAGCTGAGGGTAGGAGTGAGCAAAATCTCAGAGGATGATGCATGCCTGTAATTCCAGCACTTTGGGGCAGATAGATTCAGCAGGAGAGTTGTGAATTTGAGACCAGCCTAAGCAACAAAATGAACGATCCTAGCCCAAACCAAACCAAACCCAAACCCAAACCAAACCAAACCAAACCAAACTGAACCAAACCAAACACAAGACAGGCTGTGAAACCCATCCACAGAGATTTCAGATCCCAATGATCCAATGTGACATCTGGTCTTCATGTTTTGTTTTGTTTTGTTTTGCTTTGTCTTGTCTTGTCTTGTCTTGTCTTGTCTTGTCTTGTCTTGTCTTGTCTTGTCTTGTCTTGTTTTGTTTTAAAGATCCCAAGGTGACTTAAATCCATAGCTCAAGTGGCAACAACGTTGAGGGCTAGGGTCACTGAGAATGCAGTTAGTTGTCTGGAAATGCATTATCTCATTTCAAAAGATGTCATTTCAGAAGTTGGTCAGTCAAGGGAACTCCTAGTGGCGAATATAAGTGTTACTTCTTAAACCAAGTTTCCAGCCTCTTTTGGAGCCTGCCAACATATTACCCTGCCTAGACCTATTTATTCTGCCTTGGTTAATCCTAGCTTTGTCATGCTATTTCACTTTGTTAAAACTTGGCATGCCACTAAGAACCTTTCAGAACTCTCAGGCTTAATCTAAAAACGATATGCTCCTTAATACTATATCCTGAGACCAAATCTATCCCTGAAGCCCACCTCTCCTGTCTGTCCTCATTTCTGAGGCCACATTAGGCTTCATGCTTCCATCTGAGTCTCTGTCTCCATATATATATAAAACTATATATATACATAACTATATAACTATATAACTATATAACTATATATATATATATATATATATATATATACACACACACACACACACACACACACACACACACACACACACACACAGATGCATCTCAGGGAAGCTACCCCATTGTTATTTCATGAATGAATTCTAGATCCTACAGGAAGAAAACAAAAATATCACATAAGACTCATCATGTCATCTGGGCTCTTAAATAGTTCATCTTGCTTCCTCATCACACAATATAGCACCTCCAATGTTATTTCCACTGGATCCAAACTCACCTATCTAAATTTCCAGAAAACACCATCTCCTATTATACCTCCAAGCATGCATTCAGGATATGTTACTCACCAGAAACATCATTCACATCTGTACAGGGGTAAAGACCTACGTTATATGAACAAAGGGACAAAAGGGCATCATGGAGAATGGGATAAACAGACAAACCTCACCATGCTGGCCTCTATTTGTGAAGACCGGCAGATTCTCTCCTGATATCACTACTCACCAGCCTCAACTGTGGGATCAATGCTAAGGTTACATCTGGATCACAGATGTGATACAGATGAAAACACAGAAGCAAGGAAATCTGCCTTTTTTTAAATTAATTTTTATTTTAATACTAAAATATGAGTATTTTACAAAGAAGTTTATGTTGGATGCATAAACATGATAATATTCTGGTATGTTGAGTTTATAGCAATATACAGTTAAATTATCCCCCCTCTTTATTTATTTATTTTTATTAGGTATTTTCCTCATTTACATTTTCAATGCTATCCCAAAGGTCCCCCATACCCACCCCCCCAATCCCCTACCCACCCACTCCCCCTTTTTGGCCCTGGCGTTCCCCTGTACTGGGGCATATAAAGTTGGAAATCTGCCTTTTTTATGTCTGTCTGATTTTTGTCCAGGGCTGCGATCCTGACAATAACTTGGGCATTGCTTGAGGGAATGACATGATAGTTCAGAAGGCAAACAAAGCAGGATGCAAGAGTGAGACACATGTGATAGGTACAGTGAAAAAGGACTCACATGAAGATTTTGAAAAAAAATCTGGGAAATTCTTAGAGTTGTATTAACTAAACAAAAAAGGGATGGGTAATGTCTGTGATTAGTGGACTATTGTCTAGTTCACTAATGGTTCATTTCTCCTAAGTCTACTAATACCCACTGTGATGGTTCATCCCGGTTGTCAATGTGATTGCATAAGGGTGCCTGGGAAGGTACTTCCAGAGAGGAGTAACTGATGGGAGAAGATTCACCCAGAATATCGATGGCACTATCTCATAGTCTGGGGAACTAGATGAATCAATTTTTTTTTGTTTTTTTTTTGTTTGTTTGTTTTTGTCTGTTTGCTTGTTTTTTGTTTTTTAAAGAAGAGGAAAACATCAGCCAACATTCTCTATCAATCTGCCTATCTATCTATCTGTCTGTCTGTCTGTCTGTCTGTCTGTCTATCTATCTCTTCTCCCTCTCCCTTCTCCTATCAACCTCTCCCTCCCTGTATCTTTCTCTGCTACCCTAGCATGTGAGCTCCTCTGCTTTGCTCTATCTTCCCCACGATAATGACAGAAATGTCTGAAACTGAACCCTCCCTTCTTCTTCTTCTTCTTCTTCTTCTTCTTCTTCTTCTTCTTCTTCTTCTTCTTCTTCTTCTTCTTCTTCTTCTTCTTCTTCTTCTTCTTCTTCTTCTTTGAGATATTTTCTTACATCAATGAGCTTTCAGCCTCCCCAAGTAGACAGTATAAGCGTCATAATGAAGATTTGTAGAGCAATCAAGACCAGGGCTTCGGAAGATCTCAGAGCAGGAGACTGAATGGGTGAAGCAGGTGCTGCAGGATTCACCAGAGCAGAAACTCAGAGCCAGGTGCGCAGAGAAACATCTGCCTGGCTCCCTCACTTCCCAATATTCAGTGAGTGGTGGGGAGTCAGTGAGAATGAAAAACTAGCTCAGTGAATCCCCAAGCATATGCAGAACAGAACTGAGCTGGCTCTACCTTTTATTTAAATGTCAAAGAGAGGGTGATCTGATTGGTACATCAAATTGTGATTCCCACACAGGGGAGGCTTTCAGACATCAAACATCATGCACATCTATACATGCTCGTCCTGCTCAGAACCATCTGAGTGAGAATTTTCATGGAATCGTGGCCTCCCATGATGTCATTTCCCCATTGAGAACTCAATATTCATACACTGCAGAAGTTCTTGATCTTGGTGACCCAGGGCCCCGGTCTGAGCTGAGGGAATTCCTCCAGCCTCCTTTCCAGAGCCACCTTTGCATGAGTTTATGAGCAGGCAGCAACATGCTGTCTGGTTTCTCTGACACTATTGTACCACTTCTTGACTCTATGTCTTGCTTCTGAGTGCCATTCCGTCAGTCTGTGACATACCTCTAAACACTTTCCATCTGAAATGGCCTCCACGCCTTCCAACATTGCTCAGACATCAGCCTGGTTCCAGGAAACCTTTAGTGTATCCAGCCTTTTCCCAAGGGTATAGACAATTCACCCATTTCCCTCTCCAGGTTGACCTCTGATTCTATTTCTGTGTTGCTACTTTATGGTAATACATTTCATTGTGTTTTCTCTTCAATTATATAAAACTAGTTAGTTCTGGAGTAGGGGATCTATTCTATTTATCTGTTACCTCTAAACACAGTATGACCATATTTTCTAGGTGAAGGAATGCATGAATCCATAAACAAATGAGTGCAGACAATCTGAGTCTCCACTCTGCTACCTAAGCTAATTCCTTCCTTTCTTACCTGTACGGCACCACCAGCCTCCATGTCTCCAAGGAAAGACACTAGTAAAATCTACTTCCCTGTTTAAGTAAAGAAGAGTAAATGCAATTTAATATGAGGACTGAGCATAACTCTTAAATAATGTCAGTTTAATATATATTCATAGAAAAATTTCATACATGCATACAATTTATATTGATCATATCTATCCCCTTATCTCCTCAATTACCCCAAAACCATCCTTTCTAATATTATGTATATAATCTATGGCTTTTAACAGCATGGTCACATATCAATCTATTCCAGAAAACCGTCTATGATGTCTGTCTAAGAACATGTCCAAGAACATTGCTAATTCACTCCTTTTCCCTCTCCAGTTTGCCAGGATAGCATAATTATGCATCTGTGCCTAAACGTGCATGTGCGCATACACACACACACACACACACACACACACACACACACACACACGAAGTGGGGGAGAGAGGCAGAGGGGGAAAAGGGCAGAGGGGCAGAGGGGGAGAGGGAGGGAGGGAGGGAGGGAGGGAGAGAGAGAGACAGAGAGAGCGAGAGAGACAGAGAGATATCACACTGAGTCCAATTAGTGTTGCACATGTGTACAAGCATTTGGGGCTATACATATACTACACAACCACTTATTGAGCACCTACTATATCCCATATACCACATTAAATTATTTTCTACAGTTTCACTTTTATTTTGCTTGTCTGAGTGTTTGGGTTGCATGTATGCCAGTGTACTGGATATGTGCCTTGTAGCCTTGGAGGCCAAAAGAAGGAAGTGGATTCCCTGGGCTGGAGTTACAGGCAGTTGAGAGTTAGGTGTTGGGAAACAAACCAAGATTTTCCGAAAGAGCAGCAGTACTCTTTATCCCTGAGCTATCTCTTTAGTTCTATGTATTAAGTTAAATTCTTCACATCCTTAAGCCATCACAGGGTGGATAAGCATATTGAAAGTATCACAACCATTTTGGTGGAATAAAGCTAGATGCTAGGAGGCTTCTGGGTCCCAACTGCTACCTTTACCTACAAGGTCTTTCCATTTCTCCCACAATTTTGGTCTACTTTCAGTTTTGCTATTTGGAAAGCAAAGCCAGAGGCTTCCCAGAGACAATTCTGCATCCACTGTCCTAGTTAAATTAAAAAAAAAAAATCAAGAATGAGGGCAGCATGTTCCCTGGCTTCACTCCCGCTGTTCTAGGATTGCTGCTTGCAGCTCATTAGAACCTTGGAGTAGGTAGAGCCACACCACACACTGGCAGGCTGCCTTTCCAGTTTGTCCCCGAGGCCTTGCAGGTGCACATGATGAGGACTGCCACTGGAGCAGCAAAGCAGGAGATCTGCTAATGTGAGGGGCAAAGATGGATTTGGACAAGCATCCTCCTGTGGGTGAACTGGAAAGGGCAGTGGGGCTAGGAGACCTGGATTCCTGTAGACTCCAGAACAGACCCTCCCCTACTCAGGGCTTCATCTTTTACAGCAGCAAAAGGAGAAGGCTGAATGGTGTTAAGGAGCATACTGTGTGCCTCAAAATTCACCTATGCCTAGGCTATGAACTTTGTGGACTTCAACCTATCCAGGAAGCCACAAGTCTGCACTTACGTCTACAGCGTCTGTGTCTCATAATTCTGCACTCTCTTCTAGAATGCTATACTGGTCGCGTCCAATGCTTCTCACCTGGTCCTTTAATAAGTAAACATATTAACCTGGATACATATTTTGACAGATGAAGAAGTGAAGAAACAAGGAAAGGGAGAGGGGAGAAGGAGCAGAAGTGTCTCAGGCTACGTTTCCTTCCTCTGCTTACTGACTATAAAACCAACCACACAACCAAAGTTTATTGTTGTCAGCTACTTGTGTTCAGCTGCTTCTGTTTCTATACAACCTCTAAACCACCCCCAACCCCAAAGAATCTTTTTTTTTTCTTTTTTCATTTATTTATTTATTTATTTATTTATTTATTCATTTATTTATTTATCTTTTTCAGCTTTTTCAAGACAGGGTTTTTCTGTGTAGTCTTGGCTGTCCTGGAACTCTGTAGACCAGGCTGGCCTCGAACTCCGAAATCTGCCTGCCTCTGCCTCCCAAGTGCTGGGATTAAAGGCGTGTGCCACCACTGCCCAGCCCAAAAAATCTTAAAATAAGATTTTTAGTTCATGGTCAGTTGACTCTGATATTTGGGTGAGGTTGGACATCACCCAAGACTACCCAGGGTGATTGCTCCAGGTCTCAGGGCAGAGGTCCAGAAACGCTGACCAACAAAATATTTTGTTAGAATACAGACTGATCCTGCCCTTCAACATACATATTCTACCCCTCATGTGAAAGTACCGCATTCCTCACTTCATGGGATCTGGTTCTAATCTTCTTGGACCACATGGGGATGATGATTTAATCCTTGTATTAAGGGGTCAGAAGTTGCTGGTCTATCTATTGTTTTTATTTTTCACTACTGGCTGTACTTTTCAAGTTTGTTCTTGGAGTCTTTTTTATTTTTTTCTTTTCGCAATCCAGCTCAGCATCTCATCACATGACCCGAGGGTCAAACCATTGGACCAATTGTCTTGTTTATCACCACAAGCCTTTCCTCAAGATGTGCCTTCAATAGGAATTTCCTTCATCTTCCTTATCTCACCCAACTCCTTCAAGAAGCCTTTCTGATAAGCACCGGGAGTGTTTGGAAGTCATATGGTTCATCTTTGAAGACAGCACTATTCACAATGAGAGGACAATGGATGGGTGGGTGGGTGGGTGGGTGGGTGGATGGATAGATGGATGAATAGGATACAGGTGGTCCATCTATGGATGAAGGAGTTCATGGAAAGGTGGATGGATGGATGGATGGATGGATGGATGAATAGGTGGATGGATGGATGGATGAGTGGATGAGTGAATAGACAGACTGATGATGAACTGACCTGATGATAAATAAAAGAACAGATTATCTATTCCTTATAAGAAAAGGTTTTAATTCTAGACATCTACCATGGCATCCTGATAAGAACATCTCTTTGTAAACAGGCTTCTGTCACCTTTAAAGTGAATTTTGAGCAGTTTCTCAATTTCTCATGATTTGAGGCCCAGCTAGCCTTTCCATTCACTTCTCTGAGCCCTGATAGTATGAGTTAACCTATGGCTCAATAAAAATGTCCAGAAGGAGGGAGTATAAGAAAAGATACAAGTTTGGGTGAAATATTTTCAGATTTCCTGGCCTTATTAATATGATATCAGTCAGATGTTGCTTTCTCCATAACTGCAAACTCAAGAGAAAGTATCTCAGGAAAAAGTAGAAGTCAACACTTCAGAGGATCTGTTTCCTTTGTAAATGTAATTCCTTCTCACTATAAATAGCATAGAAAACAGAAATACAGAGAAGAAAGAAAACTACGCATTACTGAAAGTCTCACTACCTTTAACTGGCTATGTTAGCATTTCATGCATTTTGCATGTGTAGATTTTCTATGTATAGACATGGTTGGATGGTTCGCAGAATATGCTATTGTGCACCTTGATTTTTGTTTTTCCTCCTAAGCACAATAACACAAGCTTTTCCCTACTTTGTACTTTTTGGAAATGCAGAACCAACAACCACATAACACTATATCCATGAATGCAGCACCTTGGAAATGCCCAAAGTGTCACTATCCAGCAGTGGAGACAGATATAGCTAATCTACAGCTTCTCATATTGTTTGTGACTTGGGTTATTTCAATAGTTCTTGCTGTTACAATGTCACAGGAACCTTGTAGAAAATCAAACTCCTTCCTCAAGTCAGTTTCCAAGAAACATAAAGAAAGATCAATATGGGAGGACATTTTATGGGTCCTAACACCTGGTTCCAACTGTTTTCAGAAAGGACTGTACACTATGCTCTCACTGCAAATTCTGGGATTGTCGATCATGCAATCTGAAGATGTGAGTCATGTGACAGTGTTTATAACTTGGAAATGTCTAATCCAGGCAGGATAGTAATTAAAGCACAGTCTTCACTTGGATTCTCGAGGTCACTGCCTACTGTGATTGTCACAATACTCTTCAGCAAGGCATGATTCTCTTCACTATATACTGAAGTTATACTTTCTGTAATCCTATCGCTGTTTCCAGATTTCAAACCGTTGCCTTCTTTGCCTACAGCCACACTGTTGCTTGCTCACCATCTGTCCTAGGTCACAGGGCAGACTCCACTCTACTGCTGCTTTTGTCTGTCCCACTTGTCATACTGCCCCCTATCTTTCAGTCAACATGGTCTTTCCCAAGTTACAAATTCAGCATCTAGCATCTTAAACACTTGCTAACCACCTACTCCACACTGGGCATGCTTCCTGCTTTCTATACATTATCCCTAGGATATATTGCTCATCATCCATTTTTACACTTGAGGAACTGAGAGAGCGGCAACTAAGGGACATCCAGGGAAGGACAATTACCATGTGCCCTGTAATGTGAACCCCAAAGCCATGAGCCAGTTTCTGAAGCTAAGTAGAGTGTCCCAATTACCTTCTCTCTGGCCATCTAAATGCCATCTAGCCCAGAAATGTTAGCACTTTCTACCCCTAGTGGCTTATGGGGCTTACCCTTCATTCACTACCCCATCTCACAGCCATTAATCCTATCACCTATTACATCATGTAAGACTCAGGCACAACCCATAGCGCCATCTCTCTAAAATGCAGATTTGACAATGTATAGGGTTACACAACTATCTGGCCATAAAACTTCAAGTGAGGTTGAAATGCATTCCACACTTGATGCTTGCAAAAAGAAAGAAGTTCCCATTGCATTTCTGCCTGTGAAAAATGTAAACTACCCCCTATTTTCTACTTTATACGGGAATTTTAAAAGCTAGTATTGCTCATTGAATTCACATGTAATTCCAATGTAGGAAGACCCTGAAAACCCATCCAGAGAACA
The DNA here is from genome assembly GCF_000001635.26 of Mus musculus. Classification (NCBI taxonomy): domain Eukaryota; kingdom Metazoa; phylum Chordata; class Mammalia; order Rodentia; family Muridae; genus Mus; species Mus musculus. The sequence goes on from NC_000081.6 coordinate 66,161,226, forward strand.
TCCAGTGGATAATCAGGTTTTAGGTATAAAGATTGTATGGTTAGAACTACATCATGGAGGGTGGGCTGAGCCCAGAAGACACACATTGGTCAACCAACACATTACTTCAAACAAAGCATTGTCCCCAGGGTGCAGAAGTCTCCCCAGAGGTCTTGAAGTCAGCTGGCCTTGCAGTTGGGTAGTCACAGAGCAAACCCAGCTGCAATAGGTAAAGGCATTCAGGCTCAACTGTGGTGAGGTTAGTAACTGATGTGTTTAGGCTCATGTCTGGCACATACAAAATGCTTAATTTACACTGCTCTGACGAAGTGGAAGCTGATTCTATGCTAGAAGGCTGCGCTTAGAAGATTGACAGAATAAAAATGAGCTTTGCAAAAAGCACTTACCAGGAGAAAAAGCTCATAAAATTCATGTCGGAATCTTAGCTGAATATCTTTTAAGAATCAATCCAAGACAGTGAAGATGGAAGTAGTCTGAGGCTATGTTGAGATGATCTGGGTAAAGGGAAGCTTTGAGTGGTGAGGCCTAGAGAGCCAGGGGGTTAGAGAAACTCATCTTCTACAATATCTCTTCCTTTCAGATTTACTAAAGACCTCTGCTGTGCTGAGCAGGGGGCAGGGGACACTCCTTTACAGCTCTCCTCCACGATAATTCTTCTTATTGCCTAGAAAGAAGGCATACCACAATAGCTAGGAGATCAGGGATATAGAGAAGGCATCAAGATCACACACAAGTAATGCAAAGTCCTGCTCATACTCTTGCCTGTGTGGGTGTAGAGAACTGCACGCCCTCTGAGGGATCTAAAGCCGAGGGATTTGTGGCGCTTACCCAGAGGTTGCTGGGTAGCTATGCAGCACACAGTGCTCTGTAGGAATAGCTTTTCCACCTGTGAGCTGCTCACTTCTGTGTTATTGATGTTAGGGTTTATTAGTGGAAAACCCAGAGTCACCCCCAGCTTCACTGGCTAGGCCAGCCTTCTTATTTGAGCGCACAGGAGTATACAAAGTATTTGTCAACAAATGACCTTTCCTGTTGAGAGGATATTGACACAGAAAAATCGAGTTGTTCCTGCCAGTAGGCAGCCATGGAGGGAGCTGATTCCAGAGGAAACAGTGACTCAGGACAAAAGAGAACAGCTGCAACCTCGTAGCAAAGAGAGCTCCCAAGCTTCTCCAAGAACCTTCCCTTCTTGGGGGCTTATCATGGGATCAGGGAGAGTGGAAACATCTGCTGAACCCAGAGAACATCTGCAGGGGCCAGGGAAGAGACCATGGGGTCCAGCTGCAGGGTGAGTGAGCCCAGTAAATATTCTGAACCATAGTAAAATAAGCTCCTCTTCCAACATTATAAAGCCCCTGTAACATGATGGGAGACAGCAAACTTGAGGGAACTGGGTTCAAGCCCTGGTTCTACCATTAATCAGGAAGCCACGTGGCTTGCACGAGGTTCTTCTTTGTGGGTCTCAATGTGACTTTTGTAAATAAAGTGAAGGGCAGGACAAACTCTGAACAGGGCTTTTACAGATATGAAAGGCTTAGGTTTGTTAAACAACAAAAATAGTTGTCTACAATGTAAGTCCTCTTTCATGTCTTCTCCTTCATTCACCAACTCAGCGTTTCATCCATGGACACCAGGATTTCAAACTGGGCAACCCAGAAGATCTCCCTGGTGTCCCAGAAATCCAAACAAAGTGAGTTTTCTGTTTTGAATCCAGATGACAGACAATGTAATCTGTCTCCACAGATCCCAAGATGCTTGGTTTGCCTGCTGGTTGGGGACTCTTTTAAGGAGAAGTATCAATTTTGAGCATTGATAAAAGGTTTCTCTCATTGTATCTGCACTGAGGACCTACAGTGCAATGTGCCAGGACCTGGGTCAGATGCTGTCCTTCAATAAAGTAGCCACAATCCATATTCCATTATAAAATTTAAATTAATTACACCCCACTTCATGGAGCTCAATCATCGGGAGTAGCTGATGGTTAGTTACCATATTGGATAGTGAAGACATGGAACATTCCTGCCAGCCAAGAAACTTCCACTACACAGCTCTGTCTAGGAGGAATACAAAGGAGAGAGAGAGAGACGGCTCTGTCGGCCAAACCATCAAACATAGAGGGAAAAGTCTTCTTTTCCAGAGCTTGGTATTTTTGTTGAAGTAACCTTAGTCAAAAGCCACTGGTATAGCTCAATGGAGGGGACAACATTGGGAAGGCAGCACACTTGGTCTGTTTCAACTACAAAGTAAGAAGAGTTACAGCTTGTACTGGCTAGTTTTGTGTCAACTTGACACAGCTGGAGTTATCACAGAGAAAGGAGCTTCAGTTGAGGAAATGCCTCCATGAGATCCAACTGTAAGGCATTTTCTCAATTAGTGATGAAAGGGAAAAGGCCCCTTGTGGGTGGGACCATCTCTGGGCTGGTAGTCTTGGTTCTATAAGAAAGCAGGCTGAGAAAGCCAGGTGAGGCAAGCCAGTAAAAAACATCCCTCCATGGCCTCTGCATCAGCTCCTGCTTCCTGACCTGCTTGAGTGCCAGTCCTGACTTCCTTGGTGATGAACAGCAGTATGGAAGTGTAAGCCGAATAAACCCTTTCCTCCCCAACTTGCTTCTTGGTCATGATGTCTGTGCAGGAATAGAAACCCTGACTAAGACACAGCTCTTCTTGAACTGAAGGCAAATTCTCTTCATCTCAAGGGCTTCAACCCTAAGGGCTTCTTCTCATGCCCATTCTCTTCTCCTAGACCTCCTGTGTCTTCTCCTATGCTTTGTTGCTCTTTCTTCAGAGAGTACCAGAGAGTAAAAAGATGAAACTTCATCTTTTCTGCTCTTGATGCATCCCCAAACTGTCTTTTTGTCTCAATGCTTTTTCCTCACTCCTAGCATGGAAAGCTGATGAATAAATGAGTTAAATGAATGAATAAATGAATGAATGGACAAAAAATAACTTAATACATAAATGTACAGAGCTGTAAACTAAATTGGGTACAGTGGCCCGTTCCATTGTGGGCATGTTGAAGCAAAACTCTAGTGAGCCTCATTAGGAATGCTCTGCTTCCTTCGAGTGTTGCTCTGTCATCGCTTCTTTCCAAATTCAGTTGTTACTCACTGTAATAGTTGGTTTTAATGGTCAATTTTGCATACTATAGAATCACCCAATTCTCAGTGAGAGATTTTATGGATGGCAGTGGCCTGTGGCATATCTGTGGAGGATTATCTTGACTGTATTGAGTTGGAAGGACCTGCCTATTGTGGGTGGCACTAATCCCTAGGCAAAAAGATATTGAGCTGTATAAAACTAGGAAAAGTGAGCACAAGCATGCACACATTAATTCATTACCCTCTGATCATGACTGTGTGTGCAATATATGACTAGCTCCATCAAGTTGGTGATTTCTTGGCTCTCCCTCATGACACACTATAACATAATTGTGTGCCAAATAAACCGTTTCTCCATAAAGTCACTTCTGTCAAAGTATTTTACTGCAGCAATAGGAAAAGAAAGTAAAACACAAGTCATCCATAAATTCAAATGGACAAGACTTTATCATCTTTTCAACACACCCTGCTCTATGCTCTCATATTCCTTGCCTCTTTAGTTCACAATTTAATTAGTTTCAAACACTGATATAATTCCACTTCTCATTCATGATAAAAACCTGACCTTGTCCCCATCTCTTGACATGTTTTTGAAGGACCACTGCTCCTGTTGTCATCACAGAAACTGCCAATGAATTTTCCAGATTTTTCTCCTTCTGTAGTGTTGTATTAGAAAGGAGACAGGGGAACAGCACAGCATTGGCCAGTGGGGACTTGGGGGAAGTTCACATCAAGTCCTTGTCTTGTGACAAACCAAGTCTGATTATACTATGCCCCTCCCCACTGACAGAAGTTAGGAATAGCAGTTGCTCCCTTTAAGGAAACTAGAGTTTGCCAGCCCCCTGCAAACATGCCTCTTCTTTGCTATTCTTTGCCCTTCTCTTCCTTTTATGTCCAGTCTTATTTCATTATTCCCAAGTGCCCCATGGGTGTTAGTGTTTGTTTCTGCCAGACGACAAACTTCAAAATCAGAATAGAAATGCTTTTTTGCTTCTTCATGATCATTTTACAAAGAAAGTGGTAAAATAGCTCTTAGTGTACAGACATAAACAATCTGAACATGACTAAATGACTTGAACACAGATTTTTATCTAGTTTTATTCATGAGCTGGGACCTTATCTCCTCATCATATCCAGATTTATTGCCAAATTTTGTCACATTTGACTCTTTTTCAACTATTTTAGAAGCAGAGTCTAACTATTTAGTGCAGGCTGGCCTGAAACACAGTATGGTGCCAATGGATTTATAGCAATACTGTACATTTGTGAGCAGAAGGCAAATTCTGTCCATCTTAAGTACTTTAGTTCCAAGGTCTCCTCTCCTCATGTGACTCCTTTCTGTGCCTGCCATGCCCACAGGCTTTTCACTGTAGGTCACAATCTTGTGTGTGTGTCATATGGCTGTTTTTGTCTAGGAGCTCTCATCATTCCTATTGTGCAAATTTGATGAATGAATAAATGACTAAAATAAATGACTGAATAAACACATGTCCAAAGAAGTGAGAGTGTACAGGGGTCCATCCCAGAGTGGGTGTAATCCTGTGGACTGGGATTATGGGTGTGGAGCCATGAGCAGGTACTCTTCCAATTAACAGGCATCACAGGTACTTCTGCAAGGCAAATGTGCAAAGTACTGCAAACTTTATCTTCAAGCTGACCCCTCTGTATGAGCCTGCTAAGCCTACAGCAGTGCAAACAGGGTGTCCATCCAAGCCTGCTGATATGGCAACATGATCATGGCTTGGACTGCCCTGCTTTTTCATTTCAGGTACCCTTCTCACCCTAATGATGTGCAATTGTGTTCAATGGAGGCTCTCTTCGTTTCATTTAATCAGTGATTCAGTCATCATAACATTTACTCATTCTTTTTATGCATCAGCCTTTTTAAAAGACTACTCAGTATTCCATATTCTGGAAATAACATCACACTAAATGCCTTTGAGTTGTGTTTAGAAGTTCACGTTGCAGTTTGCATAATCCATACCCTCAGCACCAAGCTGGTTCAGGGTGGGGGGGGGAGTAGGGGGGTCCATCCAGAAAAGTTCTCTATCAGCTTAGGCTGTAGTAGTAGACCCATAGCTCGTACAGGTAGATAAAGATGGAAGATGCTCTATTACTTTTATCATTGTTGTGACAAAGCAAGTTAAGGTCCATTAGACTTGCAAACTTTATATGCCCCAGTACAGGGGAACGCCAGGGCCAAAAAGGGGGAGTGGGTGGGTAGGGGAGTGGGGGTGGGTGGGTATGGGGGACTTTTGGTATAGCATTGGAAATGTAAATGAGCTAAATACCTGATAAAAAATGAAAAAAAAAGAACAAAGGGTTTATTTGGGCTCACAGTTTGAGCATATAGGAAGACGTGGTGGTGGGAGAGTGAGGTGGCTTGTCATGTTTAAGCCACAGAGAAAGATGAATGGTAGGGCTTGCCAGACTTTCCTTCCCATTTACCCTGAAACCCTCGCCAATGGAATTGTATTGGCCATATTCAGGGTGATTCCTCCTAAACTTCTATGGAAATACTCTCACAGACACACCCAGCAGTGTCTCCTACATGATTTCAAATCAAGCCAAGATGACAATGACATTAGCTGTCATAAGGAATAGCCCAAAGCTCTAGTTGGCTTTATCAAGTACAGGTCAAGGCACCCTGAATGGGCAAAGCAGGAGGATCAAAGTGTGATTTATACAGGAAGCTCGTAAAAAGTAAATAACTCTTAAAACCAGATATTCTTAAACTAGATAGTCTTAAAACTAAAGCTACTGCCTGCCAAGATCCTCTTTTCACTAGAGGTGACATCCAAGAATAGATGCTACCTGGTGTCCTGGATGCCTTAGCTTGTGGATATCTCAATCTCCAACAGTGTTCTGTCCCTGATGTCACAGATTCTTTTGTGTCCAGCAATAAAAGGCCTATCTGTGTCCAATCTTCTCAACAAGAAGACAGGAAATGAAATGCGAATTTCAGCCAAGCTATTTCTTTCTATAGTCTGGAGATTGTGGCTGACCAGGGAAAGATATGCTGTGATGTTGCACAAATTCACTGTGTTTACATGAGGCTTGTTGTCACTCAGTATTGGCCTATGCAGACAGGTGATCTGGCAGGCAGTCCAGGGTTCTAGGGGACCATGATTTAAATACGTGAACAATGGATTCTGTGAAAGATATCCAAGAAGAAAAATGTTTCCCCATAAAGCACTCAAATCCCATCTATGGCACCCATGTAAGTTGTAAGGAAATCTCTAGTTTCTAGAGGTCTGTAAGCTCAGTAACTATTCCCTAGCAATAGGAATACACACCTCTCATGTAGAGCTAAATGTGTCACTTTTAAAGCATTGCCAAAGTTAGATCTTTGCACAATAGAGTTTTCCTGGTATCTCTGCAGTGCCTGCATGTGTCCCACCATCCCTCTTATATCCTCCACTGAATCTATTCCATCCACATGTGAGGGTTCTTAGGATCATGATGTGTTTTGATGACCTAGGAATTTTTTCCAGAAATCTGTGGGTACTGAGAATCCACACGTAGGCAATTGTAGGCAAGGCACTAGAGATTCATAAATAAGGGAGCCCTCACTCACTGCTAAAACCAGTCTGGTGTAGTAACTACAGGAGTAGCTATTTGATTATGATTGTGATAAACCTTGCAAAGAAAAAAGTCCTACATAGAGTGATGAGGAAATTTCGAGAGTGGGTCTTGTCTTGATCCTTTCCAGATGAGAGATGGGTTTTACATTTACCCTGCCCTTCGGTGACTCTGAAATGCAAGACGTATGGCATGGAGTGGGAAAATGAGCTCATTAGTACAGAACATGGCACATAAGAACCCATTAAATAGCTTGTACCAACAGTAACAAAGTCAGTGGTGGCAATAGAATGGTGGCAATGCTGAGGGTGCTGGATGGTAATAATTGTAATGGAATGTGACAATAGAGTTGGGATGTTTTGTTGCTGAAGGTGGTTCTGATGGTGATAAAATGGTAGTGATGGTAATGACAGTGATGATGGTAACAGTCATGGCGATTCAGCTATGGTGATAACACTGATGGGAATGATAATAGAGATGCTGATGTTGACTGTAATGATGATGATGGTGATAATGTTGTTGCTGCTGCTGCAGCAGCTGGATGATGACAGTGGTTTTGACTAAGGATGACAACAGCAGTAAAGCCTGTAATGGCTGTAATGGCTGTGACCATCCCTAGTCCTGCTATCCCTTTCACAAAGGATCCAGGAGTCTACTCTGCCAGTGAGTCAAGAACCCTAAGCCATGTTGCTACCCTGTTCTGCTCTCTGATCCCCCCCAAAAAGGAAGAGTAGCATTTCCACACTGGCATCTCCAACTGTCTTTCTTGTGGCCTCTGTTCATGCCAGCATCACCTCACTGAGAAAGTGCCAAGCTCTTCAAGTTGAACTGGAGCCTCGATAGGTGGAGGCGGGAGCATTTGCAAAGGTTATGATGACTCAGGCATCTTCTGAGAAGCCCTGGGTAAAAGGAGATGGTGATATACTCTCAACAGGAGCAAAGACTAGAGTCCTTTCTGCTCCTCAGCACTGCAGCTACAGCTTGCTTCACCACCCCTTTAACTGGCTTTGCAAGTCAACTAATAATGTCTCATTGCCATCTCAAGATCAACAGCAACTAACATTCAACTTCAAATCCTTTGAGGCCACTCTTCCATATCTGTCTAGACCAGTCTCGAGGAGGCCCCAGGCTGGAAGGCAAATTTCTACCAAGCAGCCACAGGTCTCTGATAAGCCAGAGCCTAGAGAGGAACCAAGAATCCTCTATTGAAGCTGATTGTTCCAAGTAGAGCTCTTTGAGAGGGAGAGGAGAAAAGCATAAAGCTGCCTAAGCTAATGTGGGGGATGGTACACAGGCACATACTTTGTGTATGCATGATTGAATCGAACCTTTTAAGGCAGGAGCTCTGAGTTCTGTTTTCTCCATCCATTGCTCTGCATGAGCTGGTACACACTTATAAGGTATCTGTCTGGGGCCTGTAAATGATGAACTATATGCTGCTGAACTGAGTGTTAGAAAGATCCATTTTGCTCCCAGATGCCATGATTCTCAGTAGGAAAATATGGTGCACAGAGAAGCTATGAAGTAACAAGCCTGGGTTCTTCTACTAACTTGCTACCAACAAATAGTGAAATCCTGCCAAGTTCCTGCTTTGCTTTCATTCATCAAGATTTTCAAGAGCCTGGTAATCCCCTTTTCCTAGACATCCTACCCCACAGTGCAGTAGAGCAAAACTGCATTTGTTTATTCTGTTCTTTATCCTTAGAACAGATGATTTTCCCATGCTGGGAATCTGAGCATAAACAGGGTTGTATTCCCTTCTCAAATGTGGAAGGAGCAAGGAAGGTTAAAAACAACCAGTTAAACAACAAAATAGGCAACACTGACAAATGCAATAAGGAAAAGGAGCAGGTCAAATGGAGCAGAGAACAGTTGAAGCCTCATTTACTTAAATGGTCAAGCCAAAGATAGTCCTAATGAGAAGGAATGACTCAGGCTGAGACTGCAAAGGCTGTACGAGAGTTATCCTGGAAAAAAGGAGGAAAGACAACATCCTTATTTTAGATGAGAGAAATAGACCTTGTTGTATCTCCAAGGTAGCGAACGGCTTGACAGTTCTTCGAGCCCATGTTACACTTCTGTATTTCAATTTACACTAAAATAATATGCCAGAGGGCATTGCTAGGACTTACCAGGGACCTGGGATTGAGAGAGGCATTAGGAAGTCTATGAGGGTGACTTTAACTAAGACTCCTAACAGTGGGACATATGGAACCTGAAATGACGACCAGGCAGGACACCCAATAGAGGGATAAGCATACCAACCAATCTACAAAACCTTTGACCCAAAATTTGTTCTTGCTTTCAAGAAGTGCAGGAACAAAGATGGAACAGAGACTAAAGGAATGGCCAGCCAATGACTGGCCCAATTTGAGATCCATCCCATGTGCAAGAATGAAACTATTAGTGAAACTCTGCTAGGATTGCAGACAGGAACCTAGCATAATTGTCCTCTGAGAGGTTCCACCTAGCAGCTGATGAAAATAAATGCAGAGACTTATAGTCAAACAGTAGACAGTCTTTTGTAAGAGTTAGGGGAAGGATTGAGGAACCAGGAGAGAATAGGAACTCCAGAAGAAGACCAACAGAATCAACTAACCTAGACCCTTGGAGGCTCCCAGAGACTGAACTACCAACCAAAGAGCCCTGGATTTAGCCACTCCTCTACCTAGAATGTATGTAGCAGAAGTGCAATTTGGTCTTCCTGCAGGGGTGTGTGTGTGTGTGTGTGTGTGTGTTTGTGTGTGTATAGGAGGAGGCTTACACTAACTCTGTTGCCTGCCTGTGGATCCTGTTCTCTTAACTGGGCTGTCCTGTCTGGCCTGAGTGGCAGAGGATGTACTCAGTTTTGCAGTGACTTAAGGTGTCCGAGTGGGTTGGGACCCAGGGGCAATCCGCTCCTTTTCAGAGATTTAAGTGTGGAGCAGGAGCAGGGTTGGGGGGATGAGGAAAGAGGGAGGGGCTGGGTGAGAGTGGTTCTGGGAGGAGAGAGCAGGGCTGCAAACTGGATGTAAAGCAAATAGATAGATAGATAGATAGATAGATAGATAGATAGATAGATAGATAGATAGATAGATAGATAGATAAATGGGAAAAATACACTATAAAGACTGTTCCTATAATTTAACTAATTCACACCTAGAGGGAAGTGAACTGATAAGCAGGAAGCAATGCTGGGTAGATGAAGAAGCTGGGCCTGAACTGTTCTGATGGGGAATCAGCACCTTCAGAGGTGGCTACTTAGCACTTCAGATTTCTCTGGGTAAATTTACACCAGAGGTTTTCTAATTTGCATAAAAGCTGTTAGAAATAAATGTTTTATGAGTGTAATGAATAGTATTTGCATGAGAATCTGGCAGGCCCTACTGCCTAGAGTGTCCCTGCTGTGTGGGAAAGCCATAGAATGTTCTGGGATTAGGCAGAAGTTCTGGGGTTTGTCCTGTTCTTGAACCTTATATGAATTACATTTGGCTAATTTATTGCAGACCAAACCCTGATCCAACTTCCCTCCCTTCGCAGTGGCCCTGCCGTCCTATCAGAACCCACAGAAGGTAAGTCTTGGTCCCGAATATCATCATGTCCACTTCAAATAACCCTCTCATGACATTAGAGTCTGTCAAGTAGGTTATAATAATGTTCATTTATTTCTTAGTTTTCTATATGTGTAACACGTTCACAGAATTTAACCTTAGTTTTGCTGTCATTTATCACATTTCATTTGTTAACCAGGACATAGAAACAAGAATAATAACATACCCATTCTGTCTCCAGGTCTGACCCAGTGCCAGCTACAAGAAATCATTGGTGTATGTGTAGCTTGTAGCTCAGCAGTAAAGGACATATGAAGTAGGAGTGAAGCCTTGGGTTTGTTCGCTAGCTCGTGCGTACTTGTGCACACACACACACACACACACACACACACAAACACACACCCAACTCAACCCTCCCTCATTTACAAGCTATCAATATACTGAAAGAATCCGATTATTTATAGAAGAGCTAGATTGCGCTGTCGATTTTCAATAGCCATAGTTCTGCATATATAAACACAAGGAGTTGAGCAGGATCATCAGCTCATAGCAGTTCAGTACAAAAACCTAGACTGTCAAAGTGAGAAGGAGCTCAGCCACGCCCTAATGCTATGATATCCTGATGCTCAGAAGAAAATAGCAAATCAGTGCCTGAGGTGGTGCCTGTGTCTAACTCACCCAGTTTCTACTTCACTACATTAAGTGTGTAAAATGTTCCTGGTTCCATCAAATGATACTGGAAAAAGTCCTCCGTAATGTCACATTTTCAATAACAAATCTAAACAAAGCATTGACTTGCTTCACACCAACGTATAGAAGGCAAGCAACAGGAATAGAAAGGAACAGAGAAGTTAGCCAGCTTTGAAGACATCATGGTCACATAGATGCCCCTGTCCCCTCAATACAGCTTCTCATATGACTTTTCCTGGGTCAAGAACCTAACAAGGACGTTAGCAGATACACTGTAAGCAGAGGTCAATGTGATGGTTACATGAGAAGATGACTTGGTGCATACAGCTAGCTGTCCAGCCCATCATGTTCTTGGGGAGGTGACTTAGCGAACGGAGTGACAGATCCAGCCACAAGATGGCGCAAGCAAATGACAACTCCAAATGAGTTTTTTTTCCCCTCTGTTGATTTTATTTTTTATTTTGGCAGACATGGTGCTATTTTAACATTGTTATGGAAGAAAGCTGGGTGACTCATGTCTCTTGATTTGCATAACGGATCACATGGCCTTTTGGATGGTTGTGGGGTGAATTCTAGTTAGGAGTCTTTTCCTTTTGGGGGAGTTTTAGTTCCATCTGTGCTAAGTCCCCACTCTCCAGTCTCACCTAGTTCTACCATTAGCTTGATAACTGATACATGCTAGCTAGGTGCCCAGTGTAAGAGAATCACAGATGAGTACAAGGTTTAGACACAGCCCTAAATGGACAGAGAGAGAAGAAATAAAAAAGGAGAGGAGGGGACAGGAGGGAGGACAGTCTGCAGGACTGAAGGATTAGCAGAAGAGACAGGTGCTGTTCATCTCACTAGTTTTTGACAGGAATATTATTTTAGACTTGGGGAGCACTGGGATGTGTGCTCACTGTGCACCAGAAGCATCCATCAGACAGGTGCTAAGTGTCAAAACAGAGTGTGGAGAAGGCTAGATAATTCATATTTCAGTCATAGCTTTTTCCTGAGGAGAGGGACTTTGGGGTAGAACTGATAATCACCTAGGGTCTTTTTCTCTCAACTGTAATTTGACTTAGTTGCTTCTGTTTATAAACAAAAAACAAGAACAACAAAAAATGTTGGTTATTTGTAGCAATAAGATGAGGCCAGGTGTAAGAAAGAAAAGTGACAGGGCGGGGGGGGGGGGTGTTCTTGGTCATCACAGTGAGTCCACATTTGTTCAGTATTTTCCCAGCTCCCTCTGGCCTCTGATAATTTCTACTCTGTGTATCTCTCTGCTGTACCAGGCTCAGCTGACCAGAACAGGTCTTGGATGTGATCATCTCTGAGATGGGAGGGCTCTGATTCCCCCTACTGCAGAGCTCCTGCCAAGATCTCACTGAACCTCCAATACACAGAACTGAGAAAATGTGAAGAATATTTACAGGAGAAGCTTCTGGCTTCCATGCTCTCTCCTAAGACAGAATTCACTAGAACTGTCCTTCCATTTTCCAGGCCTTCCCTTCCTATAGGTAAATTTGCATGTGCAAAACTCAAAATGTATTAGCAGCCTGGAAGACATTCCAGCTACAGTCTGCTATGGTCAAAGCAATCTCCACAGAAAGCAAACCAGCTGTAACTTGCAGTTGTATTGCAGCGATGGTTCTTGGCGCTAGACTTCTAATATTCTAATATTCCTTCTGAGGGATATGGAGTCACTAACCCCAGACAACTTGTGTTCTTGGAGCAGCACACCTTCCTGTCCCTGTAGACAACTGAGAAGGCCCTGCGTCGCCTTCTCAGACTCCATATTTATACTTCTAAATGAGCCTCTTCTACTTTTAGTGGCCCTATTCTTTCCTCAGAGAAATCCCACAAAGCTGCAAGCAGTTTTGTCCTACTCTGGATCAAGAGCCATTCTCCCTTGAAAACCCAAGATCTCCTTTTCTGGAGGTTCCGGTTCACTGAATACCTCAGCTTTCCTTGAGTCTGCCTCCCTCACTCATGCCTTTTACCAGCCAGGCCTCTGCTCACTGCTATTCTCGATGATCAGCCACTGGCCTACAGATGGTTTAGGCACTAGGGTCCATGTTCCTGCAGCTTGCAAGAGCTCATCTTCCTATTGTTCATAAACAGGGCATACTCTAGTGGGCAATGAGGAAGAGCAGAGCTTCTAAAACAGTCCTCAAAGGAGCTAACAGCTTGATAAAGACACAAGTGTATCCTGTTCTATATGCTACTTAATGAAGAGCTGGTCTATTTAAGGGAATGCCACACCACACCTCTAAAAACCAACTGAGGTCAAGATGTAGAATGTTTCCTTTCTCCTCAGTGCAGAGCTGTGGGCTCCGAGTGCTTAAAGTACTGTTATAAAAACCCTCAGGCTATTTTGTTACTCAGTAGTGAGCCACGGCCTGCTTCTATGAGAGCTTTTCTTTTTTCTAGTAAAGAATGGGATGCCCAACCAGGCCTCCTAAAGTACTTCCTTCACAACCACAATGGCCTGCCCTGGCAAGAGCATCTTCCCACATCTCTCCTGAGTTAACCTGCCCAGAACAGGCTATGATTTAGGTACAGCCAATCAACACCCTGCCCCTCTGCCACAGGGATGGAGACAAGGACTGGCATGAGACTAGGAGTGGACCAATCAGAGCCATTGTCTCACAATCTGCAATAAAAGTTTAATCATGAGCATCCAGAGAAATAGCTTCTGAGTCATGAGCTGTCACAACTGCATGTTGTGGCTGTGGAAAAACTGATAGGGTGAAAGATGGAAGCCGGAAGGATAGAGAAGAGAGAGGGGAGAGGCACATCGGGGAGGGAGGGTGTCCAAAATTAGTATCCTATATCCTGCGTTATGAGTCACAGACCTTCTTGTGCTTAGACTAGTCCATGGAGACGCTGTCACTTGAGACCATGTCTAGGCTCCATGGATGTGCCTTCACTTGCCAATTATGCTTGATCACTAGGCTTAATCATCTGGGGCCAGAACCAGCTTTGAGAAAGATTCCCACATGTACTCTTCTGAAGGGTGGCTGGAAGGAGCCAGGAGAAACATGTGTATTTTCGTGCCAGGAGGTCAGGGAGACAGGGCTCTGTGAGTAGCAGCTGTGGATAGAAACAACACATTTACACCGGAGGGCAACCACTTGGGCTGGCAATCTCCCTCTGTTTTACTATTCTTGCCTGTAAGCTGAACGGAACCACAGGATGGAACATTGGCCGCATGGACATATCAGCTGATGCCTGGCACATCTGGAGACTCCAGGAGTATTAGCCCCTCCCTACCCAAAACACAGTGAGAGACAGGTTTCTGTTCTCCCTATGACTTGACATCAAAGGTAAATGTCTGCGCCCATTAAAAGCACTGTTTTCATAGGATAAATGTGCCAAATGAACTTGCCTGAGGCAGCAGCTTGCACTGAATCTAGCCTAACTTCTTGTAAATTGGAGGAGTTTATCAAACACCCCTTCAAATCCCTTCAACTTTCAAAGACTTCTATTTTCTGGGTAAGTGATATAATAATTGCTTTAAGAATTGCAACATGCTAAAGACCTCAGTTTATTGTCCTTATTTAGTATTTATCACAGTTATATGAAGGAGAAAAAGGAGACTGGAGCACAGAGAGGGTAAAACAGCTTCTCTGATGAGCACCGAGAAAGTGGTAGGATCGGGATTAAGCTCTGGTTCTAGGACCTGCATCTTAACTACTATAGTGAGAAAGTGCATTGGTATGAATGATAAACATGTACATACACCAAAGAATGCACATATACACTTCTATGCAGACATCCACTGTACAAATGTATGTCTACTTACATGCACATAAGCACACACATACAAGAATATGTGTACTCTTTGTGATATCTGCACACATTCATGATACATATTTCTGTTATGTTGAATGTGCTGATACATAGAACATACAGTACGACTGCTCATATCATGGCTGCCTCTTCACCAGCCCCTGTTACCACCTAGGCAGCTGAGTCTTTTGGCTCCAGGCACATACTCTTGCTCTGAGCTTTCCTGGTGGGGGAAATTGGCCCACAGACTGAAAGGAGAGTTTCCCAGGTCACACAAGCTAGTGTTATCTTCCTTCAGGCATACCTTGTGTCTGGCAGCCCAGGATTGGCTTCCTAGATTTTCTTTTATCTTCTTCCTCTGGATGATATTTCTTGGGGGAGAGATCTCAGGTATCCTGATAGAGGAGGTGCTTTGGGGAAAGGCCACCTTGAATCTAGCTCAGGACTCCCTAATTGCAAGCTTTGGGCCATTGTGTTAGCTCTGAGAGATCTCAGTTTCTACTTCTACAAGATGGAGGGGAAAGATTTGGTTCAACAAGAGTTTTGGAAAACTCAGCTCTTCTGAAATGTAGAACTAGATAGTTCTCTGTCATGAAGAGTTGTTCTGCATATAGAGTAGTGATCATAGCAGCATCCCTGTCTTAATTTTGGTTGCTATTGATGTGAGAAAATGCCATGACCAAAAAGTAAGTTGGGGAGAAAAGGGTTTATCAGGCTTACACTTTCCTATCCTTGTTTATCGTTGAAGGACATCAGAACAGGAATTAAAATAGGGCAAGAACTTGGAGGCAGAGGCTGATGTGGTGTCCAGGAGGGGTACGGTTTACTGGCTTGCTCAGCCTGCTTTCTTCTAGAATCCAGGATCAGCAACCAACGGATGCAACCACCCATAATAGACTGGAACTTCCCTATCAACTGCTAGTTAAGAAAATATCTTATAGCCAGATCTTAGGAGAGTACTTTCTCAGTTAATTATAGTTTATGCTTCAATTTGACACAGGACCAACCATCACGAGCTCTGATCTCTCTTTACTAGATGCTAGTAGCAACACATTACCAAGTTATAACTGTGTCTACAAATCTTGTCACATTCCCTGGGGTAACAACTGCCTCTCATGAAGAACTACTGGGTAAAATGGCCTCCAAGGGGTCCCTAGATCTAGAGCTCTGGGTTCAGTATCATTGTGATACTCACACTGGTAATGGCATTCAGTGCCCTAAGTCCAGAGACCTCAGGCTGTTAACTACTTGTTCCTCCAGGTCCTATATTGAGGCATCCTCACCAGGTTCTGTACTGGGGCAGCTTAAGTCTGAATTGCTTTCTTCCCCACTCTTGAGTGTGTCACTGTCTCTACGAAGGGTGAATTAGTGATTTCCTCCTCCCTATCACCTTCAATTCTAGGAGAACAAGGCAATTACTGGATGTGGGGAAGACTAACATAGGATAGGCAGGTCTTTAGCTTTTCTCCACTCATTCTTAGACTAAAAGCATGACATGGCTGGAGGCTGCCTTCACCAAGCAAAGTGATATTTTGTTTGTTTAAATTTTTTAAATGTTATTTTTATCTGTGTCTGTGTCTATGTCTGTGTATGAATTCATGCAGAAATTGCAGAGGCCAAATGAAGGTGTCACCTCTGAACCTGGAGATGTCAGACATTATGAGTTGCCTAATGTGAGTGCCTGCAGGTGAACTCTGTCCCCCTGCAAAAGCAGCAAGCCGTCTTAACTGCTGAGTCATCTCTCCAGCCTCAGGATGATGCTTTAAGGACCACACATTCACACATCTCCCTAGATTATTTGAGCATGAGAGCTATCAACTAGAGAGACTCTAGACCTCCATGGAGTTGGCTAGGTATGTGCTCAATTTACAGGCTTCTCTTTCTTTTAGGAATGGCCTATGTTCTAGTTTGAAAAAAGTAAAGAAGGCCATTGGCTTTGAAGGAAAGACCTGCTTCCAGATTTACCAAGCTGATACATGCGCCAATCTGACTGCTGTGTTGTTCCTTAACTGCTTTAATATACATGTGATTAATACTGTGATTAATTCCTCTCTCAAAACTCCAATGGCCAACTCTTAGTAGATGCAAAATAAATGCTCATTGAATTGATTCTGTTGGCTGATGAACCAGAAATGGGATGGTCTGCCCAAGAGGAAGTGAGTTCCTCATTAAAAGATATTTATAAAATAAAATAAAACAAAACAAAACAAAATAGAAAAGAACAGAGGAGATGGCCAGATGACAAAAAACACTACAGAGGCAATTTAAGTCTGAGTTTTCGGTTGGATTAGATGTCTTTTAAAACATATGTGAGGCTTGAGCTGTCATAGTCCTGTGGCTTATGAAAGACTAAAGCATTATGAATGATAACAATTAAAGAACTTGGAATTCTGGGAGTTGAGTCACTTTCCCTATGAGGTCCAGGAACATCTTGAAAATCATCCTTTTTAAATGAGCCAAAGAATACCATGTTGTTCCTCTGATCTGACCATCTGGCGTGAGATTCACTTGACTTAAAACAAAAATAACACCCACTTGATTCTTTATCTGTCTTAGTTTGGGCTTCCCCCAAAGTAGAGTCTAAGCAAAGGGCACGAGTAGTTCACTGGGGAGGTGACACAAGAAAGCAGGGCTGTGAAAACAGGTAGAGTAGGGCAAGCCGATAAGACAAGAAGAGTGGGGATGTGTGCTAACAAGACCTTAGGTCCCCTGAGACCATTGGAGTTGTTTACAGAACCTTCTAGAAGTATCTGTATGAAGGGACATCGGTCTATTCTAGGGTCATTTGCTTCTTTGTATCAGTCAAGCCACCTGCAGTTGTGACTATGAGCTGCCCCAGGAAGTTTCGACCAATATAATGAAGGCAACAAGAAAACCAAAGAAATCTTTTGGCCAAAACTCATCTTCTCACATCCTCCAGGAGTTCTGTAACTCTAGCCTGTCACTTCTATAATCTTCTTAAGGCAGGGGGTGGGGTGGTTGTCTCCCTCATTTGAAGTATATGGGTCTGCAAAAGAAGTTCAAAACAATGAAGTATTTCATGATAAGCCTCCACCCCTTTGGTCTATCTCAACCTCTGGTTGTTCCTCTTCCAGCCAAACATGACCGTTGTACCTTCTCTAGTCTTCAATCACCTTCTCTATTCTTGTGTCTTCCCTGTAAAGCTGTTGTGTTTTCTCCCTTAAGTTCTATGTGCCAAAAGCACATTTTATCTTCCTTCTCCAACAATCCATTCATTCACCCGTGCATGCATACATAACTATATACATACATACATACATACATACATACATATATACATATATACATACATATATACATACATACATACATACATACTTACTTACTACATGTATACCTCTCCAACCTTTCCTCTCAGCCTATCTAAAGCATCACTACTTCTATGGGAGTTGGTCCTTTATGAATACTTCACCAAGTTTCCTTGTTGTGTGTAAATGTCTGTATCTCCTTCTCCTTAGAAAAGCCTCTTGAGGCAAAAAACAGTGACAACAAAAAGTTCTTAGTCCAATTGTAGAGCCTGCAATAGAAAAGTATTCATGGATGTTGGCAAAGCAACTGCATTGCTCTAATAATCTCTCATCCTCAGTTCCTCAAGTAGAAGTATCTCCCACTTGAGAATGAAGGAGAATAAAATGATTCATTTTTAGAACCATTTTATATGAAGCTGCAACTTGCAAGATGCATCTAAAGAATACATTCTCTGAGGCCTAACAGATAAGGAGTTTACTCCACCTTGGACTTCTTTGGGAGTCAACTGCATTCCCTGGATCTACAGGAAGCACATACAGTTCTGTCTAAGTCATCAACATGAGACTTGCTCAGCATCCAGAGGATAGAGTATCAAAGAAAACACATGAGTTATGTGGGCCTTGAGATGTATCTGTTTCCTCACAGCTCAAAACTTCTATATTCATTATCACCTCCTGAGCAGCCTAAGAATGGCAAACTTGTCTGATTTTGGGACTGGGGTGGGAGTTGATATAGAGCTTTTCAGGATGAGGAGGTAGTGAGCTTGCAAGCACAATTAGAGTCATTCAGAAAGAATGGATGACCCTTTCAAAGAATGGATGAATCCTGAGATATTACCTGAATCTTCATGGGTGTGTTCTGCTTTTCCACAAGAGCTGACTTTTCCACACCTCATTTCTTTGTATGCTGGAGTGGTAACAATACAGCTTACAGAGATTCAAATAACAGGTTATAGTAACATATAACATGCTGATTAAATAGAAATAGGATACTACTACAAATAATGCACCATTAAAAAAAACATGGAAATCCTTTTCTTGACACATTTATCATGATCAGAGATACCCTGCTCAGCAAACTATATTTCATAATTTAATCACTCATGACTTTGATAAGTCCCTTCATCTTGGTGTATAGTTTAATACCCTTGGTCTCTGACAGGTTTATCATCCTTGGAGCAATGTCTAGGTTCTTGTTTCCTGCTGAGTTCTTAGGCGAAAGAGTAAGTTTCCTCTCTCCCTCCTATGTTGGGGATAAGACAACAAATAACACCTCTGTGAAACTTTAAGATGCTGCGTGGATACAGTGGTATTTCAGGTTAGCAGAGTTCTAACCTGTTCACAACAAAGGGCTGAATTCATACCATGGGATCACCTACTCAGGTAAGGAGGGCTGGAGACACTCAGCTAAAGCAACTTGACTAGTTAAAAGTACTTAGTGTCCTTTGATCTTGGTAGTAGTTTTCCTCAACACACCAGGAAGATAACCTGGTTTATTTCACCCTACTCACTACCAAAGTCTATGGCTCCTAGTTCCCACCATCTCCCTGTTTGTTCTCACTTGGCTTCTGACCTGCATCTACTCTCCTGTACCCACATTTGATCCCTCACCTAGAACACAGGCTTAGCTTCTCAGAGCTGAGCATGGACTCTTAACACTCTGAGGCAAAGCCTGGTTAATGATAGAGCTCCTTTGTTTGTATAAGCCAAGGAATGAGGCTTCCCTTCCCAGGGCTGGCAAAGCTCTAGCAAACTGGCCCCTTAGTGCTTTTCTGACTACCTCTCTTCACGCATCCCTGCTACAATATACTTTAATGAGTCTGGCTTCATTCTTGGGTGTGGAATAAGCCACATTACCCTCTCTGTCTATGTCTCTGCAGGACCTCACCCTTCCTTAGAACACTTACTCTGTAGTGGTCTGTGGCATAAAGCATCAACTGTATCTTCTTCCATCAGAAGGTAGGCTGCAAGCATTTAATAGTCAAGAGTGTAGGCACACTGCCTGGCACATATGGAGTGTTGAAGACCTTCTAGTGGGATGACTAAAAGGCTGTGTTTGAAACTTCAGACACATTTGGAGGAGATCCCAGGTCCTGCTTGTCTTTGACCAGTTTCCTGCTTCCAAGAGATTTCAGATTCACTTGAAGAGCTGGTAGTGTCCAGGCTACCTATAACAACTCCATTCCTCTCTGCTCTTGTATGCCTCTTTTCACTTCCTTTCTCTCAGCAGTTTGCTCAGTCCATATGCCCCTTGTCTAGTCTTTTATTTTCTCCTGTACTCCTAAGTGTCATGAAAAAACTTGAATATTTTGTCTTTGAGGCCCAGATACTATTGGGCAGAGAGCCATACCCCTGCGAGTTAAGATGGGGAAATGGGCAGTGGACTGGCTCCAGCTTTGCTGCTCTGACATTCACAATAATGTTTTCATGGGGCTTCAGCTTGTCTCATCATTGTGAACAAGGTAAAGATGCTTCCTTTTAGCTCCTCACACCTTACTAATTTCCAAGCATTTATCCTCTCCTCTGGTATCTAATGTGAGCCCTCACATTCTAGACTATGGACAGTTTACCTTGGCTCTACTCATCCAGAGTCAAAGAATAGCAAGACAATCCATGATTGCAGAGACTGATTTGGGGGGTGGAACCCCATCAGAAGTCAAAGTATCTGCTCATAAGTAAAGCTGCTCCAGGGAGAGCCATATTCAAAGCAGAGCCAAGACTCACTGACTCACGTTAGATAAACCACCAGAGCCCTTACACCCAGGTCCCTCCACAAAAACCACCTGCTGTGGCCATATCTAGTGGCCTCAAACCAGAGAGGTCTCTCTCTGATATGGCTTCTTACATACTAATCCTCTTTAAAGCAATGTTTTATCTTTTGCCCTCTGAATTTCTTGGGTGATGTCCTATGGTTCATTTCTGATGGTGTCTTAGGATAGCAAATCTTATCAGAGTATGAGATGCCTGCTTGTGGGAATGCCTCTGGTAGAAAAAAAAAATAAAACAAATGAGGAAGGGACAGACCACTTAAAATAAAAAGAAACCAAGAGGTTAGCATAAGGTATATACCCAAAATAGTCAGCACGGACAGAAATCAAAGAAATGCAGTTGGAATTTATTCTTTTCTCTTCTACAAAATCAGAGGAGTCAAGAGGGCAGGAGAACAGGACTCTCAATGATTAGGAAAGAAAGAACATGCTGGTAATTACATTTTAGAAATTATCTCAGAGAAACTATATTTAGACCATTAAATTATCCATTCATATGTGTGAGTCAGGACCACAGGCCCAGTAGTTTTACAAGAGTACTTATAATAATGTATAGTCAAATACAATCACTTCTTCCTGGTATATTAACATAACCATATACAAATACTAAACAATTACATTATAAAATATTGATGTTTTATGTAAAGGAGGTGAGCAATGCTTTGAATTATCTGATGAAAATCTGAGAAAAAAAAAGTGTTCGGGAACCTAAACAGGTTAGCAGTGCTTTACATTTGGTGAGTTTTCTTACATGTATTTATTTTGTGAATTAAGGACAACTTGCTGGTGTTAGTTCTATTCTTCTACCATGTGGGTCCCAAGGTTTGAACCCAGGCCCTCAGGCTTGACCATGAATGCTTTTACCTACTGTACCATACTGCTGTTCCTCCGATAGTTTCCTTTTATCACTATTTTTCTATTTTGAAATATGTCATAAGGATTCATTACTATTGGTTTTACAGCAGAAAAAACAATAAGTGTAATCCTCAAGATTCAAAAGTCACAGGTGACCGTTTTGTATCTTAGCTCAGCTTTACCAGAAGATTCTAAGCTTGCTATCTTCTGTTTTCTCAGGAGGTCACCTTTGTGTGACCTCTACATCCTCTGCACTTATCCATATTCAAGCCATGCTTTAAGGACCTGCCAAAATTGTATTTTGCCAAGTCATTTGTAAACAGCTCCTTAGCTCCAACCAACCAGTTCCAGTGGAAGCAGAAAGGAATAAACAAAAGCTGTGTCCTTGAAAAGTTCAGGTCAGTTGGGAAAATCAATGATCAAACAAACAAGAAGATAATGACATGCTGGGCTGTGCTCTCCCAGAAGCCTGTGGTGAGTGCCTACCCTTGAGTAAACCTCAGATGGCATGGGTGGATTGGATTAGCCACTAAGAGACATAGACATCTCAAGACCAAGTGAGTCATAATGGACTGAGGACAAGAGACTGGTCAGGGAGAAAGGGGAGAGAATATGATAGAAAAGAATATGAAGAAATAAAATGTGTGAGGGCTGAGGGGCATGTGCTGAAGTGATCACCTTAAAGGAATGTATGAGGATTTTACACATGTAAGAATGTATTAAAAACCTGGCCTTCTGTGACTAATGGGCCTTCTGTACATAGGAAAATTAAACAAATATCTCATTAATGAAGAAGCTGTGAACATGGGGAAAATGGAGCCTCACAGAGAGATAGCAAATACCCTCTGATTTCTATGGCCATGTTGGGCAAAGGGAGGATATAGGTGTGAGAAACTAGATACAGCAGCCAGCCACTTGCTTAGAGAATCCAGGCACTTAGAGGAGAACCAGTAAGATGTGTTCATTGAACATCCTTGACTATTGAGCTCTACTATCTCAAAAAGTAACTGTAGTTCCAAAGGATATTAGTGGATATGTTGCAAATCCCAAAAGAGTATCAGATAGCAAGTGGATTTGGGGAAAGCTCAATTAAGGTACAATCTATGCTATGAACTGGATTTTTCAGAGCCACTGAATAATATAGCACTCTTAATGATGGACAAAGGTTTCCTTAATTATTTTGACATTGTGCCCTTTCCCCATAAGCCAGTAATGCCCTTTGGAATGTATTTGGAAAACACGAGCAGGCCATGTGGTGGTGTATTGGAGGTGGAAGGGGTGTGGGAAGCAGACTGGGTATCTATAGTCACAGAGTAAAGATCCAAAGAGTCTACAGAAGAGGTATCAAAGGTGCATGTGCACACCTCACCAGGCACTGACCCAGGGTGTCCTGATGTTGCTATACTCAGTTGTCATCCACCTTGGACTTTAACCCACAGATGTAGCACCTAACAGTGGACCCAGAAGACTCCCATCATCCACTCATTTGCTTTTACAAACCAAGTTTTGTGACAGGATCCTTCAGCACCTTCAAGTCCCACTGGCTCCCATTTCCTGTTTATCTTCTTTCTTCATTTCTGAGTGCCAACTTCATGCCAAGGATGGGTAAATCCTAAGGTGGGCCATCACACTTTATTCCCACTTGACTTTGTTTAATACTTGGGTTTCTCAAAGAATGTAAACTTACATGCAATTCTCTCATCTTAAAAAATTGCTTGTATATGACAGTGAAGTCTTTGTATTGCTCTTCCCCGGGAACAACATAAATTTATTTCTTCACTGTGACCCTGATAGTCACGGAAAAGCCTTGTCCCCAAATGCCATTTGTTTCAACTCTTCAATCCATCTTCCCTGACAACTAGTCAATGAATTTGTGGCTTTAATTCATCACATCAGACATAATGCAAAAAAAAAATGAATGAAAACATTTCAAGGTAGGTAGAATGCAGAGGATGGGACAGGATGTGGGTAGAATTGTGAAAGGTAGTACTAGAGGAGGTAAACTCAAAATATTTAGGGAAGAAATTGTCTTTGGCAGGAGGGGGGATGCCTTAGTTTTCAGATGGAAGTTTTGTCAACCTAGGTATGTAACTGAAAGTTCATCGTTTTGGCTTGTAAATGCCTCGCTATGTAATATGGCTTCCCTAAGCCTTCTCCATTAAATTATTCCTTAGTATCCTAGAAGGAGGCCAATCTGTTCCTTTTCTAGGAATCCCAAAAGATGACAGTATGAGAGCCTATAAGAGGAGAGAGGGTCACCAATGTCTTTCCATAAATTACAGAAGGAAGATAGAGATGTGTTTGACTTGTTGTGTGATCTGGACCAAGGACAGTTCCTCACAGTGTTTAGCAGTGTACGCATGTACACGCATATGAATTCAGTGGAAGCATGGACAAACAGACATATGACTGGTGTGTCAGGGTCAGTATATGGTGATGCCAATTCTGGCATTATTATTATTACCATTGCTATTGCTATTTACCATAGATCAACAATTCTGGTGCATCACCTAAGAACATATAAACGTCCCCTTCAACAAAGCAGTAAGGAGATCTATTACAATCATTCTCCTTTTAAGGAAAAAGAAGGCTAAGAGTGTTGATCAAAACACAGGACTTGGAAGTGGCTGTCTCATACTCTCTACCCTTATCTGGTGATATAGAATATCAATAATCAACACTATTCAAATAGTCTTGGGATTGATTTTGTGTTGTATTTTGCTGTTTAGCTTCTTTTTTCTATTTATTCAAACATTTATTAAGAATTGGTTACATTTTTTATACAAAGAGCCATGAAGCCTAGCAATCTTCAAAGGCATAATAAGTCATGTTGAATGCACCAATGGGTAAATATTAAGCACTTTTTTCCTTGAGCATCAATGCTATCATTTGCGGGGCACATACTCTGTACTTGGCACTGGGAATGTACATTAAACTCTGAACCAGTTTGATTCTTCAACAGTCCCAGGCATGTTCTCTATAGTCTCTGTCCCATCAGAAGAGGGCAGGAGTGCAGGTACACATTCATGTCCTCCCAATCACATTACCTACTTCTAGTTACTCCACATGTAGATCATGGTTGAAAGGGAAGGAGACACTGGAGTAGACTGCCTATGCTTCAGGCTGGTGCCGCCACTTTGAAGCTGTGTACAATGGGGAAGCAAGCCCCTCCCTCACTGCTGCCATTTATTTCTGCAGTTTGGAAATGGATGTAGTGATGATATTGCCATGTGCCTCATGGTTTGTTGTGGGAGTAAGTAGCAAAATCTGGAAAACAGTAACCATTCAGTATATGCACCCACTGTCTAGATTAAGCTCTGCTATGTTTATAGTATGTTAATTTCAGTTAATTTTATAAGTGAATATAAATGCAACGAACACTACTAAGCTGCTTAATTAAAACCTGTAGTCAGGCACTCCCATTTGCTAAGAGCCTTTTGTTGTCTACTTTTAGAGTATTTTGACGTTTGTTTTCTTCATATAACGCATACTAAGGTTATTTGTGGGTACTTTAATAATGTTATAGTATTACAACCAATAGATTTTCTGCTTCACTATAATTTGCATGTTGAATCCTGCATATCTATACCTTGACCTCTTAGTTTCTTTCCCTGTTGCTATGATTAAAACAAAACAAAACAAAACAAAACAAAACAAAACAAAAAGCAAAAAACCTTGATGAAAACAACTTAAAAGAAAAATGGTCTGTTTTGGGGATGATGACAGTTAAAAGCTATGGGCCATCACAGCAGAGAAGTCAAGACATCAGAAGTTTGAAGTAGCTGGTCATATTGCATCCACAATCAGAAAGAAGAAAAAAATGAATGCTTATATTGAGGTCACTTTCTCCTTTTATTCCAAGGAACGATACCACCCATAATGGGCAGATTTTTCCACCTAAATTAACCCAACCAAGATAGCCTCCATTAGGCATGTATAGGGGCTTATGATTATAGAACACAAGTTGATACTTAAGACTAACTACCTTACTCAGTTATTCAGAAGTACATTCTCTTTGTCTAAATTGTGTAGCCATTATATTACCTAAAATAGAAATGGCTTTTTATCACTTCTTTGCTAATTTCACACTGCTAAGTCCTCACTATTACAAAGTCACATTTGCTAGTGTCTCTAGCATAATGTCAAATACCAGTACACATGGTGGTATTTTTGACTCTCATTCCTCTTTAGTCTGGTAGTCCCCATCATTTTCTCAGTAAGCATGATGCTGGATATTTTAAAATTAAATTTATTCATTAGTGGCGTCAGCGTTTGGTGCTTGCTCATGAGTTGGGACAGTTTTGATTGCTTGGCTATTCCCTCAGTCTCTGCTCCATCCTCTGCCCCTGAATTTCTTATAGGTCAGATAAATTTTGGGTCAAAAATTTGGGGGGTGGGTTGGTGCTCCACTGGGGTTCATGCCTTGCCACAGAAGGTGGCCTCTTCAGGTTTCATAACCCTAATGCTGTGAGTCACAACTATGGTCAGCCCCATTGATTCTTGGGAGCCTCCTCTACCCCCTGTTCTCTGGCATATACTCATGATGCTCCCCACCACCACCACATGCACACTTCTGTTCATCTTCACAGCCATCTCCTTCGACTTGATCCTGCACCCCATATTCCCCTCCTATCTCCTCTCTCACCCAGACCCATCCCTCCACCTGTCTCCTTCTATTTTTTTTTTTTTTAACCTTTCTATGTGAGATTCAAGCAACCTCACTTGGGCCTTGCTTCTTGTTTAGCTTCTTTGGGATTTCGGAGTATAACATGGCTATCCTGTATTTTGTGGTTAATATCCACTTACAAGTGAGTATATACCATGCATGTCCTTTTGGGTCTGGGTTACCTCACTATGAGCAATCACCTATCCCTGGCACTCTCAATGATACTCTGTTATGCTTGCAGACAGGAGTCGAGCATGGCTGTCCTCTGAGTTGGCTTCACCTAGCAGCTGACTGAGATGGATGCAGACACCTACATCCAAACATTAGATGGAGCTCGAACTTTGGAGTTTGTTCTGGGACGTAACATTATGTGATCTATAACATTTTTAATTTGAGTACATTAGCCTATGAGAAGCAAACACATGCTTGTCTTGATAGACACTGAAGTTCCATTCAGCAAAATTCAGCAAAAACAAAACAAAGCAAAAAAACAAAAAAAAAAACAAAAAACAAAAAAACCTACATAAAAAAACATAAAAAATATCTTCCTTATGGAAGAGTTAGGGGTGGGGGGAAGGATTGAAGGTCCCAAAGTGGTTAGGAACTCCACAGAAAGACCAACAGAGTCAACCAATCTGGACTCCTGTATATTCACAGAGACTGAACCACTAACCAAAGAGCATACACAGGCTGGATCACCACCACCACCCCTCCTTCAGTCCTCACAACACATTTGGTCTTCATGTGGTACCGAACAGCTGGAGCAGGAGTTATCCCTAAAGCTGTTGCCTGTCTGTGAAATTTTTTCCTCCAAAGCTTGGCTGTATTGTCTGTCCTCAGTGGGAGAAGCACCTAGCCCTTCAGAGAGTTGATGTTCAGGAGTTGGGGGATACCCAGGGGGAGCCTCCACTCTCTCAGAGGAGAAGTGGAGGGGGTTGGGGAAGGGACTGTGGGGGAGACCAGAAGGGAGGACAGGGAACTGGATGTAAAATCAATAAATAACAAATACATTTATTCACCCATTTATTGTGTGTATGTGCCAGGTACGTGTGTTCGTGTGCACATGCTCCGGTGCACATGGAGAGGGTCAGAAGACAATTTGCTGATGTTGCTTCTCTCCTTCCAAGGTCCAAGGCATTGAACTTAGATCATAAGCTTTGGCAGAAAGTGCCTTTAACTGCTGAGCCATCTTGCCAAGCCTAGATTTTGAATTAAGGCAATATACATTTACAAATAAAAGTATAAATCCATGTCAATTTTACTAAGAAAAATTTCAAGGGATAGATATTGAATTTTTGCTGAATGGAACTTCAGTATCTATCAAGATGGGCATATGCTTGTTTTCCATAAACTAATTTACGTAGATAAAAAAAATGTTACAGATCACCTAATGTTATGTCCCAGAAGAAATTCCATTTGATCACTGGAAGTTTCTTTGAATGCACTGATGTGCTCTGTTTGCTGACATATTATTTTTGAAGTCTGTTTTATATTTATAATTGAGAATGGACTCTAATCACTATTATGATAGCTTCATAAAAATATTTTAAAATTACTCCTTATTTTTCTAATAGAGCTATACATCCTGAAACACTGGAATAAACAATAGGGAGGAGGTTGGAGAGAATTTAAAAAAAGAGAGATTATACAGAGAATACAAATATAAGAAACAAGTATCAACATGCCTCAGACTGAGGTCACAGCACACGAAGCCTTAGCCATTCACCCATCTATCTCATAACCACTAATACCTAAGACAGTTAACAATACATGGATTGTTTTCCCTTATACATTGATCATATTGATTCATGATATGCTCATATTTGGCCTTGAAAAGTTCTCCAGTTGAACACTCTAGCAGAACACTGGTATTTAAAGAGCTAACTCAAGGCAACTCCCTGTTAAATTAAGCCATTCACACATTTACTTTGCCACTCAATTGTCCAACATTTAGCCTAATGGCAGCACCTGTAGAAGATACAGCCACAGCTTTCAAAATCTTAAACTGGACCCCAAAAAAATCATAGTAACTCTAACCTTAATATTCACAGTAAATTAAGCCACTAGATGGATCTTTTTTTTCTAACTGCAAAACAATTTTCTCCAGTGATTTTCTTTAAACCACCAGTGCCTGCCAGGAAAATCACAAAGAGGAAATCAGAGGATGAGCAGGATTCCTGGGCTATGTTCAAGGCACCAGCACTTGCTGAGTTTTACAAGCACTTCTGGCAGACCCAGAGCAGAGGGTCATTATGTACTTTCCACTAATGCCTTTCTCCCAGGTCTCTTCCCAGAAGGAAAGAGACTCAGGTGTCACTGTGCTCTGCATGCTATTACCTGCTCCCAGGAGCTCTGCCTTTCCCAGAATGGTCAAGAAGCAGAACTCCCAGAGCTCTAGAGCAAATGGCTGAATACACAACACAGTAGGTGTTAAGAAAAATACCTCATCTTGACATTCAGCTACCTGGATCCTGAGTTTGCCTGAGGAGATTACTGAACCACTTAAAAGAAAAGGCAAGGGGCTGGAGAGACGGCTCAGTGATTAAGAGCACACACAGCTCTGGCAGAAGAGCTGAATTCAACCCTCAACACTCACAGCTTATTGCCATGCTATAAGTGCAACTCCAGGGCATCTGATGGACCCATGAACACTGCACTCACATGCAAATGAGGGAACATACTTGTTTTCATAGGGGACTTGTGAACATTAAGTAATGATAACAGTATTGAATTTTTGTTTAGAATAGTGCTATATTTACAGAAAACTTAAGACAACGGTATAGCAACTAGCTCTCTAGTATCCATTCCCAACCATTCCCCTAGTGTTGAATCTTACATTACTGGGGTTTGGTCATTGCTAGTACGTTATATTCATGTATATTATTACCAACTAAGGATCTATGTCTGTAGATTTCACCCAATTACAATACTTCCCTTTCCACTACAGGATTCTAGTGTGAATCTATTATGCTTTGTCATCATATTCCTTTAGGATTCTGGCTCTTATGACAGCTCTGTACCCTTTGCTTGTGGTTGATAATCTTGGCAGCTTTAAGGACAGATCAGGCAGTTTGTATATTTCTAAGTTGGGGCTGCATGGCATTCTCATGATTATAAGACTGGGGTTTTAGGTGCTGGGAGGTAAAATAAATGCTATTCTCATTACATGCATGTGCTATTAGCATGACTGACTGCTGATACTCACTGTGAACACCTAGCAGGAGTTGCTCCTGCCAGGGGATTTTTCCTCTGGGAAGCTGTTCTGATTTCCTGCTGGGCTAATTGGAAGGAAGTTACTATGAATATCTCACACTAACTGGGTTGCATTGTATGCTCTTCTACCTCACAGAGGGAGAGTCCCCACAAAAGTTTTCTGGAATTCTTCTGCGCTGAAGACTTTTCTAAAAGAACGCTCTTTCTCAAAAGTGCTGAGCCCACCAACAAATCAGATCTCCCTCTTTAATGTTATTCATCAGCTAAAGGAAACAGAGACCCCTTGGAGCAGTCATGGCTAGATGTACCAGAGCAGAGACTGTGAAGATGCGCCTAGAGTGTCACGAAAAGGTCAGGTGATTGGGGTGGGGAGGGAGTGGAAAGAAAAAGAGGAAGAGGACAAGGACGATGCATCAAAGGACACAAATAAAAGCAACACCAACAGTCACACAACTAGAATAATTTGAACAATTAGATAAATCATGTACGATTTATTACATTAGATTATAACTCAAAATACAAAGTAAATAATGAGCCCATATAGACATAAATATAATATTTTTACTATCTACTTTTAAAGACAATCAACCGTAACTGTGGTGATTTGAATGAGAATAGCCCCCATAAAAGAATATATTTAAATATTTGGTTCATAGTTGATGAGACTGTTTGAAAAGGATTAAGAGGTGTGGCCTAGTTGGCAGAGGTGTGTCACTGGGAGTAGGCTATGCCATTCCTAGTTAGTATTTGTACCTTGCCTCCCTCACTCTCCTTCCCTCTGCCAATGGTCATTGCCTCGACATGTAAACTCTATATTACGGCTCCAACATCATGTCTGCTTACCTGCTGCCATGTTACCCACGATGATAATCAGAAACTCACTTTCTGAAACTGTAAATCCCTAATCCAGTGCTTTCTTGGGAAGACTGTCTTGGTCGTGATCACTAGAAAAGTAGCTAATCCAGTAACAACAATGTGCAGCTGTAGATTGCTCATGATTACACAGAAGATAAACATATGGATTTAAACCTATCCCATCTGACCCTGACAATGAGTGTCTTTGAGCCTTAAAAACAGTCTCTGTTCCTGGAGGAAATTGACCACTGAATATAAGAAGACATCAAACGTGGCAGAGCTTCCAGTGAATGTCTGCTGTCAGAATTTATCACTGTTAAGTCTTCCCCAACCACAGTGGGCTCCCCAGAATTACTCTCCTAGTACTGGGACCACTCCATATCATTCTGTCATTCTGTGACAATTCCCGTCTCCCATTCTCTCCTGCTTTAATCCCACTCATCACTCCAAGCTCGGGTGACATCTGGTGGGCATTTGGCCAAGGTAATTTTGACATCAGGACTTTCTCAGCACTTCACCTGAGCCCCTCCATCACCTGCCGACTTTCTCTGATGGCACAGAACACCAATTTACCAAACTCCAAAA
Source organism: Mus musculus (assembly GCF_000001635.26). Classification (NCBI taxonomy): domain Eukaryota; kingdom Metazoa; phylum Chordata; class Mammalia; order Rodentia; family Muridae; genus Mus; species Mus musculus. The sequence continues at coordinate 66,192,111 of NC_000081.6, forward strand.
CGTCAGAGGCAATGCTGACACAAGACAAGTTCTGGACTAATATGTATGGCAGGCATGAGTGAATGAGTGAGTGAATGAGCTGCTGTTTGTTATCCTTCACACATAAACAAAGCCCAGTGCTTGAGAACAGGAAATACTTAACGCAACTTGCTGAGTTACACTTTGGTGGGCGGATGGATGAATAAGTGAATACATTTTGCAGAGACCCACCCAACCCTGTGGGAAGTAAAGGTATATTAACAGTGTGTCCTGTGATAACCTCTGATGCCTGCCTAGGCCAAGTCCCCAGAACTCCTGGCCTGTAAGGGACAGCTTTTCTGGAGCCACCAGCCTGCTCCCCTGGCAGGCTCTCTGTTTGTGCCATTAGAGCCCCATGTTTGCTCCCTGGCCTCAAATGGTCCCAATCAATCAAAGGTGATCAAGCCAAATTCAGTCACAGAGTGATTGAGTGTCCAGTTACACCATGGGAATAGCCCACTGAACATCTTCAAGCCAAGCAGATGCTGGGGAGCAGAGCCCACTGCCAGGAATCCCCTTCTTGCTGGCCCTACTGGAAATAGTAATTGTATCAGTAACAAGAGGCAGCATTTCACAAACACTAAACAAGGACTCAGGAACCATGCCAGGTGCTTTTCAAGCCTGATCCCACCTATTCCTTGTCACATCCAACCAGTTCAGAGCCACAAGCTCTTTTTTACAGAGCAGGAGACAGTGGCATAGGGAGGAAGTAATTTACTAAGCAAAGGTCTGACCTTCTGAGCCCAGAGTCTTAAACTAGAGCCCCAGGTTTATCTACCTACCCCAATATACAAATTCTCCATAGCGTCTCTCATTTGTCAGACATCGACACCTCCCCTGTATCTCTTTGAGCTGAATGTCCTATGGGGCAGAAAAATCTGTGCATACAGGAAACTTCCCAGGGAATTGTTTTCCATAGCTCCTCTTATTTCCAATTTGAAAGGGCAGAAATTGAGGTTTCTGGAATATGAGGCTCTCAGTACATCCCTAATGTGCCCCTAATGTGCTCTGATCATCTCCCAAGGAAATGGTAGTCAATCTGTGCAATAGCAATGTGATCTACTGGAAATGACACTGAATTGAAAAGAAATACTTAGTAATTTGGGTAAACAAGTTATTCTCTCTGAAATGCAGTCCTCGTTCTAAATAAGAATAACGTCTTCCTCTTGGGCTTGTGGAATCTGAGCATGAAGTCTGGGGTGTGAGTCGCTTGTAGCTGAATAGTAGACAAGCATTCAAATGACAGGCTCCAGCTAAGTATGGGGAAGAAAATATTCAGGAACGGTGGAGTGTGGGGAAAGGCTCCAAACCAACCTATGTAAGGGGAACAATTCTGAATGGAGGATTTGGTTGACACAAGATAGCAATATGAGGTGGGGATGACTGACCAATAACTGTCATTTGTGACAACCTTGAAGTCTCTAGCAGCAAAGAGTAAGATCATCCAGGTTACACCCTTGGAGACCTTGCTTTGTTAGAAGAAGCATGGCTTGGCTCCCATCTGTAATTCAGTACTGAGGAAGCAGAGGCAGGAGAAGGATGGAAGGTAAGGGGCCAGCCTGGGCTACACAATGAGTTTTTAGCTAGCCAAACTACATAACAAGGCACTGTCTCATGAAAAACAATAAACAATTAAGGTAGGGTATGCATTTGTGACATGGGAGGTAGAAGGTGGCACGTGTCCTCTTAAGAGAGCAACACCAAACAAGAGAAACGATATAGAAACCCAATAGTATCACCCACGATAAAGATAAAGCCCTGCCCCTTTAAAGTTGAAGAGTACAGGCTGTATCCCACTAAGAGTAGCTACCATTAAGAACCTGGCAGTCCAGCATACATGCCCATGAAGAGGCTTTGTGTCTGCACTACACGTAGAAAACATTTTGTTCCACTGCCCTCCAGTGAGTACACTTCTTTCAGCACCGTCTTGTCATCTGGTCTGGAGGGCTGCACGGAGGGGGTAGGCAGCGAATGAAGTCAGAGATTTGCGTGCTGTTATCCAAGCCTTAGAGGAGAAAGCATCTACTCTTCCAGAAGCATTTAACCCAGGGTCGCCACTGCTTCTCCCTCGAGTCTTCAGGCTTCAGCTTGCAGCACTAGGAATGAGTAAGTCTCTGTCCTTTGAGTAGCTTATTCTGAGCTATCAATAACCTAATTCGATTTTTAGAGTTTCTCCCCCAAAGCGCAGCACTCCTCTTTTGGCTGATTCCACCAGCTATAGTCTATTGGCTTTTCTTTCTAAGACTATAGCTCCACAGGGAGCCCTGGAACCTGTGTCACCAACACTCCCCACCTGATAACAGCTAAGTGTCCAGAGATGATTTCCTCCATGTATCTAAGCGGGAGTAAGTGAGGACCCAGCAGCAATGGGATCAGAGCACAGCAGGGTGGGCTTAGGAGGGAGCCCATGGTACTCTCTAGCGCTCACTCACAGGCCTTTTTGCAATCTCATTCATGCTGTGTGCATGCATATGGCAGTGCCAGGGGTCAAACTCAGGTTGTCAGTCTTGGCAGCAAGTGTCCTAACACAGTGAATGAACCATTGTGCAGGAAGGTTCATTTTGTTTGCCAACTTAGTAGGATTTCAAATCAACATGGAAACAAATGTTTGGATTTTTTTTAGATTAAGTTCATTGAAATGAGAAGACTCACACTAAATATGGGAACTACCACTCCACAGGTTGAGCTGCTCATCACTCGCTGCTTCCTGTCTGAACACGCAACATGGCTAGCTCATGCATCATGCCATCCTTCAAATGGCTTCCTGGCAGATATTTTGTCACAACCGTGGCCTAAGTGAACAACACAGCAGAATATATACAGAAACGAAGTTCAGTTCTTGCAATTCTGAAACCTTGAATGGTCAAGGTGAAGGCAGTAACATTTGGTGTCTTTTTTCTATGTCATTCTTGGCAGAAAAGAAAAGACTGAAAGAGTCCTTGAAAGATAGCAAGATGGCGACTGAGATGCTTTTTCACAACTCCACTTCCAAGATAACTACCCTGCTCCTGTGATTAGGTCATGAAGGCTCCTGTGAAGGCAGAGCATCCACCTTAACATCCTCTTAAGGTGTTACCTCTCACCATACTAGCAATGGGGACTGAGCCTCTAGACCATGGGGACACATACAAACACACCCATAATACATTTTGAATAATGTTTTTCAAACCATTTTTCCCAGCCAGATCAAGAGCCAAGAGCTTGATGTCTATTTAGTCATCTCATCCTCACATCCACTCTACAAGATGGACATTTTACTCAGAGGAAACTGCACAGAGCTCTTAGGTTCCATGTCCAGGATCACACTATGAATAAGTATCAGAAGAAACTGGAAGTCCACAATCCCATCGCCCAAAATAAGTTAGTTCTCTGCTCACTGATCTTGATGTATAAAAGGTTACACCAACTATTTCTTTTTCTGACCCTGTTCTCTGGTGTCTCCTCTGGACCTGGCTTAGCATGAGACACACACAAGCACCTGGTTAGCTCTGCTGATAGCTGCAGGAAGACATGTGCCATCTCCTCTGCTTCAGGATGGTTACATCAAGTTCTACCCTTGGCTGAATTTATTGACAGCTCCGCTTCCTCTCTGAGGCCAGAAAGCCCATTGAGGGTACCAGAGTTGAATCACACTCTTGCAAATCCACACCAACTGGGACCGCATGTGTCCCCAAATATCATCAGGGGTCACCAAGGAAAATATTCAGAGAACACAGGCTCAAATCTCTGGGCACATCTGGGCTGGGACCTTGAATATGTGCCCATTTATAGAACCAATCATGAGAAGTCTATAGACCCACGTTAGACAGATCTAACATGAATCCTGCCTTGGGCTATTTTGCTCCCTGTCTTGGGAAAGCTGCTTGTCTCCTTTGAGCTTGTCTTTTTCCTGTAAAACCCTCAACCCACCAAGCACTCGGCCCTGGCCAGACACCATTTGAAATTACTACGTGTGTTTTAACTGCATTTTAACTCACCTAAACAACCACAGTAGTAAATCTACCATAGTTTAGCCAAAGTAATATTACTTTTAGAAAAGGTATATTTTTCTAAAGTGGATAATCACTATAGAGGAAAAAACAAGGTGCTGTTGTATTTTTCTCTGCACTCCTCAAAGGTCTGGATTAGATAAAGGCAGCTGGACCCGTGTGTCTGCCTCCACATTCAATCTTTGCCACAAGTGCCTCTGAGAAACACCACTGTATACTCACAAGAAAATGAGACTGAAAGGGACAACTGAGATGTTACCATTACTAGGAAAATAGTCTTTTCATCTTCTACATCTCTCTCTAAAACTCAGAGACTGTAGGTTGCCTGGATCTCAGATTCCTGGAGAGCACTTTGAGAACAGTTGGGTTTAGTCGACCTGGTCTTCTACCCACCCATGTTGCCAGTGAATTCAGACTTTTAGGTCTGGTTCCTAAGGACTCCCACAAATCCTAAGGTTCAGTCCAATCTCTAGCTATTGGGTCTCTGATGTTTTCTCCCTGCATAAATACCACCTTTCTCTGCTGGGCCCTCCACATGAGGACTCATGGCTGTGTTGCCCACTTGGATAGCTCTGTGTTGGCCTCTCCCTTCAATGCCAGCTCAGCCTCTTCTCCCAGGCCACTTCCTGTATCCTGCAGATGTCCACCACAGGCTGTTCCCAGTAGGAATTCCTATCTGATGCTTCTCTTACCTACCTACCACACTCTGAACAAGTACTCACCATATTCTCCTAGCATTACTGCCTTGAAGTCAGTAATTCAGATTAGGAATCAGTTTCTTTGGCTGACCTTGGGTTCCTTGCGGGGTGGGGAGCAGGAGAAAATCTGGCCATACCTATGAGTTACCCTGAAGCCCAGGTCTGTCTCATTCCAGATATTACATGATTGTAAACATGCTTCTTCAACCAAATCTATTTTTTTCTTTAATATCACCCATCCAAATTCCCTGTAGTTATTACTCTAATTCTTCAATTATAAGACTCGCTCTTCTTTCTCTCCACATTACATTTCTAAAGTCACAATGTCTTAAATGGATGGGTACATTTAATGCTTCTGATTTTTGCTTCTTTTTGAAAGTTGTAGTTAAATTGATGGCCTCTTTTACAATCAGTGGTATTTTAAATCATAATAAGCATAATTACCCTATTACAAATAGGAGGCTGGCAATCCACAATCTCACATTTAACCAAGGGCCTCTCTGCACTCCTCACATTGTTATTCCAATAACTACCCGAGTCCTGGGTGCAACTGCTCATTGGTCTCATTAACTCCAGGCTTTTGGCAAAGAGAAAGGAATGGGAGAATTTTAGAAGAAGAAGGCTGCAGGCTGAGAACTGAGACAGCAGGTGCCTCTCAACCCAAATTGCCTGATCTAGAAAAGATGGCTCCTTAATGCATAGGTCCATCAGATCCTTACCAGGTTACTCCCAACCTCCCTATCTTTGATACTTTTAATGTCAATACCTCATTCACATATTTCCCACTTTTGCAATCTGGTTTTTATACTCATTAAGGTGTCTGACCTTCCCCACCATTCTCTGTAGACATATGAGCAGATATTTGTTCAATTTCACTGAAGAGGAGTCCAGGGCCTGGCAGATAAAGAGTTTAAGCTAGAAGAGACATCACATCCGAAACAACAGGGCTCCAGTCCTGGAATCCTGGGCAGGAATCTTCCATCGAGCTGCCTTCAATAACTAGAAGCAGGCAGTAAAGGAGAATGGGGACGAAGATGAGCTATTTAAAAAGTAGAGAGGGGGGACTCAGGAACAAAATGGTAGCTTGCCTATAGTCCTAGAACTCTGGAGGGTGAGACAGGGAAACCCTACCTCCCTCAGAGGACTCTGGATTTAAGCTCTTGCAATGAGAATCTTTGCCTCCATAAGTAAGGTGGAATTTAATTGGGGAAGGCAAATGATTTCAACCTCTTGCTTCTTCATGCTTGTGCACACACATGTATCGACACCTGTACCCACACATGTACGTAAACACACATACACCAAAAAGAAAAGAAAAAACGCGGAAGAAGAGATATAGTGGCTATTTTCGCCAACTTGCCTAGACTGTGGTTGTCCAAAAGCATATGAGGTATGTCTAATGAGTGTTTCTACAAGAAACCAGAATTTAATCAGGAAACTGAGTACAAAGATTGTCGTCCCCCATGGGTGCTGCCCTCCAGTCCACGGAGGGTCAGAATATAGAAAAATAAAGAGACAACAGGTTTGTGTGCTCTTGCTGAGCTGGGCTTGGGCATTATCTTCTCTTGTCTCCAGATACCAATATTCCTGGTTCTGAGGCCATTGGGTCTAAGTTACATCTGCACAATGAGTTTTACTGGCTTAATCACTTGATAACAGTGAGTCACAGGCCATCAATTCTTCTGTCACCACCTCAGCCAATATGACAGCAACTCTTTCAATATAGCTCTGTATCCTTGGGTGTCTCTCTGCATAGTCCTGATCTTCATGGGAAGAGTGGGTGAGAAGAGATAAAAGACCAGAGAAAGCATGAAATAGGAAAGGGAAGGTGAGGGTTGTCATGGACCACATTTGTCTTGCTCTCATCTCACCATACCACTTGACATTTGACTGAACATGTCACATTTCTTAATCTGTCTATTTTTGAAATCATAAATTCTGTGAGAGTGAAGACAGTTCTTTATTCTAATTCATTCCCAGAGCTGGGCATAACAACAGGAAAACAGTGGCTCTTTGGTAAATATTAAGTGAATAATCATCACATGGACAGACCTTGGGTCTAGAAAATTATGGAGCAGATAAGTTGTCTCTGGCTTGGATCAGTTAGTTTCTAGGTCCATTGAATGGGAATAACAAGGTTTTTATAGGATTGTGTTAAGAACTATTAAAATCATTCTGTCAGCAGAACCCAGAACTTGGTAAGTTCTGCAACTGTTAGATTCTAGACCTTAACTCCTCACCATCAGTTCCTCACACGAGGCCTGTCCTGTAAATGAGTTAGCATTACCTCATATAGTCTAAGTAGATGGTACTATCATTACAGGTGATTTTATTTTAGAAAGTGACGACCCCTTTTAAAACAAACGGGATTAGCTGGTGTGGTGGTTTGAAGAAGAGTGGCCCCCAAAGGCTCATATATTGGAATGCTGAGTCACCAAGGAGTGGAACTGTTTGAAAAGATTAGAAGGAGTGGCCTTCTTTGGAGGAAGTGTGTCACTAGGGGTGGGCTTGTTTGAAGTATAGAAATCCATGCAAGGCCCAGGTTCAGTCTCAAGCTCAGTCTCCTCTTCGATCCCTTTCCCTCCCTGCCTCTAGCCCCACTTTCTCCTTCTACCTCCTTCCTTCCTTTCTGCCCTCCCTTCCTACTCTGAAACAGGATGTAGCTCTCAATCCCTTCTCCAGTGCCTTGCTTACTGCCATGCTCTCTGCTAGGATGATAACAGACTAAGCTTCTGAAAGCCTAACCAAGGCCCCAGCGAAATGCTCTCTTTTATGAGTTGAGTTGGTCTTGATGTCTCTTCACAGCCATAGAACAGTGACAAAGATGGTTGGATTTAACAATAATTATGTAAAACACACTTCTCAAAAGTCAGGTGATGCTGAAATACACAGAAAGTACATGCAAGTGCTACTCTAGCCTGACAGCAAAACAAAACCATCGCAGCAATTGCCACGCTGGTGTCCCTCTTCTTAGGGACATGTTCCATTCGATGTTGTCCATATGTCTTTGGTATCTGGCACCATGTACTCAAGCAGATGTCTTTGCCTGCCCACTCCCAAACTGTTCTTCTGTTTCTTTCTGGCCAAGTATTTCTGTTTGTTTGTGAGATGGAGGGACCATGTGCTTCAAAGGAGGTCCTTCCTAGTCTCAGAAAGTAAAGAAGGTCACAGCTGTTCTACCCTTCTTGCTAATCTGCATGTGGTTAAGTCTGGGCAATAAGTCAGGAGGGGCAGAGTGAGGGCCAGTTAAGATTTTGTAGACTTGCAAAAGAGATCTGTGAGAAGAGACACTCTCTTTCCTGTTTCTAAATGTAGCAACAGACAGATATGACATTTGGAATGCTAACAGTCGTTTCAACCACCAAATTCCCAGTAACTTTAACAGAATCACTGAGTAGCCAATGGGGGACATGACTCTAGCAAGGATTCCTATTCTATGGAATAAAAAGTGACCCTAATGTGCAAGTCCTCTGTGGATGGAAGTCAAAGGCATCCTGAACTCTAACATGCCAACCACTACCTCTTTACTATAAACCTCACTGTTGCATGCAGATATCTCTAAACAACGAGTAGATAATAACAACCTCTATAAGTCTAACTACTCCCTTATACAGTCATTTCTCAGTATTCAAGGAGGATTGGTTGCAGGAACTACACAGGCATTTAAATCTTTGGATATCGAACCCCTTCCTATAAAATGACAGAATATTTTCACATAACATACATACCCTTCAGCATGTTCTGCTACCTTTAGATTACATCTAAGTAAGAATAATCAAAATAGTTGTTATACTGTATTGTTTAAGGCTGCTTGTAAGCAAAACTGTACATTTCTACTACTGATGCATTTGTTGTCAATATTTTCCATCTTCTGTGGGTTGAGCCCACAGAAGCAGAACCCACAGGCGCAGGGGACCAATTGTACTTCATGAAACACATTATACGGATCATTTCATTCTTGATGCTCACAGCAAATCTATGTGGTCAAAATGATTAACCCTATTTTTTCACATGAGAAAGAAAGAAGAGAAAAACAGAGGAAGTAAGTGGAGGACTTAGAAGGTGACAAGGGTCTATTAGTAGCGTCTGGCTTTTCTTCCACAGTTCCAAACCCCAGCATTCATAGTTGATAAGGACTCCAAAAATGTGACAAGACCACCAGCTGTGGCTCACAACCTGCAAGGTGAGCCCCCCTCCTCCCTCTATTCAACCTCCCAGCTGGTCCTTAGTGTTTAGCTTCTCCTAATTACCTTGATTCTCGAATCTGAAAAACAATAATATTCTCTAATAGCTTCCTCCTATAATTCCGTGGAGCAGGTCCCCTCAATAGAAAGTCCTTAATTTTAATTGCATATTATGTTCCCTTTCTGAGGGCAGACAGATATTTATTCATCCAGCTAATTGTTCTGGAGACAAAGACATGGAACATATCACACCAAATTAAGGAGCTGTTAGTTGTTGCTGCAGTTAGGACCCAGCTTTCCCCTGCTTTTCTTTCTGGTATCTCCTGAGGAAATCTTGGCATTTATTTTTTAAAACTATTTTTTTTTTTGGCTCAACCCAGCTATGATTATACAGAGGCCAACAAATCCTAGTTGTATCCTTACTGGTGATGATAAAATGATTAAGACAGATATGTAGATGTGTCAGATCTATGGTTCTACAGTGTAAGCAGGAGCAGTGTTAAAACAGTACTTATTCAGTACTCACCCAGGTAATATGGCTGAGCATGAGAAAATTCAGTTCATTCTCTCATCTTGTGCAAAATCTCATTGAGCAGAGACTATCACTATTGCTTTGACTGATGGACATCAAACAACCAAGAACTATACTCAAAGTCTATATAACATCGTGTGGGTTTTAAACTAAGGTGAGACCTAAATACATGCTTTAAGGCTGTGAAAAAAAATGGTGAGCCCTCCCAACATCAAAACATACACATGAGATTGAGGTGAACTCCTTAAATCCCATTTCATTGACATATTTACCTTCACAGACACGATGGAATTTTTCCAAACATGAGTGGATTGAGCTAAACACCAGAATCTGGGTAAAGAGACACTGGTGTTCACACAACTCAGCCCACTCCTCTGCATCCAAGCAGTAGAAGGTGCAGAGCCCATCCTGCACCCACCCTGCTCCCTTCACCATCTCCCACTCTCATAACCATGGCTGAGTGATTTGTCCACTACATTTAAGAGGAATAAGAGCCAGTGGTCGTTAATAGGCCAGGTTTCTCAGCTACACCACTAAGAATGACAGCCTGCTTTAAGTGGAGTGGTTATAAGTAGCATCATGTCCTATAGAGAATATCAGGGTTCTTTACTTCCAGGCCCCTATAAAGTTAAAAGAGCCAGAAGTGGTAGAATAAAATAATGAAGATTTTTCTCGTGGATGGAAAATTCCCTGGAGGCAGATGTCAGAATCAAATGGAGTAGCTTATGTTATAAACTGTTGGGGGTTGGGGGGAGAGAGGGGAGGAAAGGGTGGAATAAACATAAGAAGAAGAAAGTAGGAAGAAGGTATCTCATGGACTCAGACTAACAAAAAGTTCCAGAGCTTCGGCCTTGCAGAGGGCACTGCAATCTCTCACACCGCAACCTGCTTCCAGAAGGTTGTGAGTTCAAGAGTCTTCTTCCAACCCGGGGAGGGATCAAGCCTTTCTTATTGGTGCTTGGATGCTCTTATGACCCATCCAAAGTAGGCAAGGGCTATCTCTTCAAAATGTCTTTCAGGATGCTGCAGAACATCTTGTCAAGGTAACTCCTGCGAACCTCACCAACAGCCAGCAACTAGGACCCATTCTTTCAGTGAGTACTTACTGAGCACCTACTGCCAACCAGGTGCTTTTCTAGCTGCTTAGAATAATCAGTGAATGGCCAAATGCCACACCACCAGTGTTGATGAACCCCACAGCTCAGCTGTGAATCCCAGAAGTCCAGACCCACAGAGTACCATTTCCTTTAGTCAGGTGATGCCCCGGATGGTTAGACGGTTGTAGAGGCCAGTGGTGGGGACAGGGGTCTTCTGAGTCACACAAAGCAACAGAGAATTGAGGACTGAACTTTCTAGACATGAGGGTAGAGCCCTGCTGAACAATATCACATCTCCCTATGAGCCTGGGAGTCAACAGTGAGATCCGTCACCATCATGGCCCCTGCTCCCTGTGTTACCAAGGCAACAGCAGTGTCCCAGCCACACAAATTATCAATGCAGTAACACCTCTTTTGCAGATTGTACTGTAGAGTTGTAAATGATGTGTACTTCAATATTCTACAGGTTTCTGATGTTATTTGTTTTATAAGAGTCAAATTTCCTAAAAGAGGCTAGACCCAAGGCACAGAGGTATCTTTAATCTAAGAAGTCAGTGCAGATGTTAGCTCTGACCTGCTTAGAGGTTCAGATAAGGGAGAGAAGGAAGATGGCTGTGGTTAACAGGTAACACTGGGGGAGGACTATGGCTAGGAACACTGATATACTGCATCCAGGTCCAAATACTGACTTTCCTCAACTCAGACAACTGGGGTAAGTTTCTGACACCCTCTGAATCCCAGTGTTCCTTTTTCCCCCATTTGTAAAGTCGAGATAAGGCAAATACATGCCACAAAAGCAATGTCGGGAGGAGGAAGAAAATTTCTCCAGAGGCAGACTAAGCCCCAAGCTTTCAGAGAAACAGTATCTAGAATCTACATGTTAGTGTTTGCTACCATGGTTCTAAAACACTTTGTTAGGCTTCCCTGAGGAGGCTGAGAATCTGTAAAAACTGAGTTTGTCACTGACAAACTCCTACACACCCTGCAAAGCCCAATCAGAGCACACTCCAGCAGAAGGCATATCTTGCTGAAGACCTGTTCTAGGGCTGAGAGTCTTGTTAGTTCTGTTTCTCTGACACATGCAGCACCATTCCTCTTGGCCATTGCCTCATCCCTGTGTGAAACAATAGCTGACTTCTCTCTGTGTGCCCAAATCCTATCACTGTGCAGGCTAGGGACAGGGCACCCACGTGGTTCAAATGTTGTACAAATAAAATGTGAATGAATGGATTTCCCTATGAGAAGAACAGATAAAAATATACAGTCATGGGATGGCTTTTCAAAAACCAGGACTTGGACCTAGGAGCAAGCAAGCGGAAACAGTGAGGTCGGGGCTAACAGAAGATAAAAGGATCAAGCCTGAATTCTTCTCAGCACCATCCATTAAACTCCAGAAGCTGCAGGACCTCTATGCAGGGGCTTAATGGAGAGATGCTGAGGCCAGATTTCTACACCTGTCAGCTGCTCAGTGATGTGTAAGGGCAGCACGGAGACACAACTAAGGAGTCGTCTGAGAATTCCAGGTTCAAGGCTCTAAAATACTAAAAGTAAACCTAAGTAGACAGAGAGAAGGATTTATTCTCCCAATCAGAAGCAGTATGCTGACATGAGACTGCTTAGTTTCCAATACCAACTCCGACACTCAAAGTTTAGGGCTAAAACGCAATCTGATCTAAGGATGCCGTAAGTCCCATTTTTAAAGTGGTAACTGACAAATTCCTACACACCCTGTAAATCTCGAGTCAGAGTGCACCTTCCACGAGAAGGCTTATCTCCTGAAGACTTGTCCTAGGGCTCCGAGTCTTTCGTTAGTTTCTCCCTAACACAAGACCCTGCCCAGGGACATGGATATAACAGGTTGCAGCATTGCAACCTCAGAGGTTTTGTTTCTAGAACAAAACATCCCCACTCAGGTGAAGAAGGAATAGAGCGCATGACCAAAGATGATGACATAATACCAGGTATATTCCCTCTTTATCCTTGTATTGGATTATGCTAACTATAAACACCACCATCTTTTGCTTGCTTAAATAATAAAAGTGAGAAATGCTGTGTATGCGCTACTCTTGAGCTCAAATACTGGGGCCCCCTAGATATCCCCGCATACCAGATCTTCTGAACATCCTTTTTTGATCCTTAGAGGCTTAGCCTAGCTGGCCATAGAGTGAACTGGCCAAAGCAGAACAAGGTAGCAAGGTAGCTGCTGGAAAAAGAAAAGGAAAAAGGTGAAATTAAGACGTCTGTCACAGGCAAGGCCATGCCAGTCTGCTACAGGGATACTGTGGGCGTCACAGGATCCGTCAGGGGCATTTGATACACTCTGTAAGGTAGCATCCTCTCCCAAAACATGACTAACAATGAGCACTTCTTACATAACTTAGAGAGGGCATCTAAAGCCATTCTCAGAGTAGAATGCAGTACTACCCTTGTGGAAGATGGAGAGATTGACTCAGCGAGATAAAACTATTTTAAAGCTAGCGTATTCAAATCAAAAATGCAAAATTATCAATTAAGAATAAAATTAAGCTGGGTTTAGTGATTGAACTAGCTATAATTTATCATTTGAAATATTGACTTTAAAATAAATAACCATGTCTATATTTATTTCAACTACCTAATAACATACTTTTTGTTTATATTTAGCTGGTCTATAGATTTGTTTTTCTATTTTATTCTTTTTTTCCCATTAATTTGAAACAGGATCACTGTGTTGCCCATGCTGACCTCACCTTTGAGATCCTTCTACCTCAGCCTCATCAGGGCATGCTGCAACCAGCATAATTCTATCTTCAATTTATAATTTTGAATCTTATTTAAAAAGTTTTAAAATTACACTATTTAAAAATAACATGCGAATAACCGAAGTAATTTTTAAATGCCCAATACATTAGAGAGACACCATAAAAATTAGAAGCTCTCCTAACCTCTCAAAGAATATAGTATGAATCATTAATTCTTAGGGGTCTTTGCGAACAGCAATTCTTTGATCCAGTTTCAGACTCATTATATCAGAAAAGGGACCAGAATAAAATTTCAAAAAACCAGACATGATATTATTACAAATGCTTATAGAACCAAAACTCCTAAGTAAAAGACTGGTATAAGAATCTAAGGGAAAGAACATAATATGCTTTGCCCAAAGCAGAACACCACATCTAACAATGTCCCACTAGATCTGTGTCAGGAGCGTGGAAGAACCAGAGAGGAGAAAAGCTTCGAAGAGGCGAAGAGGGTCTCTGTGATCTGAGGCCAGCAGAGTCTACATAGTGCATTACAAGGACAACAGGGATACACAGTAGAAAGAAAGAAGGGGGATGAATTACTCAAAGAAAAGGTATGAAACCTTGAAAGAAGTGGAGTTGACGAATTTTAAAAATATTGACAATTTGGGAAACAGTCACAATATGTTTGAAGGCAATGAGAGATGCTTATCTTGGACACTGCAGTAGTTATGAAAGAAGAGGCAAAGATGTCATTATGAGTAGCATTTTCAAGGTCAGTGAAAATAGACAAATTGGAAACCACCACAATAATGTGATGTAGTTTTTTAATCTATCAATTACCCCAGGGTGTTGAAATAAAATAAGTGGGGTAAACATACCGGGAGGTAGGCAGTACCAGTGTTTGTTTGGGAAAATACCAATAGACTTAAAAACATTTAAAAGGATTCAGTAGTAATCCTTTGACCTTGCTTGACCTGATGATTCTACTTCTAATAGGCTTGGGAAAAGAAGTGAAAATGCATGGGAAAACTTCAGGACAGAAAATGATATTTATTTAGGTCCCAAAGCAGAAAGAAGCCAGAGCTGGGTGTATCTCAGTGGTGTAACAATCGCTTAACATACAAGAGGCCCTCAGTTCCATCCCTGGTAGTAGAGCACACACATGTATGCGCGCGCACACACACACACACACACACACACACACACACGTGCATACACATACACACACATGCACAGGCTTGCACACGCACACATGAGGCAGGAAATATCTATAGCCTCACCATCAGAGTACTGGTTAAAAGCATTCTATGCACAATGGCAAACTTACTAGAAGCTTCAACTTGGAAGAATTCACTACTAGAAAGTAGACAATAGCTATACTTAAGTGAATGAGCCATGTTGCTCAGTATACAGCATGGCTCAATATTGTAAAAATAACATAAATGATGGAAATAAATAATAGTTTGCACACATACATGATGTCTTTAAGATATACTGATTACGCATCTAACAATCAGGCCTGGTTCCAGACACAGTCAAAGATGTGCAGAAAGGTGAGCTAGGTTTGGAGTTCATTGGCAGAATATCCACTAGCATGTGTGAAACCTCACATTATATCACAGAGAAACAAAACAAAAAGAACAACCCTAAACAAGATTATGAATGGGTATCTTTTTATTTTCCAAAATAATGTTCTTTAATTTTTTTAAATTAGACATATTTATTTTACTCTATGTGTAAGAGCAGTTTACTTGCATGTATGCACCACATGTGTGCCTGGTAGCCACAGAGGTCCGATGGGGCACTGGACTTCCCAGAACTGAAGGTGCAGCTAAGTTGTGAGCTACCATGAGGGGGCTGGAGACTGAACCCAGGCCCTTGGCAACAGGAACAAGTACTCTTAACCACTGAGCATCTCTCCAGCCTCATAATGTGGGTATTGCCTAGTGATGAGGTTAATGGGAATGACACACAAATACTAGCAAACACTCATAAATTATGAGTTTCAAAAGATGTTCCCATGAAATATTCCTATCAATTACAGAAAGAGGGTGAGAAGGTGAGAAGAAGAAGAAAGGTTAATGTCTACCTCATACCGTATACAGAATCACTTCATGTCGATGGTAGGGTTCAACATGAAAGAAAAGTATGAAACTTCTAGAAAAAAAAAATTGAGAAATCTCCAGGGCTTCATTGTGAACAATGTGATTTATGTTATTCATTCCACTTCATTAAAAATAAGAATTTTTGTCCATCAAACAAAGCAATAACAACAAAAGCACCCAGAGAGAAGAACCACAGAGCGAGAAGAATTATTTGCTACACGTGTAATTATTAATAAAGGGCTTTTATCCAGAGTATATGAGAAAAACACAAGCAATGTAATGGAAAAGCAACGTCAGACCTGGAGTACCCACTTTGCAAAAGAGGATCTCCAATGGCTTTTATTCAAATGAAAAGCAAGCAACCTCACAATCCTTGAGGGAGATGCAAATCCAACCCACAAGACACTTCACCACACCCACTAAAATGGCTAACCTCAAAATGAATGGCAATAGGAATGGTTGGTGAGATGAGATGGGGACAGAATTCTCAAATACTTTTGATATTGGAACCACATTGGAAAACATACAGATATTTTGTAATATATTTCAAGATAAACACACCCTTTATGCAATGATTTTGCTCCTAAGTACAAACCTTGCAAACAAAAAATGCACACATCTGTACCAAAGAGCATGTACTCCAAATTTATAAGGCCTTATCTAAAATATTCCAGTGTAAGAATCTGTCTAAAGGTCCCTCCATGGTGACTGATAATCTGTCTGGTCACACAGAATTCTACACAGTAATGTACACAAATTCGTGGAAAGGGCTTGGAATCATATGGTTTCACATCGCAAGCACAGGATAGACACAAAATAGCTCAGTCTAGACGGCTTCCGTGATGTAAACTTCTTTTTTTTTAATTAGGTATTTTCCTCATTTACATTTTCAATGCTATCCCAAAGGTCCCCCATACCCACCCCCCCCAATCCCCTACCCACCCACTCCCCCTTTTTGGCCCTGGTGTTCCCCTGTACTGGGGCATATAAAGTTTGCAAGTCCAATGGGCATCTCTTTGCAGTGATGGCCGACTAGGCCATCTTTTGATACATATGCAGCTAAAGACAAGAGCTCCCGGGTACTGGTTAGTTCATATTGTTGTTCCACCTATAGGGTTGCAGTTCCCTTTAGCTCCTTGGATAATTTCTCTAGCTCCTCCATTAGGGGCCGTGTGACCCATCCAATAGCTGACTGTGATCATCCACTTCTGTGTTTGCTAGGCCCCGGCATAGTCTCACAAGAGAGAGCTATAACTGGGTCCTTTCAGCGAAATCTTGCTAGTGTATGCAATGGTGTCAGCATTTGGAAGCTGATTATGGGATGGATCCCTGCATATGGCAGTCACTAGATGGTCCATCCTTTCGTCACAGCTCCAAATTTTGTCTCTGTAACTCCTTCTATGGGTGTTTTGTTCCCATTTCTAAGAAAGGGTAAAGTGTCCACACTTTGGTCTTCGTTCTTCTTGAATTTCATGCGTTTGGCAAGTTGTATCTTATATCTTGGGTATCCTAAGTTTCTGGGCTATTATCCACTTATCAGTGAGTACATATTGTGCGAGTTCCTTTGTGATTGGGTTACTTCACTCAGGATGATACCCTCCAGGTCCATCCATTTGCCTAGGAATTTCATAAATTCATTCTTTTTAATAGCTGAGTAGCACTCCATTGTGTAAATGTACCACATTTTCTGTATCCATTCCTCTGTTGAGGGGCATCTGGGTTCTTTCCAGCTTCTGGCTATTATAAACAAGGCTGCTATGAACATAGTGGAGCACGTGTTCTTCTTACCGGTTGGGACATCTTCTGGATATATGCCCAGGAGAGGTATTGCGGGATCCTCCGGTAGTACTATGTCCAATTTTCTGAGGAACCACCAGACTGATTTCCAGAGTGGTTTTACAAGCTTGCAATCCCACCAACAATGGAGGAGTGTTCCCCTTTCTCCACATCCTCGCCAGCATCTGCTGTCACCTGAATTTTTGATCTTAGCCATTCTGACTGGAGTGAAGTGGAATCTCAGGGTTGTTTTGATTTGCATTTCCCTGATGATTAAGGATGTTGAACATTTTTTCAGGTGTTTCTCTGCCATTCGGTATTCCTCAGGTGAGAATTCTTTGTTCAGCTCTGAGCCCCATTTTTTAATGGGGTTATTTGATTTTCTGGAGTCCACCTTCTTCAGTTCTTTATATATATTGGATATTAGTCCCCTATCTGATTTGGGATAGGTAAAGATCCTTTCCCAATCTGTTGGTGGCCTTTTTGTCTTATTGACGGTGTCTTTTGCTTTGCAGAAGCTTTGCAATTTTATGAGGTGCCATTTATCGATTCTTGATCTTACAGCACAAGCCATTGCTGTTCTGTTCAGGAATTTTTCCCCTGTGCCCATATCTTCAAGGCTTTTCCCTACTTTCTCCTCTATAAGTTTCAGTGTCTCTGGTTATATGTGGAGTTCCTTAATCCACTTAGATTTGACCTTAGTACAAGGAGATAGAAATGGATCAATTCGAATTCTTCTACATGATAACCGCCAGTTGTGCCAGCACCATTTGTTGAAAATGCTGTCTTTTTTCCACTGGATGGTTTTAGCTCCGTTGTCAAAGATCAAGTGACCATAGGTGTGTGGGTTCATCTCTGGGTCTTCAATTCTGTTCCATTGGTCTACTTGTCTGTCACTATACCAGTACCATGCAGTTTTGATCACAATTGCTCTGTAGTACAGTTTTAGGTCCGGCATGTAAACTTCTGAGCAGGTGAGGAACAAGCACTCTTGGAGGGATGAATACTTAGGTGGGGAAATAGCAAGGTGGATGCTGTGGGTTAGGATGATGGCTGTGCAGGGCAAATCAAGCCCTGAAAAACACTTTCCAAGCAACTCTTGTGCATTGTAATATCTGGGATGCATGAGTGCCAAGTGTCAGAGCAGATCTCGTACTCTGTAAGCAGAAACTTCAAAAGAGCCACCAATTGGCTTGGTCTATGGGACTCTGGGCATTTCTCTGTGCTCCAAGCTCTTCTTGTGTAAAACAGGTGCAAAAATCTGATGACATTCTAAGGATACAGAGGCCATTGAACAGGATGTAGTGACTTAATATTCAAGTGTCCAAAAAATACTCTCTGACATATTCCTAAGGACAAAGAAGCCTTACATAAATATGATAACATCCTAGACAAGATCAAGGGAATTCCAAACATTTATTGGCACTTCCACATAACATTCAATTTAAATAACTAATTCCTACAACCTTAGAGCAGCCATGAAATGCTGCACAGTTGTGGAAAACTTTATCCCTTAGGTCTGGAAAATGTATATACAATCAGAAGGTTGACAGATGTCACTGAGAACCATATAAGCTGTGAGACTCAGTGGACTGGAGAATGTGGGATATGCTCTACACTCTAGACTCCACGGCTTTTATTTCAGCATATTCCCCAGGGGTAAAACCCAGGCCCTTCTTGTACTGTTTCTCCCAGTGTCTGTGGAAATGGGCAGCCCAGTTCTCTAAACTAAAGTTTATTTGTCCTGCAAGTCAGAGGCCATCCTATGGTTGACTCACACTTGTAACCCCACCTTTCAAGAGGCTGAGTCAGGCAGATTTGCAAGACTGAGCTCAGTCTGAGCCACACATTGAGAATTCTGGTCAATCCAGGGCTCCAGAGTGAGACAACAAACAACGACAAAAATAAAACTACCTCCAAATATGACATCACAATGATATACCTTCTGAGGCACACGTCTTTGCAGGCTCAGCATCCGTAGCTACATATGGAGAGTTTGAGAACAGCTATTGCCATTGTCCAGATATGTTAGTGTGGTGGAATCTAAAGGATAGAGGTCTGCAAAATCATGAGCCCACTGCACTCAGGAAAAAAATGTGCAATGCTTCCATGCCTAGAAGATGGCTAAAAAAAAAAAAAAAAAGATAGATCAAGTACATCCTGCTGACAGGATGTGCCTCAGGAGTCAGGAGCCAAAACAGAAACCTCCAGTTTGCACTTGGGTACAGAGCACTCAATAAAGAGAGTGCAAACAAATCTTCCCGCACCGGTCCATAGCCATCAGATTGAAATGGGAAAACATGTTCCACACAATGGAAGCAGACTAAAAGCATCTGCTCTGATTTTTTGCTCTTGGTACCTGCTCAGAAGGATTCTGGTCCACATGGCTGCCAGCATCCTGCATCACATAGTATGTGAGGGACAGCCTTCTACAGCCTCTGTCTTGGTAACTGCCACCCACAAGGAAGAGGTGTGGACAGTACATTTTCTGGAGTCAGAAAAAAAGCAATCCATCCTGACACTGCTCCAATTGTGCACTGTGGCATTGACACAGACACAGCAGGTGTCTGCATCCCCATCTGCACCGGTAGGCTTGCGCTCTTATTTCTATGTGTGTGACCTGCCCTCTCATAAACCATCCTGGACTTTAATTACCCATGGCACCAAGCCTATGTTTTTAATGCCATCAGCATCTGCTTCCCCTGGAGAAGGATCTAATGCCTCTGACCCACATTGAGTCACTTCTTGGTCTAGGAGAAAAGCCAGTCTTCTACACTTGGGTCGATTTGGTTAACTTTTTTCAATAGAAACCCTTTCAAATTTCCCTTCTGTTTCTGTCTTATGGTTGAGACTTTCTGCAGAAGAATTTACCTTGTGTGTTTAGACCTTCAAAACAATGGACTCTGACCACTATCAATGGTACCTGAGATCTCTGTTACTAGCACTGACTAATTGTCTTTGTATTCTATTTCTATGAAGAGACACCATGACAACTCTTTAAAAGAAAAGCATTTAAATGGTACTTAGTTAAGTTCAGAGGTTTACTCCATTGTCTCAGTGGGAAGTGTGGTGGTATGCAGATAGACATAGTGACAGAGAATTAGCTGAGAGTTCTACCTTTGGATTTGAAGACAACAGGAAGCAAGAGTGACACCAGGCCTGGCTTGAGCATCTGAAACTTCAAAGGCCACTTCCAGTGAAACACTTTCACCAACAAGGCCACACCTCCTAGTAGTGCCAAGCCCTATAAGCCTATGAGGGCTTTTTTCATTCAGAGCAGCACCATTACTCTCTTCTAACTCAGCCCACACCACCCTTAGCTTCTTTTCTGCTTCTAGAAGATACCAGATATATTTATTACTGACTACGGGCATTAACTGCATCGCTTCCTACCTGGAGGTTCTTTTCCCACACACCTGCACATCTCACTTTATCTCCCTATCAGCTACCTTGATCCCTGATGCTATAACTCCTCCTTTACCTTTCCTAATCCTCCTTATAGCTACTCCATAACACTCTCTCTCTCATCACTTAAAAGTAAAAACAGAAACAAAAACAAACTTTTTGGAGAATGGCCTGGTGAGTCAAGTTGTTGAGTTCTATCTCCAGCACTCACATTATCTCCAAATGTGGCAGTGTGCATCTTTAACTCAACTAAAGGTAGAATCAAGATGCTTCCCCCAGGGTTCATGGAGCCGTTAACCAGGGTGTCAGAGTGAGCAAGAGACTCCATCTCAAAAGAAAAAAGGAGGTCCAGGCAAAAACACAGCTCTTTCCTGAAAGAGAGTAAGAGAGTTGATAATGGAGCCAATTTTGAGTGACCATTGCTATCTGATATCATCTATAGACTTTCCATTGGAGGAGAATAGGGTTTTGTTAAATTAGTCCATTTTCATCTGCTTCTGGTCTCCATATGAGTATTCAATACAAGAACCTGTACCAAACCACCAAACCTGAACAAACATGTACACAACACACACACACACACACACACACACACACACACACACACACACCCTTCCATTACCACCAAAATATTCTGTACCATCAATGTCTCCCATATGTAAAACCTACCATATTAACAATTTTCCAATCCCTTTCCACTTCTCAAAACTATCATGAAGCAAGTAAAAGTAATTAACTAATCTCTGAACAGTTATGACAAATGCCTTATATTTTCCAGGCATGATAAGCACATTTGTGGCTAAGGTAGGTAGTAGGTGATAACCGTTGATGGGAGATGTCCATGGCAGGACATTTCCAAAGGAGGACAGTGGCTGTCCACCTTAGGATCTCAGAAATGCGTGAGCTAAAGGTCATAGTTACATCATGGGCTTGTGGGGCATCAGTCTGGATCCACCTTGCATTCTTCCATCCTGTAATTATGTGGGCACTGAAAGCATAATTTGGCTTCTCTATGTGTCAGTGCACAACCATAATTCAATACAATCTCCCACTGCCCATTTCTTCTTGACAGTATAATGGGAGACTCCTGTGTGGCTCATTTACAGGCTACACCAGTGGGAAAAACACGAGAATGATATACCTGCAAGCTGAATGGGCCCACTCCCTAGTCTGGGTTCCCCAAGACGCGTTCCACTGCCACTCCATCACAACTTACAAATTGCCACGGGGCCTTCTGTTTTTGTGTCCTCCAAAAACGGTGTGCTGGTTCTGAGGAGACACTCACCAGAAGACTTTACCACAACGATGCTGCCCCCCCCCTTATTATTTTTTTTCCTGAAAATAGATTCATCTTTCATACAATATATCCCAACCAGAGTTTCCCCTCTCCCAAGTCCTCCCAGCTCTTCCATAACTTTCCTCTCTCCATGATTTACTAGTCTCTTTTTAATCACCAATAGTTTCTCAGTTCTAGCTGACTAGCATTGAGTATCCCAGAAAAGCAAATCTCACCTTAGTCGTTCTGGTATCTTAATAATCACATCTGATTCCTCAGCCCCAGATAACCAGAACCACAGAATCCGAATTCAAAACAGCAAATGGCCCTGAGACAGCCTTTAAATTTCCCTCTAAAAGACATAAGCCAGATCTCCCTCAACATTTTTATCTTCCAAACCACTACAGTGCAGGCCACTGAGCTCTCAACACTCAATTATTTTTCTAGCCCAAATTTCCAAAATCTTTCCATAGTTCTCCCCAAAACACGATAAGGTCATCACAGAAATATCTAACTCCTGGTACAAGTTTCTGT
The DNA here is from genome assembly GCF_000001635.26 of Mus musculus. Classification (NCBI taxonomy): domain Eukaryota; kingdom Metazoa; phylum Chordata; class Mammalia; order Rodentia; family Muridae; genus Mus; species Mus musculus. The sequence goes on from NC_000081.6 coordinate 66,214,448, forward strand.
CCTAGCTAGGGTTTCCATTGCTGTGATGAAAGAACATGGCCAAAGCAAATTTGATAAGAGAGGGTTTATTTGGCTTCCACTTCCAGGAAGTCAGGACTGGAGGTCAAGCATGGCAGAAATCTGAAGGCAGGGGCTGATGTAGGGATGCTGCTTACTGGCTTGTTCAGCATAGATCAGCCTGCTTTCTTATAGAACTGAGGACTATCAGTCGAGGAATGTTCTCCCATTTCATATTGGGACATTTGGCTGGTCCCTCTCCCTCAATTCATTATTTCTTGAATTCTTAATTCATGAATTAAGAAAATACCTTATAGGCTTGATGATAGTCCTATCTTATGGAGGCGTTTTCTTGATTGAGGTTTGTTTTCTTCAGATGACTTTAGCTTGTGTTAAATTCACATCAAATTAGTCAGAAGTTATGTTCTGGAGGTGGCCAAGGTGGCCTTGTGCTGATAGTCTAGAGTCACCCAGGTGGTGCTGGTTTGGAAGGGGTGAAGGGATCATGGAGACCAGCTGAGATTTGGCACTATGCAGCATGGTTAGAATCTCTGAAGGGGACCCAAGAAAGGTTATTAGTGAATGCACAGAGGTGTTAATTCCCTAATTGGTTCTTGAAATGAAGCCCAGGTGCAGCAGGAGACCCAGTACTTTGGAGGTGCTGGTACCATGAAACAACCACCAAGAACAGCAACTGCAGAGGAGTGGAGCCAGCTGTGTCCTAGAAGACAAGCTGAGTGTGTGCTACAGAGGGGGCAGAGCCACAGAAGTGACCCAAGCCCAGAGGATCCTGAGTGCATCCCAGATATTGGGCATTAAGGCATTTATTTACGCTGTAGGAGTTTAGTCTTGCTTCCTGCTGACTGAGATTGTGTCCTAATTCTTCCCTCTTGAAGTAAGAAAATATTTATTTTTGGTTTTACAACAGCCCACAGTTGAAAGACTTCAAATTTTAAAGTGATTTGGATTTTTAAAAAGGACCAAATTTTAAACTCCTTTGAATTTGTAAAGACTGTGGGACATTTTAATTTGCAAAATGTTTTTGATTGTGATGTTGCTATTACTGTGTAATCTGGGGGATGAACAAAAATGAAAAGGTTGTGGTGATTTGATGGTGATGTGTTTGTTTGTCAGGCTGACAAGGGGTTAATTTTTCTGGCTAGTCTTATGTCAACTTGACACAAGATTAATTAGTGATCAGTGGCCCATTCCACTATAGATGGTGCCATCTCTAGGCTAGTGGTCCTGGGTTCTGTAACAAAGCAGGCAGAGCCTGTAAGCAGCATTCCTCCATAGCCTCTGCATCAGCTCCAGCCCTGCATGAATTCTTGTCCCGACTTCCTCTAGTGGTGAAGAGTGATGTGTAAGTAAAAGCTGAATAAACCCTAATTTGCTTTTTTGTCATGGTGTTTTATCTCAATAATTTAATCCCTAACTAGCACAGGGAGCTTTGACTCACCAAACACTTTCAGAAGCTGAGATATAGCTCAATTGTTACAGTGTTTGTCTAGCACGCATAAGGCCCTGGATTCCAATCCCAGCACTGTAAAAAGAAAAATAAACAAATAAAAAAATAAAACAACATGGGGCTGGAGGGCTCACTCAGTGATTAAGAGCACTGACTCTATCAGAGATCCCGTGTTCAATTTCCAGCAACCACATGGTGGCTCACAACCACCTGTAATGGGATCTGATGCCCTCTTCTGGTGTATCTCATACACATACTGGTGCTACACTGTACTCATATACATAAAATAAGATGATAAATGTTTTAAAAATGAGAGTATAATGGGTATGGTAATGTACTGTGATCTCAGAAGGAGAGGGTAAGATGGCAACAAGACCTTTAAAATCATCCTTGGTGCCCAGTGAGTTCAGGTGTAACCTGGGATACATGAGATAATTTTAAAGAAAAGAACAACAAAAAGCATTTTGGAACTACTCAGTGTCTCTTTGCTTCCTTGTGAGGAGCGGATGTGGCGGCAGTCCCAAAGGCGCTAGGGAACTGCAGCTAAGTCGTATGACTTGCACCTGACTTCCTCATACACCTGAATATAAGCCACAAACATCTTGAGAGCTGCGCAGGTGTACCAGGATACCGGTGAATCCATTTTGATGGAGATATGCCCCTGCTGTCCTGATTAGCTGAAGCTGTGTGCCTGATGAGGTGGCGTGGCCTGCTGTGCGTGGATGGAAACTGAGAGTATAAAAGAGTGAGAAGCCCAGGGTTCGGGAGAGATATAAACAAGGGAGATATAAACAAGAAGAAACAGGACTGAATAAACGTGTGCAGAAGGATCCTGTTGCAGCGTCGTTCTTCCTGGCCAGTTGGGTGTGCGCAAGAAGTGGTGCGAAACCCGGGACAAGAAACATCTTCAGGCACGAGCGAAGACCCCCTGCTACAGGGAGGATTCAGAACTGCATCACGGGGAAGAAGCGGTTAATAAAGGTTCCCTAAAACAGACTGTTGAGAAGGATCCGGCGTGGATTCAGAACTCTTCAGCTGGGGAATGGTACTGGTAAGTCTCCCAAATTGATCTCTGGGTTAAAGGGGGATATTTTTAAGAGAAAGAAGAAAGATGAGGACTAAATAAACTGCTGTTAGAAGGACTGGTGGTCATGTCGTTCTTGCTGGTCGAGAGCAGATGCAACAATTGGTGGCCCGTACAGGGAACCGACTCCCCCACTGAGTTCAGAACTTTCAGCAGTCAGTGGTTGCAGGCAGGGTAAGTTCATGGTGAGTGAAACTTTCGACCCCAGGAGTTTGGGAAGGACCTCGGATAAAATAGAGGCAAGTATAAAGTTGCCAGGAAGCAGGCACAAGGTGATGAAAGGTTCAAGGCTTTGGGACAAGTTAAGGTTCCTGGCTTTGGGACAAGTTAAGGTTCACGGTTTTGGGACAAGTTAAGGAACTATGATAACCTCAGTGTAGTGATCAACAGATCCTCGCTGTGTAGTTATGCTTTTTTCTCCCATTGACCCTTTGTGGGTAGGTCTGATAGTTTTGGTCTTGTTTGTTCTGATATATGGACTCTGTTACTGTTTGAAACTGTGTGTAGAGGCAGTCAAGACAGGTCAGAAAATCCTTACAGAGCAACAAGAGAGTATGTCGGAAGAGAAGAAGGGCTTAAAAAGAAAAAGGAAAAAGAAAGGAGACACAGTGTTATCAGGTGGACAGAAAGGACAAAATAAAAAAGCTGAGGCGGAGGAGGAAGGCGAATTAGCTTCTGTGTCCTTTCCCTATGCCTCTTCAGCAGCCACCTATAGGTGGACCTTCTGTCCAGAGGTTTGGAGAAAGGTTAGACTCTCCTTGCTGGGATGTCCTATTTTCACAGACCAAGCAGGGCAGAGATATCATGAGCCTCTAGACTTCAAGGTAATCAGGAATTTAGCTGAGTCTGTGCGGACATACAGCTTAAGTGCTTCCTATACTGTGGCTCAAGTAGAGGCCTTGAATAGACACTGCATGACTCTGTCCGATTGGGCAGGCTTGGTAAAGGCATGCCTTTCACCTGGGCAGTATTTAGATTGGAAAGCCTTCCTTATTGAATTTACAAATGAACAGGCAGTGGCTAACTCTGCTGCAGGAAATCCAGCATGGGATAGAGATATGATGCTTGGTCAAGGTCGATTTGCACAACAACAAACAGGATATCCACTGCAGGTGTTTAAGCGGGTGAATCAGATTGCTATAAGGGCGTGGAAATCATTGCCCAACAGAGGGGAAGCTAGTGAAAACTTGACTCTCATATTGACTTCCCAGATGGACACACAGGTGATTGAGGTTATGGTCTCATCACCACGAGGTGTTGTGTCCATCCCCCCTGGGGATCGACCAGATCAGGTGTTGACGTGGGCGAGAGGGTCTGTTTGTGTGTTTCCACAGGATCAGACGGAACCTCTTTGGGTGCCGGAGAGGTTGGTGAGACACTGCAAGTATGAGGCTCCTGATCCAGTTGCCCCTGTGGATGTGGTGGATGGTCCCACAAGCACAAACAATGGAGCAGAGACGGGAGATCCTTTCAGTGTTCCAGAAGCCGATACCAGCTCGACATGACATTCAAATTTTTCCATGCCTTTTTGATCCCTGAATTCCCCTTAAAGAGATAGCCCCTCTGGCTATCTATCCCTTGCTTCAGGGAAGATGAGTGGGGATGAGAGCCCTGGGATGTATGCTTGTTATAGTGTGTGTGTTGTGTGTTTGGCACATGTGTTAGGTGCAGAGTGTGCGGGCCTGCACTTTCGTCATGGTAGCGTAGGCTTTTGCTGCAGTGGAGGCGGGACAATCTCCTCAGATTCAGTTTGCCGCTCTAGAAGAAATTATGCTGCGTTATGCCATGGGGTGCAAGGCTAAGCACTGCACAGAGGATAGCTTGCTGTTGGCATCCTGTGGAAGGCATGTCTGATTGCATGAAGGTTCAGTGTCCTAGTTCCCTTCCCCCAGGAAAAACGACACAGGAGCTGGCCAAGACCTCTCTGGGTGATGAGTCCAAGGGATGGTTTTGTGTAGGGCCCCTATGCTTGCACACTGGGGATCAGACCTCTACCTTCACCCATGAGGCTTGCTTGCAGCAATTAAGATCTGGCCATAGATTAATCAACATCCTGGCCTTTTGATGCACCTGCCGCAAGCAAAACACAATCTCCCCAGGTGTGGCTTGGCATGATAGAGAGGTAGTCAGTGATAAGACTCCCTGGGCATGTCACCAACCTAAGACAGGGATCAAACCAATGCTGTTTGTCTCCCAAGGACGGGTAAGGGGCATGGCTGCCGGGGGATATCTACAGACATTCTCTCTGCCAAAAAAGAAAAAAGGGGGAGATGTGAGGAGCGGATGTGGCGGCAGTCCCAAAGGTGCCAGGGACTGCAGCTAAGTCTTATGACTTGTACCTGACTTCCTCATACACCTGAATATAAGCCACAAATGTCTTGAGAGCTGCTCAGGTGTACCAGGATACTGGTGAATCCATTTTGATGGACATATGCCCCTGCTGCCCTGATTAGCTGAAGCTGCATGCCTGGTGAGGTGGCGTGGCCTGCTGTGCGTGGATGGGAACTGAGAGTATAAAAGAGTGAGAGGCCCAGGGTTCGGGAGAGATATAAACAAGGGAGATATAAACAAGAAGAAACAGGACTGAATAAACGTGTGCAGAAGGATCCTGTTGCAGCGTCATTCTTCCTGGCCAGTTGGACGCGTGCAAGACTTCCTCAGATGTTCTACCGTTGTCCTTCTCTCTGTATGGTCTCACCATGAACCCACAGAGCTTTAGGGACTTATGTAAGCAACACAGGACGTTCATCCCCCATGGGAATGACACATCTCACAGAAGATGAGAAATGTAGGATTGTCCTAAGCATCAGTGACTAGAATCAATGGTCAGGTTGTCCTGATGCTGGGCCCATGCACTCTGCATGGCAATGAACCCTTCAACCTAAACCTCATGAACTTCCTCTTCTACCAGGCAAGGCCTACAACTCCTCCTCACCCAAGTTTTATGTGGTATTCTCTATACCTGGAAATTGGGCATAGAGAAAAGTCCCTGTTATCATTGCCTGATAACAAATCACAATCACAAAGGAAGTTCATTTTAAATCAACTCTCTAGTATATGTATAATATTACCATTTATCAAAGATTAAAGTAAATTTGCATACTAATAAGATGGAGGTGCTTATTTGTCTAACACAATGCAATCCCAAACTATACTAATTTGGTACTTAAATGTTGAGGAATGTTGATGGGTAAATGCTAAATTCTTTGTTTTCTGTAATTAAACCATTGTGTTTCTATAAGCAAAAAGAAAATTTGTGCGCACAGTGAAATGCTGCAGCTCTTAACACAGTCTCAAATGTGTGTTTCTGGGAGTATTCAATGGTACTGCACCATGGGACAACACATGCACTGTGAAGTATGCATGTTGTGTGTCCCGAGCCAAGGCTGAGGGACTGGAACATTTGCTCAAATCCAGACTCAAAGCACTCATTCGGCAAGTGTGTGGGTCTGAGTTCGCATGCCCAGGGCTCATGTGAAAAACTAGGCCTAGCTTGTGCCTGTAATGGAAGTGCTACAGAGTTGAAACAGGCACACCCAGTGGGCTCCCTCACTAGCTAGTCTAGATTCACTGACAGATCCTGTCTCACAACATAAGGTGGAGAACATTCAAGGAAAATATCAAAGTCAGTCCTTGGTCTCCATACATGCATAATTGATTAGACAAACTAATGTGTATGTGGACACACACACACACACAAGGCTTCAGTGACTTTGTGCAAGTCAGTGTGAGCACTGAGTACTGCTGAAAAAAAAAAAACCTCTTAGAGTCTTTTATGAATTTGCCTTTCATTTAAATTTTGGACACTGATGTGGGATCTTTCACTATCCTCAACTTTGGTTACTCAAATTCGGTTGTGTGACCCACACTGGTCACAAGGTAGATGAAGACGCTTTCCACTAGATTAAACCAACTAGTGTCTACTCCAGGATGGCTACATGGTCTGATGGAAATGGTCTAGAGCAACGCTTGGCTCAGGGCATCATCACAATTTCAGACTCTGATCAGGGTAGGCTACAATGGTTTTCGGACATTAGTGCCACCCTCTGAGCAGCTCAGGATTTCCCCCATTTTACAAAGTGGATAACAGACAGGGGGGGGGGGTCTCTCTGGGTTCTGTTTCCATAGAAACCAGCCTCTAAGCCATTTTGCCCACTGAGTAGTAGTGGTTTTCTGCAACCTACAACATATCTTCACAGAAACCAAACTCACATGGAAGGAAATTTCCACTCACACTGAACAAGTAAAATGAAAAAGAAATGTTGACTTCACAAGCCATATAAGTAGTGAAAATCAAAACCAGCCCAGGCAGCAACTCCTGTTTCTGCCAAGAGGCTTCTTCATCTCTTCATTTTCAAAGCTGGTCTCTGATTTGAGAAAGTGCGCACATTCCCAGCCCCAGGAAATACAAAGGAGTGAGGGAGAACAGTGCTGGGTGGATTCTAACGTATTCCCCAGGATGGATCATCTCCCAGAGAAACAAGTAAAGCCTACAGGGTGGGGGTTCTACTGGAAAAGATTCTACAGATGTAACTGAGATTATAAATCAGCTGACCATGCTGTCAGGGTGAGCTAGCTCTGATCACGAGATCCAGTAAAAAGCAGAGAGAGGTCATGGAAGTGGATGCCAAAGGACAGGAAACACTGTATGAAACATCTCAAAGCAGGGATCTTGTCAGAGAAGTCAGATGATGTCTGAAAGAAAAGAAACTAGGAAAGAGTGGTAAAAGTGCTTGTGTGTGTGTGTGTGTGTGTGTGTGTGTGTGTGTGTTTGTGCACATGCACATACGCATGCAATCACATGTGTAAAATCTATGGGAGTCAAGGACTGCATCTCTGTTGGTGGTGCCAATAATTTTTCCAATTGCGTTTCTCGTTATTTCATTGTCATTAAACACCATAGTGTAAGTCTGCTGGTTGTGTGGCAGACTGAACTCTCATTTAACCCAATCACTATTTCAGACTTTACTACTCAGACATGGTCACCTGAGCCCACTGGATCTCATGGTCTCATATGGCCATCACTTCTACCTGAACCTACCTAAGCTCACAATTTCAACGCACCTAGGGGATGGGAGCCCTGGACAACAGTTCCTCTCTCTGGACTGCAGTTGTTTCTTTTCTGATTCATTACTTTGAATAAAATTATAACACACAAGATAGGTATGGGGGTCCCATAAAGGGCCATGCTGGTTATAAAGTTGATTTTCCTGAAATGTTCTGATCTTGATCCTTAAGGGAGCAGTACATTCATTTTAGATTAGGAATAGGTTTTCATTAAACAGTGCTCACTACAGGCTTATTAGCTCAAAAATAATGTCATCAAATACAAAATTAAAGTAATAATAATAATAATAATAGGTTAAATAAGTTCCCAATGATCAAATGTTCAAAGAAGAATCCAAACATGTTACCTCACTCCACAGTCATCAAGCTTTCTTATGCACAGCTGAGTATCAACTTACTCTGTCCACCTCTCTGTTTATCTATGTAGCTATCACTGAAACAACCTAAAATGGTTTGTTATTTAAGAAAAATCAGATCTATTACAAAAGTAAGAACACTCATCAATTCACCCATCAAAACCCCCTCACAGCCCTGGGAATGCTCATATTGCAGCAGTCACACAGACAAGCTGGTGACAAACAGCATCAGAGTTAACCCTGAGAATCAGAACTCTAGAAAATTCCACAGAGATTGAAAGGGCCATGAAGTTTCTAGGGAACTTTTCATTTTAATGAAATCAAGCACAGCTTCCAGTCTCCACTCTCTATGAGCAGTTCTCAAGGAGCCAACGATGGGAGCAACGGCTTTCAGACATCTCAAGCTCATCACAACTTGCTTACATTTTTTTCTACTTTTCACATAGCATAGCTCCCTTCCCCAAACTTTGGACTCTCTTGATTCTACTTTTTATTTTACATATTCTTTGGTAAATGTTAGAATCAAACAGAAACCAACTTGTAGCAGCTTTTATTTTGCAAATGGCATTTCGTAAAATGATTTGTTCATTATCCACATTTCTAAATTTTCTGTGTGCTTTCCTGTGTCAAAAAAAGGAATCAATTGTCAGAATCTTATTTGGGGGTGCCCCAAGAATTCAGCATTTTGGTAAAGGTTGCTTGCATAAGCCTTTCCCCTTATTAAAATGCTATTTTAATTTTTTTTTAGAAATGCATGAAGAATATAACTCTTTACAGGCTAAGCAGTTAGATACAGAGAGACAGGCAGAGACAAGAGACTGCTGAATGTGCACGAGTGGGAGAGATGGAGGGGTGGAAAGAGATGGGCAGACATGCAAGAAGAAAAAGAAGCCAGCAGCACATGACATTAAGCCACTAGATGTGCTGTCTCAGCCCCCAAGTGATGCTGACATCTGCCCAGAGGGAAGAGAGGTTCAACTTCACAGTTCAAAGCTCCAGGCAGTGCTTCAAACCAGATCAGCTTAGACCACCACCAATGCAACATGAAATCTGCTCAGGTTCATATAATGGAAGATGCTCACAGCACTGTGGAAAATCATGCCAGCGACACAAGTAAGATGTTTATGCAAATTCATCATTCACTCAGAGAATCCTAGGACTGCAGGAGAATCACACCAAGTTGCTTTGTAGGTTTGTGTTAGAACAGTTGGAATAAGAACTCTGTTGAGTTACATGAGGATAGCTCATCTCTAAGAACGCACAGAGTAGATGGACCTCACCTTTATGGAGCATTTCTTCTAAGTACAGTTGATGGTGTCTGCAGCTCTCCCAGGAAGCAGAGAAATTAGAAAGCTGATATTCTGTAGGAGGAAGCTTCCCTCATGGTCTACTTCCTTCAAGCCCTAACCATGCTGACCGAACCATTCAGATGCTTTATATCTGAGGTCCAGGGAGATGAGTTAAAAGAGAAAAGAATGTGGGAGTGAAGGAAATCCAAGTCCCAAACCTAAAGTTTTTATACCATCTTACATTACTAAAGCTGTAACACAAGGACCAGGCTCCTCCTGAATTGCCAGGAAATATTCATTAACATCCTCATCAGAGCAATCACCACAACTCACTGTCACACTTGTGATGTGTCCCTTCTTTGGTGAGACACTCATCATCGGGACCATTCTACTCCACTTTTAGAGCTCACTGTTACCAGCTCTCTTCTCAACAGAGAAGCCGGAAACTTCTCAAACCCATATTAGCTTTTGTCATTTCACAAGCCTCCAGGAACTCAGATCTCCTAGAATCCAGGTCAAGACATATGTAACTCTGAGGCCTGGGTAACCTGACTATTCCTTAAGTCTGTAACATCATAGCAGACTTCATGGTGTTATCATTTCACCCCTGCTACCATTGCAGAGAAACCCAATTCCTCCTGAACACAGGAACACATCTCTTATATGGACCTCAAAGAGTTGATAGAAAAGAACTAGACAATAAGATCCTTTCTCTGCATCCCACACATTTTGGCTTCCCTATGGTCTGCAGGTTACACAATGGATCCTGGATAAGGAACTTCTCTAACCATAGGCTCCATAGCTTGTTGAGTGGGGAACACTAACAGAGAACTTAAAAAAAAGATAACCTTTCAAGAGTGACTCAGTAACTGCCAGCTTTCATTGCTATCAACATTAAGCTTAACATTAAGATCAGACCCCCTCACAGCATGCCTGATTCTATATTTAACTTCCATGTCTTTCCTCTATGGACAATTATACTCTAGCCTGTCCATGGAATAGTAACTAATATGTCAGAACTTACACCTGGACAAGCTAGTTACAAGAACAACCTGGGGATATAATGATCTCTGACTAGAGTAGTCTATTTTGCTTGAGATTTGTAGAACTGAAAATGTCTTGCACTTTGGGGGTTAAGATCAGATATGTATCACTTGGACACTACAAATTCTGACCTCACTGCATGAAGACATTTATTAGTCTGTGATCACCTAACCTGTATATAAATGTCTCTTAAAGCAACATTCTCAAAATGGGGTCTTCCATCCTCTCAAGAACTAGCTTGTTGCTTAGTGAAGTTCTTTCTCCATGGACTGGCTTCTACCATGGAAAGCAGAGCCCAGAACAAGCCTCTTTGAAGAAACACAATGTACCCCAGCCTGATTTTACTCTATTCCCTTTTGTGTTACTTATATTGGGCATGTTGGTTTCCATGACACCTTTTCTAGTCCTGAATTTCAACTTTCTCATATAATAGGTGGTTAGCAAATATTTTCTAAAGAACAAATAAAAAAATATTTCAACTACTGAAATCATACTTAGGTAGAGAACTGAGTTCAGTTACATTTGTTTGTTTTAATACCAGGTTCTACTTAATTTGAGACATTCTAATTCTCCTAAGATATCACAGAATGCTCAACCATATCACAATACCTCCTGCTTCTCCTAGATCTACTAGAAATAAAAAAATGAAACTACTTCAGGAAGATCTGATCTCAGTGTGGTTGGACTTAGATCCACTAGTCATTCATCTCTCCATTCATTTATAATGTTCACACATAGATTACTGCCCATGTGATATGCCACACTGTGCCAGGAAGCTTTCAAATGGACTTTGTAAAACTAGAGAAAGGAGGATAGAGATGAGGTTGAAGTTAGGGTAGACCAGTAGACCATTCCTGCCAAAGAGGACCAAATCTACATTCCTACCTTGTACTGGATATAAAAGCTGTATATATGAACACCAGGTTATAAACTTGGAGTACAAGCTGGGGGAATCTCATAGCCAGAAGCATAGAGAGAAGGCTTAATTTTATAACCAAGAAATATGAATCCTAGCAGTGGTAAAATTGGATCAAAGTGAGTGCTAATGACTATAATCAATACATCTGCAAAGCAAACTACATTGAGTGTTCACTTGACATAGCACCGTCCTCCAAGAGATCACGCTGAGACAAAGCAAAATGTTTACAATTATGTCTCCTGATATAACTACCTTGGTGCTGGGAAGGGCAGCAGCCAGTCAGGAGCAGATAATAAAGTAGCTGAGGGAATTCCAATTCTGAAACCATCGGCACATTATATATACTGAAAAGGAAACCCAGTTTGCCCACAGCCAACTAGAACCAAAGCAAGCCTATTTGTGTCGGTTTTCTGCTTTTGGACCTATGACTGAGAGTGATCTCGTGTCTGTAAGCTGAGAAACAGACACAGTTCAAAATGCCTACCCTGGGATTACTCTGTCTAAAACTATCTGTGCCTGAGGGCATAAGCATGAGTGTAGGTGGGACATGAGGGTCACATGAGTGAGTCACGGGTAGAATTATAGGTTGGCATTAAAATTTGTCCCTCACAGGCCCATGTGCTTTAACACTTGCTTCTCAGCTGGTGGCACTGTTTTGGGGAGGTTGGGGAACTACTAAAAGCATTTCAAGAAGTGGATCATTGTGGGGAGGGTTCTGGTCTTGACTACAGTTTTACACTTGCTTCTAAGTTGTAACAAGCCACACCCCCAGCTCCAACCGCTATGTCTTGCCTGCCATGGTGGGATGATACTCTCTGAAACCTGTGGACCAAATATATTCTTCCTCCTATAAGCTGCTTCAATAAGATCACAACATTATAAAAGTACAGGTGGAATGGTTCCTTTCTTTCTTTCTTTCTTTCTTTCTTTCTTTCTTTCTTTCTTTCTTTCTTTCTTTCTTTCTTTCTTTCTTTCTTGTCCTATGAACTGCTGAATGCTAACTATTTTCATGCCTTAATGAGAATAGACAACTCAAGAATCAGACCTTATTGCCAGGCCACTCTTTATACTTCTTTGAGTCTTATGCTAAATAACTTGCTTATTTTCAATGAGCAATTAGACCAACTGTCTTCTCTCATTCACTTTCTTATGAACCACAAATCATAGCTAAATTAAATCTTCCAACATATTCTAATACAGAGATCAATAAAGACTGTCACTAAGGGGTAAAAATCTCTCATATGTCTCCCAGAAGAACTCAGAGTGACCTAATAGCTTATTTACCAATGTTCTCCTTTGGTCACTTGATGTTTTTTATGTAGCTACATTTCTAAGAGGTAGAACAATGGGGACAGGGGTTAAGGTAGTATAATACTTTAGTATAATAATATATATAATGTAATATTATATACAACTAATACATAAAATATATAATATAATAATGACACTTTAGTACAGTAATAGAATGAAAATATTCCATATATAGCTATAATGGTACACATATGACATCATTCATTTTCCTAATCCCATACAACTGATGATGAAAAACAGGGTAAACCATCTTCATCTTCAGCACATGGCAATATACTATTACTGGCTCATCAGTTAAAAATAACATGTCATCCTAAGACAAGATATTAATAAAAGGGAAATGTTTGTGTGGAAGGAGAAGGAATATATGAGAACTCCTTTGTATTCTGTTTAATGTTTTTTTCTTTAATTCTAAAACTACACTGTAAAATAAAACATAAGAATCAAAAATTTTCCCAATAAAAGGAAAAAAAAGGAATCTAAATGAAGATATATCTCAAAGTCACTCATGAGCTTAGGGTGGTGCCCTTAGGGTGACCTTAGGGTGTCTGGCAGCCCTCAACCTAGTTGTTCCAGTGGTTGCTCTGAGCCAACCCCTGCCCCATGCAGCTGAACAGCCTTTAAAGAGCAGCCAAGATAATACATGTTCTGAAAGTGTGTGGTACTCAACAGACAGAGGTTCCCAAGTCTTCAGAAGATGATGGGTTCTGCCATCTAAGAAAGCTTCCATGATCACCCAAGCTCCTCTCTCCCTTTTCCATAGCAAGACTTAGAATAATTGTCTGATGATCCAACTTAGGTGGGTACAGTCATTAGTGACTGAAACAACATTTAATATTTCTTGGACAGGTAATTATAGAGGGGATTATCCTGATAAACTGGTTGCATTTTATTAACTTAACTGTAAGACCATAAAAGCAGAGGTGTAATTTCTTTGTCAAATAAACAACCTCACTATCACATGGGGGCTTTAGTCACACAGAGAGCCTTCTCACAGTTACTTGAATAGATTCTATATTTATCTCCTGTATCCTGCAATCACAGAAGCCATACCCCTGAAATACTTCCTCCCTCCTCACCCTCCCCCCTCTCTCATGTATGTTTATGTATATATGTATATACATATACATGAGAGGTAGGTAGATAGATGATAGATAGGTAGATAGATAGATAGATAGATAGACAGACAGACAGACAGACAGACAGATAGATAGATAAGCAGACAGACAGACAGATAGATAGATAATCACCGATTTGTTTTACCTATTTCTTGGGGAGTCATCATAGATCAATTCAGAAGGATGAGACAAGGCAGGAGCTGAATATTCAGCAAATATTCTATGTAAGTCCCAGGAACGTAGTGTGAAATAAGCACTGGGCCATGGAAACTATACAAATACTAGGACCTGGAATAATAAATCTTATATGAAATATGAATCTTTGAAGAAATAAGTTTGAAATGTTAAAAAAAAATGATGCATCTCAGGTGAAAAAAAGTACAAGCCAAACCTAAAAGTAGGTGATAGCAATAAAATATAAAAGTTATGGATAAATCATCAAAGTGGATACTAGTTCCAAATTAATACTTAGGGAAAGTGATAACAGACTCTAGTGATTCATAGAGAATCATTAGGGGATAATTTGAGACTAGAAAGTTTAAATGTATAAGGGTCGATATTCAGGATTCAGTTAGGAATCATGCTGGTTTTTAAAGAAAGTTCTTTTCTAAGATCTATGACCTCACTAGCCCTGAGTGTTTGTGTAGGTTTCCATCACAGAGCATAATTTCCCTCCTGTTGATTAGAACTTAACTCCAAATACAGAGTTATTGGTCATTGCCAAGATAAGAGTGCCATGGTTTCGCCATTGGGATTAGCATAACATGCCAGCTGCCATTGTAGTTCTTGGGTGTTGCAACTAGGTAGGACTATTGGTTGCTTGGAAGTTTCAATAGCCCCTTCTGGTACTATGGAAGCTAGTTTAGAGAACTTGGAACCTCAGTATCTTGTGTACAAAGTACACATTGTCTTCAGCCATAGACTCACCTTCACCCCTGGAAGGCTACCAAGGGCAACAGAATTAGCTTATACTGTTTTGGGAGTTTTTTGGACTTCCATGAACAAGCTCTGAAAAGACTTCTGCCTGGTACCAGGGTTTTTGTTAAGAGTCTTTGGCTCTTGGGAGAAGTATTTTCATTTTACGTAGGATAACTTCATTTAAACTACATATATACATTATACATATATAGACTTAATGTATTATACATAATGTAGGTAAAGAAATAATAGTATGATTCCTTATGTGTTTTTCAGACATATTTAGTGTTGTTTTAGCCTCCCGCCCCTCTCCTTATCCCAGTACCTTCCTGCACTTTTACCCATTTCCTCTTTCAAATCACTGTAACTTTCTCTTCCCCTTTCTGGTGGTCCTCTGTTATATTTCCTTCTTGATCTTTTGTGATTTCTACATTAACTTCAGGTATGCACTCACACCTGAGGATTAGACTTAGGGATACAAATGAATCAGTGTGATGCCTGTCCTTATGGATCTGAGTTACCTCACTGAATGTACTATTGTCCAGTTACCTCCATTTAACTGCAAATATCATGATTTCATTTTTCTTTAAGATGAATAGTATTCCACAGCTGTTGTGAGGTTGTGCCTCCAAGAACCAACAGGAAAGCTTCACCTATGAACCACAACAGCGCAGCTACCTAATCAAAACTTGACAAAGTACAACACCAGTAGGCAGTTAACATGTTAACTCACGAGAAGAGGAAAATCTCTTGGATCTCCTCCCATAAACATAGAACAACCGAGATCACTGAGAGATAGAGAAATGAAGTAATCTTCCCCAGCCATGATCTCTCAGATTGGTTATCCAATTCCAACTGCTCAATCCTGATTCATATCCATACAAATAACACTAAATGGACTGAGGAGGCTGTATTCTTGTGTGTGTGTGTGTGTGTGTGTGTGTGTGTGTGTGTGTGTGTGTGTATAATAGTAACAGTAAAAGAAAAGGGACCACAGTTTCAAGAAGAGTAAGGGAGGGTACATAGGATAGGTTGGAAATAGGGAAAAGAAGATAGAAGAGTTGTGATTGCATTTTAACTTTTACATATTAAAACTACTACAAAGTTTAGAAGAAATCAATAAATTTCTAGCTACATATGGCCAACTAAAATTAATTCAAGAGTTTATAAATAATTTAACCAAATACATAACAAGCAGTAAGACTAAAGCAGTAATAGTCTTCTGACAATGAAAGGGGACCATAGAAATTCAAGGATAAATTCTACTGAAAATTTATAAAATAGAACTGAATCCAGTACTCGATGAACTTTATTATAAAATTGAAAAGCAAGTTATACTATCAAATTCATTATACAAATCCAGCATTACTCTGATATAAAAATCTAATGAGGAACTCAACAAAAATAACATACACCTCCATACACACACACACACACACACACACACACACACACACACACACACACACACACAGGGTGGGTGAGGGAGAGAAACCTCTTTTATAAGTATAGAAAAATTCTCCTTAACATACTTAAAGATTGAATTCAAGAAAACATTAAGGAGATCATATACTACGATTATGTTGGTCTCATTACAGAAACACAAGTTTGAGTCCACATGCATAAATCAATAAATGTAATACAGTACATGTATAAAGACAGTAATTATATACAATCAGTGTGAAAAAGGCCTCTGCTGAAATTCATCATCACTCATTAATAAAAAATATAAAGAAAGTAGGAATAAAAGGAGCATACCTCAACATAATAAAGGTCATATACAACAAACCCATTGGTGATTTTACACCTAAATAAGGAAAAACTGAAAACATTTCCTCTTCAGTCAGAAATAAGGTAAGGGTTTCCACTCTCTGATCTTGATCTTCACAATCAGTACCTGTCCTGACTCTCCAGCTGAGGAGAAGAGAGACACCTAAGTGATCCACCATGAGCACATAAGCTACTAAAGAGAGCTTGAATACATGTCTGTAGGAGGGCAACGTGTTTCCTGCCTCATAGGATTTGGGGAAAACAATATATAATTCTGAAAGAAATAAGAACATTACGCAGGATGCATCCTCCAGTAGTTTGTCATTTGTCAGAAATGAATGTGTCTCAGACTTGACTTTAGGCAAGACTTCAGAATGTGGTCAGATGAGAGGGGTTAGCTTCTGCTAGAACACATTGGAAAAGTTGTGAGAATAGAACAGGACCCTACAGGCCACCTGTCTTCATCCCCAGGGAACTTTTTCAGCTCCACAGAATCTGCAGCTCTACAAAGAACAGCTTTGAGATCAAGTCCTCTCACTCCACATTAAGTTCCCTGCTGCCCAGTGACCTGAAAGACACAGCTTGCTTCCAGAAGAACCCTTAAGAGTGTTGAAATGTGACAGTGGCTAAGACTCATTTACCTACCATCCAATCAGTGAACTTGAAGCATGGATGGCTGATGAGCCCTCTACTTTATCCCATAACTCAAACATAGCATCTACTCAGTGTTAGGGGCTGTGCTGGTAGGCAACCACATGAATTGCAAAGGGAAATGGGTATGGGGACTCCAGGAGTTTGTAGCTTATGGTGGAGTCTAGCAAAATTAAATGTGTCTGACTCTGTCAATGCATGAGACACTAACGGGAGACTCAATTCACTCTTCATTCTGTCAGTGTTTGCTCATTCAGGGAACACTGTAGATTTACATATTGAGTGCTGAAGTCCCTCATCGTTTAGAAGGATAGGATATCCCAACACAGAGAGCAGAACTCCGGAAGGGTGACATAGCAGGTGGGGAAGTGAGAAGCCATATGGTCCAACAGAGTTACTCAAGAGACATTTCTCACAAGCCATTGGGACAGAAAAGGCAACATAAGCTCACACTCAGCTACAGAGAACACACAAGTCCCAGTAGGGAGACCATGTATGGAAGGCCTTCAAATCTCTGTACAAATAGTCATCACTTGTGAATTGGGAATAAGAAGGCCATTTTCCAATTGTACATGAGTCTAGTAAGAGTTAGAACTTCTAGTCAAGGGAAGGGTGCTATTCCAAAACATTTAGCTCCAGATACTGCCTGGATGGATACATATTAATCAGAACAGATGTTGGCCTGATTAAGGGATGGGGGTCATTGTGATAAAAAGAAAATTTTCTGAGATAGTCACTTATGCAGTGTAAAGAAAGGTTAGACATAATTTTTTCCCCTTTCCTGTTATAAAAAGACTTTAACGACCAGGCTGAACATGTAGAAGGCTAAAACAGGAAAATCAAGACTACACATCCAGTTTGAGGCTAGCATGAATTACACACACAATGAGACCATCTCTCATAATAATAATTATTATATGCACATATTTGCTAGTTTTCTCATGGTTCTGACAATAGATGATGTAAAAGCAAATTAAGCAATCTAGGAAGGTTATAATTTGGCTCAGGGTTTGCAGAAATAAAGGGAAAACATGAAAGGAGGAACAAGGAGTGGCTTGCCATATCAAATCTTGCAATCAGAAAGCAGAGAAAGGGGTGCTAGTTGGTGGTCAATATTCCTTGCTTGTTATTTTTTTTTTTTTTTTGCCTTTTTCCAACCCGTGATATGGTGCCACCCACATGCAAAGCAGATCCTCTCTCTCAATTGAATTCTGGAGACACCCTTACTGACATCCCAAAGGTGTGTCTTCTAGACGATCCTAAACGCAATTAAGTTGGCAGTAAAGATTAGCCATGACAGTGTATTTATGGTATACAATATGCTGTTGTATGACCCCCTCCTAAAATAATTGATATAGTACTGTACTGATTTTACATCCTGGGGCAAAAACATCTATAATCTAATGATTTAGAAAAAAAAAAAAAACAGAAAAACGATTCACCATGATTAGTGACAGTCCATGGCCATCCATGAAACCTTTCAAGATATTTCATTTGGGAGTTGAGCCTATCCTCTGTGCTCTTGAAGTTGGGAATATTTGCTCCCAGCTTTTCAAACCAAGCCCATTGTGTTTTTTCCTCTCTCTGGAAGGCAGAAGTTTAGGGCCAGATTAAACTGGATTTACTCAGCTTAAACTGGATTCAGAACAAACCAATGTGTACAATATTTGTTGCACCTAAGAACTGGACTGAATTTCAGATAGGCTTCAGTTCCATTCCAATATAAAGATGGCAGGTTATTGCTAGTTTCTGGATTTTCCTGCCTGTTTCTCTTCTCTGGTCCTATCTGGGGCTATTCCTTTCTCTAGAACACTGTGACCTCAGTTCTGTATCATATTGTCCTCCAATAAAATAAGAACACCACAAGGAAAGCGTTGGTGTGCTGTCTGACTCCCACTCTAGCGACTAAGCCAGCAGTTCACAGTTCCACTGCTTTTACTACCTAGAAAGAGCATAAACACTCCAGAGAGCCCAATCCAGAAATCTGTACAACCAAAGCTCAGCTGTGAGTGTACACTGTGAGAAGTTCTATGAAACTGATCAGTTCTACCTTCAACATCCACTGCAGGATGGAAGGAGAGGTCAACACACACAGGACAAATAGTAGACTGCCAAAAATCACTGGATGGGTGGCTTAAGCAGCAATAATGGACTCATTTACTCATATACCTACCAATCTGCTTATACCAAAGGCTATAAGACATCGCATATAGGCTACAAACATATTTATAAATGTTTGTAAAAGTATTATTAATAAAATATACATAAGTATTATTAAAGTATGGGTATATCTGTGTTTTGTTGTAATTGTCATGTATTAAACTCAGAGATCATCTCCAATCCAGGGTGTATGAAATATTGTTTTCCAAAATTCTCCCTAGAAAGCCCTGTCATATCACTTTACAAAGATGCTTTTAAGAAGCTAACAATTCCTTGAGTATTTGACAAAACAAAAACAAAAACAAAAAACAAAAAAACTTGGTACAATGAGTTTGGGTCTTTGTTCCTGACCCATCATCTGGGTTCATTCCTGTGCTTCATATCCAGGAACCTTCTTGGAACTTAAAACAATGGACTTTGTCCCCTGTGACATGCCTGGAAGACATAGTAATGAAATTGTATGGTCCCTGCCATAGGCAGGCTTGTAAGACAATCCCATAGGACTCCCTATGCTTAGCATGTATGCCCTATACAATGCCCTACCTTAGAGTGGGCATGTCTGAGACTTTGATAGGCCAGCCTTCTACAACTAATATGCTTTGCATGGTTGAAAGAACTTTACAGGTCCAATTAGGGTCAAGTTGATTTTGAATTAATCTCAAAGGATGCTATGATGGGTGGGTCTTCCCTAATTTCAAAAATAGATAGATCAGAGCAATAAAAGAACATACAGTCATATCATAGAGATAATACAAGCTACAGCCAAAGTCCCTTAGTGTCCCCCTGATGAAAAATGAACATTAGTTGCCAGCCAGAAAGAGAGCAGGGTCTCAATCCTACAACCCCTGGGAAATGATTTTTGCTACAACCATGATCTAGCAAGAGGATCCAAAGGCTCAGATGAGGATCAGCCTTGCAGAAGCCCTTTTTCTGCCTCCTGAGACTCTGATGAGCAATGATGCAGGGACTTCTGACCTGCAGAATCTAATGAGCATTTGAAATTCCTCTATTGTGGTGATTTGTTCTATAGCTGTAAATAAAACCCTGGAGTCTCTTTCTCCATGAACTCATAGCTATCCAGGGGTGAGGACACAGGCAAGCCATTACTGTGTGATATTTTCTCCAAGGTACAATGATCTCAAGCTTTATCACTTTCAAAATCTGTGCCCAACTTGCCTCCAGAAAAATTTACCTCTTACCTCTCAACCAACTAATCCATTTAAAGAACGAAACAAAACAAAACAAAACAAAACAAAACAAAACAAAACAACAACTTTGTGTTAATTTCCCATACTTTGTCTGATTCTAGGCTAGACTACAGGGACACAAAGATATGTATCTCTCTAACCTTAGTCCAAAATGTTCACCTAAAAGAGGCCTGTTTGGGGTTCAGTTGTGAGAGGCAGATGCACAGATTCCATGAGCAAATGCCCTGCAGGAAAGGGAACTGCCTCGGTGTCTGGCACAGAGAACTACGCAGTAACTGTTACCAGCAGCAGGTACTGCCATCGTCTTCTTCTCCTGCAGGTATTTAAAGGGAGCTGGGAACACGTAACCATTTCCTTCCGCTACAGCTCTGCAGTCCTGTTTTTTCAACAAGGATTTGGGATGCACTCAGTTCCCCAAATGTCAAGGTCATGTCATTAACTCAGGAGAGGTATTTTTAGAGACTGCTCAGCTAATTTATAGTCAGTGTGACAGATGGCAAAATGGGACTCCTTTGCCTCGGTTTCAGCCAGGCCTTCATATAACACCATTTTTCAAGCAGGGGCATAAACCATCACATCTCTGGCTTCACTGTACATGCAAAACAAAAACAAAACAACAAACAAACAAAAACAACAGATGTCATATGTCAGTAGTTTCTGAACCTCTAGGGCATGGGTGAGTTTAGTAAATCCCATTTTTAAAATGCTGAAAATCGTGCTGCACATATACAAGAGTGATCACTTCCAGGAGCAGGGACTGGACCAGTAAAGTTGGCTTTCCCAGAGCAGGTCGTCAAGTAAGCACCAGCTGTGAGACATAACCCCATAAACTGATCAGCTACTGTAAAGGCTTGGCAATGGCAAGGGCTATGCTTAAGGGAATCTACATGGTCTCATGTGAGCTCCATATATATTCTCTATGGAAGGAAGGAGATACCCTCCCCTGCCTCCTCTCTCGTCAGATCTTAGGCAACCCGGAAAGTACATTCACCAGACCCTGGAGAAGAGGAGGATGTAAAAGGCTGAGGAAGGAGCTAGCCAAGGCCAGAGCACTTGCAAAATCATTGTGTTTCCACAGCTCAGTGGCCCGGCAGACTTGGCTTCCAGGTAGGTACTGGAAATCCCAATCCAGGAGGTAGAAATGACTTATAGATAATGCCAGCGGACCCATAGCCAGCTGGACAGACTTGTTCCTAGGAGAAATCGGGGTGACCCTGGGTATAGCAGTCGGAAGGACGATCTCGGACAAACTCTGCCAGAAGTAGAAGGTCAGTCATTGGAGAGGCTTCGTGCAGCCAGCTCTTAGGAAAGCTCCCTGAAAGGCCACTGGGAGAATCAGTTTTGAAACTATGCCATGATTCAAACCATCATGCCATCAGGACTATCATTATCATTATTCCATGCAGAAAGCCTCACCCTGCCCCACATCCCTGCCTTTCCATCTTCCCACTCTTGGGAACTGGAGGCAGCCAAGGGTTTGGGTAGGTGGCCTCCTACACTGAGCACTTCTGGAACGAAACACAACTGGAGAACTATGGATTCTTTAAGAACACAGATAAACTGGCACTGACAAACTGTTACCAAGGCATGGAAGCCCCAGCTATCAGGGACAGGGGGTAGAGATGGCAATAGGGAGATACTAACACGGCTGCTGCTTCTGCTCCAGACATTTGCTCTCTTTAACACACAGGTTCTTGGCTTTGTGGCACCAGTTGAGAACTGGCTGGCCTTTGTGGAATTTGGACCTCAGCTTCTCTTCAGCCTCATACCTCACTGACTGCTTTTCCTATGGCGGTCCAGGCCTGCAGAGAGAAGGAAGCAAAATTCTGCAACTCAGCAGGTGCTGAGTCTACAGACCCCAGCTGACTGCAGAAGAGCACTTGGGGATATAAAATGCTGTGTCTCCATTCTGAAAGAGCTTCAGAGTCCCTGAAAATGGTGATTAGAAATACAAGCCCATGGCTTCTCCCTTGTGAAATTTCTTAAGATGACTAGAGACTCAGGAACTTTTGTGTTAGCCTTCCTATCACAACTAAGCAAAACCATCTCCATCCAGGGTGTAACAAGGATCCCGGGGTTCCATAAATCTTCCAGGCAGTCAATAGAAATCCTTCGCAAAACATTGCTGGCCAGCTGACCTGTTTATGCACACTTGGGCATTGCACACTCAAGTTTGAAATGCTTAACGGGGAAAAAGAAACAAAACAAATAACAGAAAGAGAGAGGGGGAGGGAGAACGCTAGCTCAGAGAGCTCAGAGAAGCAGGTGAGAGAGATGCCACTGTAGGATTCAGCTGCTGGAGGAAGGTCACCATGATTACTGCCACTGTATCAGCTGAGATAGGAGGATCAGTTGCTTTGCAGCCCAGCAGCACACCCAGGGGAACAAGATATATAGACAGATGAACTCTGTAATGGTTGCTAAAGAATCTAGAATCAACTGGAATAAAGCATCTCAGTGAGGAATTGTCACATAAGGTTGGCTTATGGGGACACCAATGAGGAATTTTAATTGGGTTAATTGAGGTGGGATATCTCACTCTGAGTGTACAGGTGGCACTCATGCATGGATTGGGCCCTGGACTAAATAAAAAGGAGACAGTAAGCTAAGTACTAGCGTTTGCATTTGTTCCTGGCTCTAGACTACGGATGTAGTGTGATTAGCTGCTTCAAGTTCCTGCTGCCTTGTTGTCCCTACAATGATGAAGTGTGCCCAAGAACTGTGATCTCAATAACCACTCCCTTCCCTTGCCTGTAGTAGGCATTGTATCCAAGTATAGTGGAAAGAATCTTAGGGCTCTGCTGCGACTCCAGTCAGACTGAGAACTTAGCTTTCTTGACTTCATCATGAAAAGCAAAAACGATCCTGAACTGTGCTGAAAATCAGCCTTGACTTCTCCTCCTTGGTACCCCACAGTGTAGCTAATATTACGTGTTCAAGAATCATGTATTATGACGACAAAAAGATGAGAGGATGGGTCACTGAATGTGGTGCGTGGGTAAATGCAACTCATTCCACAGTCTACAAGTCTCCTTTCTTCAAGCCATTCTACAGGAAGCAGTCCATGGGCTCTTGCCACTGTATCATGGATGCCACCACATTCCACTCCAACATCCGTCAGTGACTTACCCTGGATTCAAGCACACAATAGTGTCTTGGGCAAATTGATTCTAAGGCCTCTGGCATCCAGATCCTGCCGGTATTTCAGAGACTACCTACTGCACGCACTCTGAAAACATCATGAGCAATGACTGAAGCATAAAATGCTCTGTGGTAGTTAACTTGATAGGTTCATTCGATTAAGTTGCTAAACTGTCTCTGTATGAATACGCACCCCACATGTAACACTAAGATGCATGCCCACCCAAGAATGTTTATAACAATAGTGAAGCACATCTGTAGGTATCGTTGAGAATTTTAATTGGGGTAGATTAACTGGGGTAAGACACTCTGCCTTGAATGTGGGTGACTCCAACCCACCAATCTGCAGTTTGGGATCCCAGAGTCAATATAAAGGGAAGGAGCAAGACAGCATTCATCTCCCCTGCTTCCTGGTCTACTGGGAGATAAGCAAGCAGCCCCCACACACCCATTACTACAGCCTTGAAATGCTTCAGTCCCCATGCCATCTTGTCATATGTCATATATCATGATGGACTGTGCCTGCAAACTATGAACTAAAATAAATCCTTCCTCTACTCCTGCTAGCACCAAGCTGCTTCTTGATAGTGTTTTGTCACAACTGCAAGAAAAGTCATTATTGTGTTACCCCGGCCCCAACACACATAGGCTCTTGTGTTTGGGTATGGTTTTCCAGGTACTTTGGGAAGTAGGACTTAGCTAGAAGTAGGTTGCTTATAGTCCAACCCCATTTCCTATCCAATACCTGTTTCCCTGTCTTCTCACATGTGAGCAAGGGGCCCCCAAGTCCTGTCCTCACAGCCAAGAAGTTGACAACCTCACTGTGATGCCCAGTGTCCTCAAACTTGTGAACAAAACAAGCCTTCCTTCAGGACACTCTGTGTCGGGTGTTTAGTCACAACAATGGCAAACATACTTAATGTTCCAATTCTCAAAAATAAAAATCTCCCCTCTTCCTTATCAAGTGATCTTGTAGATGGCAATTAAATTATTACCTTCTCCAAGAAGCCTTCCCTGACTGCCTCAGACTAGGTGAAGTAGCTGTCAACTAGCAATTACTTAGAAAATTCCCACTGTCAGTAACCCAACCCTTGTGCTTCTAAAAGATTTTATACAGATCTCCATTTATCTCTATCTTCTCTCCCACACCTAACTCTGGAACACAGTAGGAATGGAACAATTGCAGAAAGAATTAATAAGCTGATTCTATGATTCCCAGGAGACGGGTGTTCCCCAACGGTTAACTCGTTGCCAAGCAGGCGTTGTCAAGGATACTGCAAGATGGAAAATACCCTTTTTCTTCCAGAACAGAACAAAGCGTTTGCCCCATATGGTACAGACAGCAGATCCACTGCCTCCGACTGCAGAAGCTGAGGCTCCCTCCTGTCTCCTCCAAGAAGCAGGGCTTCCTCGTGTGTCTGTGTGTCCCGCTGTCTGCAGGCACACGTGACTGGGGAATCCCATCTGCCTGCACACACGCCCACCCATGACAGATGAATTCATCTACAGTGTTGCCAGGAGCAGCCTCACAGCCTCGTGAGCGAGAAGGCAGTGATGAATTATTCATAGAGAGAGAGGCTGGCCCCATCCTCTCCCAGGGAAGGGCAGCTTGGAGAAGCCCCTCTCCTGCAGGGTTTGGTCCCTTACATAAAAGGAATGGGTAGCACAGATCAAGTAGTGTGCCTACCTCCTACCCTTTTGGGATTCCAAACCTGTAAGGTACCATTAAATTTCATTTTCTTTTGAGGAAGAAAATCCATTGTCCCATTGTTAAATAATGGATCAGCAGTACAGAGTTGGGGACACTAGGCATAGTTGTCCCTGCCAGAGTCCTTTACTCTCTTGAACAGAGACTCCTCCCCCCCCCCCCCCCGTGCATGGCAGCAGGGGGGTGGGGAAAACCCCAGGAAAGCCCAGGGATACCCACAGCAGAGCTGGGAAATGTCTGGCCTCCCCTCACCCCACTGACATTAGCATGCAGAGAAGCACTTCATCAGGCTAGAAGATGCTGTGAGAATCCTAGCCAGACCCTGTGTGTCAAATACAGCTGCTATTTCCAGCAGCTTCTGTGTCAGAGAAGCTCTGTCACATTCACTCTGGCTGAATCAATGACTCCAGAGGACATGCAGCCAGTTATAAGGAGTTACAAGGGGCTGAAGAGGAAGGAGAATAAGTGGGAACTCTCCCAAAAAGCCTCACCCCTGACACAGTGGTAATGTCCGACCTCATGAACTCATCACAGGAAAAGAAAAGGGATGAGTGACACAGTCCTCTCAAGAGATAAAATAAAAACAAAAGTGGACACGAAGCAAAGGATGCTATGGAGGGTACCAATAGGGATGCTGCAGAGGGTACCAATAGGGTTGCTACAGAGGGTACCAATAGGGATGCTATGGAGGGTGCCATAGAGATGCTGTGGAGGGTACCAATAGGCACTGACTCTTGTTAGGGGTTTATGATACCTTCGATTCACAAGAGATCTGACATCACCTAGGAAGTGGCACACACACTGGAGAGGCATAAATAAGCACAGTGGAAAGCAATAAGTGTATTGATAATGAAAGAAGAGGTACAGAGTAGCTGTGCCATGGCTTCAGGTTCTCAACCACCACCTGGGACCCGAATCATGCTTCATTCACACAGCCGTCAGGACACATCTTAAGGACAGATGTCAGGTCACTGCATCATTCTGATGTTCTCTGTCTGGAGTCTGACCTCACCAGGATAAAAGAAATTAAAAGCCCCCAAAGCAAAGTCTGCTGCAGAAATATACAAGAGGAAGCCATCTTGGGGGAGCCTAAGTCATATTGATGCATGCCCTGCCCAGTCTCTACCTCACATGCAGACCCCTGTCCTCCAGCCAGGGTTCCACCCAGATCTGCTGTCCAACATGATGCCCTTGCTACCTGGGGCCCAGACAGGAATGAAGATTCAGCAGTTTCTTCTCCATCCCAGGCTAGAATAATAACATCAGAGCAGTGTCAACGCCACTCTGGCCCATGAAATGTCCTCATCCCCTCCTTCGGTAGAGAGAACATGCTGTTCTCTCTGAATTTGTGTTTTTCTCAGTTCCCTTCAGTGAACACCAGTTGTTGGCCACATCTGAATTCCTAAGAGCTGGCTCTCAGCTGCTACACTTACCAGCAGTGACATCTATCCTGGAGACTGAAGTCCCCACAGTGATAGTACGTAGGGATCTTCATGGTTCAGCTCACCCTAGATTCAGGTAGGACTCCTGTCTGACAGTGCTGACTTGAAACTTTGAAGAGTGTATCTAAGTCTAGATCTGTCTCTGTCCAAGGTCCCAGACATTTCTGCTGTTCCCAAAGTGGGAAGAACCACTTGGCTTTTTTCCATGCAGAGGGAGAAATGTTACCAGGAGAAACGACAGTATTCTGGCCATTATGATGGCTTAGGGACCTTCCAAGGATGACAGAGTATATGTGAAGTTAAAACACTCCAGGGGAAATTTTCTAAACAGGTTTGCTGTGGTGATGACTGTGCACTGAGAAGCACTAATTCCTCTCACACAGAATAAGTCAGTTGATGTCCAGTTCCCAGCCACGCCCTAGTTCTCAGAAGAAGAAGCAGGCTTTTATGTCACATGCCTCACCCCACATCACAGAGGTCTAGCTGCAAAGGACCTAGATTTGGGAATTACTGTGACACTTCCACCTGTGGAAAAGGAGGCATATGTTTTCAGGTACACAAGTTTACTGTTTTGTTTTAATTTAATTTTTTTAGCAAAAAAAATAAAAAAGATTTTTCTCTGTTTAAAAAAAAAAGAAAAAGAAATGAAGATCTTTAACTCTTTATTACTAAGATGGGATTTCCCAAAACCTCTTTAAGTTCCCAGCTGGGCTTCTTTGGAATTCTGGAATTTGTCTACTTGGAATTCCAAATTGCTCAGTGCTTAATAATTCATAAATTCACTCTGGAGTTGGAAGCACTGAGTGGCTCCAGGACCTTAGTCACTAGCTGAGGGAAGGATGATACGGAGCCTGTCCTCTGCTGAGGAGAACTACAGGGCAGAGGAAGGAAGCTCAGAAGGTTGGAAGTACAGAAAGAAAGGCAGAGCTACTGCAGGCTTTGCAGGAGGGCCATTTGGCGCTGCGACTTCAAAGCAAGAAGACTTTTTCTGCTGGGCGAGCCAGACATAGTTTAAGTAGAAAGGCTATTTCCCACAGGAGACGGGGTACATGTGAGGGGGCATGGAGAGCTGAGAAGTCATCAGTTTTCAAAGGAAAATTAAGTCTTAGAAACAAGTCAATTACTGGGTTCTTTCTCTGCCCCCACCCCCAAAAAAATCTGAACAAAACAACCCTGTCCCAGTTTAACATAATAGACTATGTATGACTATGTATACAGGTCCTGAATCTCAAATATAAAGGACTAGGGAAATTCAGTAAGAGAAATATTTACAAATGTGGGCTAGGTGGGTAGGGAAATCAGTAACAAGGGAACGTTCCCTGGGACTGGCAACAGCAGAGTAATTAACATCCTGGGGGTGTGGGGTACTGGAGAGAGAGCAGGTGTCAGAATCAGGACAGCTGGTACCTATGCAGTGATGGCTACCAACAAGAGCTGGGACCAAACCAGCACAAAGTGGTGTGTCAAGCTCTCTTCTAACTGCCACCTGTTTCCTTCTTTACTGGAGTCTGCCATACTCTGCATCCAACCAAATTTCTAATGCAGGATACCTGCAGATGAAACACAAGGTGAGGCTCCTGTGGGGCGGCTGAAGGATGGATTTGGAAAGGCACACACAAAATTCTTAGCATCACATAGATGGCTGTGAAAGACATATTTTCCTCCTTAGCCTGCTTATTATTCCTGTCCTAGTAACATGTGTGAATTCCATGTGGTTGGGAAGGGACATGGCCCCTAAGCAACAAGTAGGTCCTGTGACTCAGGACTGGGCAAATTCATCCATCCATCTGGGCTTTTATATATATATCAAGTATGGAAGTCCATCTGTGTGAATGGTATGAATCATTCATATACATCTATGTTAAACTGAATTGGGCTTCTTGTGCCCATTGTATTTGATTAGAAGGATGACCAAGTAAATAGGGATGGCTTCTAAGAACAGTCCCTCCAGAGAGCTATTGGCTCTAATCTCCCGACACTGCCGGATAGGTAGCCCCTGTAAAAGGATACTCTTCCATTTGCATCCCTTATTTCATCCGATGGGGAAGCCACTACCTGGCTTCTAGTTTTCCTTGTAGAGTCTAAGGATCACACCAAAACCGCAGGAAACACAGTCCATAGCAAGCCACTCAAACACATGGGCACAAGCCCTATTGAACCACAGTTGTTTCAAACAAATGGAGAGGTCACGGGTCTATAGGTCCATGTACAGCAGGGGAAAGAAAATAAGGAACTGGAGGTCAGAGCCAAGCTGTGTAACACAAGCTCCCTTCCTCACCCCCTCCCCAGAGTTTTCTGGAAGGCAACTATCAGGGGTGACAGGGCACATCACTGGTCACTGGCTGCTGTGCCTGGGATTAACAGCTGCTGCTGGGCTGCTTAAGCACATCTTTACCCACGTGAGTGACCCCTTAGGAAAGGAGGAGGAAACAATTACTTTGGAGCCCAATGACAAGATAAATATAAGCTCCCATCACAGGATCCTTGACAAGGACTGGCAGCCAGGGGTAGGATCTGTGACAGAGCTGAGGGACCATCTCCAGCATGTGTGTAGGAGTAATGAGGCACTGGGGGATACAAGGTGGGAGGATATAGAGGGTGCAGCAAGCCACAGAATTGCAAGCGAGGCTTGGTTTCAACAGGACTTGAGTGAACATAGGGCACGTTCCTCATCCTTCACTCTTGGGTCCATCCCTATCATTTGCAACAACAAGGACACAAGTAGCTATAAACAGTGGTATGGGGAAAGGCGGAGAAAATGCATGGCCAGACCTCAGTTCAAAGTATACCTGAACCTGTGAGTATCACATCACGTAAGGCTGTCTTTGCCTACCTGTGAAGCGGAAGAAGGGATACAGATGCCTAGAATACAGGAGAAATGTCAGAAAAGGCAGACTCCTGGAGAAGGGTCTGGTCCTGGAATATCAGAGCTCTTGACTGTGTCCTCTCAATTAAGGCTGTCACAGAACTGAAGAGAACTGCTTTTGCAGAACAAATTGAAGACACGAAGACATTTTTCCGTGTGCATAGTGCTTTTAAGAGCATCCCTTCACGCTCCCTTGCTACTGTGACATGACCACACAAAGAGTCTAGCATCGAAGGTCCTGGAATCCAGAAGAGAGTCCTTCTCAGCCTTAAAGTACTTGCCAGAAAAGCTGAGAATCTTCTACAAGGCCATAGAAAATCCAACCCATGGCTGTTGTCCTCTCTGCTAATCCCTGGTGCCACCATCCCAGTGCCCTTGGGAAATACGTTCTACAAGTAGGAAAAGTGGAAACTGCTTTCTAAGTGGCCACTACTCTCAGAGATTATTCTAGGTATTGCACTATGACTGCTGATTTTCAGAAGAAATCTATAATGGTCTAGATTTGAACCCATTTTAGAGATAATGAAGTGGAGTCTTACCTCTCCCTCCACGGCTTGCCAAGCATCACCATAAAACACCAGCAGCAATAAGTGAAGAGACTAGTGTGTCGGCTCAGCCCGATTAAGTAGGAATTCTGTGTTCCTCCAAACATGCTACCCTCTTCAAAGAATACAAACAAACAGCTGTCATTTTGGAGTAAATGGTTCACATCTCCAGCAGTTTGGGCTCTGCGATTGTCACTGAGGAGAAACATTTCTGTAAAATGTCCTTGGTAAGCCCCCAGATTCAGCTAAAATGTCTGACAGTTTGTCGGCAAAATCACACCTCTTGCACTTAGTTGATTTTAAAAAATCACTATTTTGAGAGGTCTCAGCTAAGCAATATATCATTAGTTTCCCACTAGCTCTCCTGTAGATAACAGTTCTGACATGTGGGTTATGATAACATTTGCCTGGGCTATTTCTCTGAAACCTAACTGCTGATTTTGCTGAAAATCCCAACTCTTCACGCAGGCCTGCAGACAGCCAATGCATGACAAAAAACAGGATCTAAAACTTGGCATCTCTGCCTTCACTCATGTGTGGCTGTCCCTCACTTGCCTTGGCCTGAAGACCTGGCTCTACTCAGTTTTATATAGTGACCCACTGATTATTTGAAAGGTGTTTTATTCATAATGATAATACAGAGTGAACTTGGCCAACTGCCTATTGCAATTCATGTTTCTTCTGTCCCATCCTTGTGAGCTTTCATCCACTCTATGCCTAAAGTCTAAACTGTGTTATTTATTCAAGACAGCTCCTGAGTTAAGTCAACTGTCTGTGAGTTCACAGCCAAGGATGGTGGGCACAGAAAAGAAAACATATTTCAAAATTGTACCCATGACCTGTTGAAAGTTACCACATTGGCCCTCTCAACCAAGTCACCATAAAATATGGCCCTTCCTTTGTCAAAGGCAAGCCAGGTCTCCTCATTCATCAGTCTTGGTACCTCTCTGCTATCAAGCTACAGTCCCAGTAATGAAGCCTTGCCTATTTTGTTATAAGGTTTGGCTTGGTCACATTTCTATTGACTCCATGGAAAAGGATAATGGAAACCTTACCTTGTTATAAGGTTTGGCTATGTCACATTTCTACGTCTCCATGGGTTGACTGCATCCCACCAAAGTCCTTATGCTAAAATTTTCATCCCTAAATTAATGTGTAATAATATTTGGAAATGGGTCTGGGGTAGTAGTTAGGATTAGTAATTTAATTAGGACGAGGCCTCATGAGCCAGAGTACTTGTCCCATTGTGACGCCCTTTGCAGGGGCAACAGACTTTTTTGAAGTCTCAGCTCTAGAACAGTATGTTAAATAACCTTCTACTTTTACAAACTGCATGGCCTCGGGCAATTTGCTATAGAAACAGAAAACAGACCGGGAGCTGCTAAAACAAAGCATCACAGTCTAGGGGCTCAGGTTATGGTTTGGATATGAAATGTCTCCCACCGGTTCATTTGTTTGAATACTTGGTCCCGATTCGCCACTCTGTTTTGGTAGATTGTGGATACAGAGGGAAGTGAAGCTCAACTGGGGCAAGTAGGTCACTAAAGGGTAGGCCTTGATGTTTATACCTCACCGCACTTAGATTTCTCTACTTTTTGGCTGCTGATGTGAAGTCGCTAGCCACATCACCACCCAACTGTCACAGTCACAGCCACTCTGACTGCAAAGTCTGCTTCATCATGATGGACAATATTCCCTCAAGCTACGGGCCAAAATAAGCCTCTCCTCTCTCACTCTGCTGCTTCTCAGATGTCCTAGAAAGGAAAGAAGTTCACTGTCCATAGTTCTGGTCACTGGGAGCCTGGGATCAGCTGCAAGCATGTCTGGGTTCTGCTGAGGGGCTTCTCTCTGGGGTTACTGCTTCTAACAAAATAACCTATTGGCAAGGCCTCATGTTCAAGACCCCCTACAGGTCTACTTCTGTCTCCTTCCACTAGGGACTAAGATTTCAACTCAGCAATGCTGGGGAGATATAAACATTCAGTTCCTAGATAGAACCCACTCAAGGGGACACGCATTTGGCTAGGCAAATCCTATTGCATCTCCGAATGCATCGATCACCACCGTTTTCCAGACATGAAGGATGGAGTCTGTGGATCCTATTGGCTGCCATAGCTAGATGAGCAACCCAGGGCACCTGTAGCCTAACCTTTCTGTGAAGCCAGAAGCATTAACCGCCAGCACTTGATATATCTTGCTGACACAGAGACATATGTAAGCTGTGTTCTTAGAGAAAGGTGAAATCGAGCCAGTGGTACACCCAGAGGTCACTATGGTCACAAAGGTCTTCATAGAGAAGATCTTCCAGACAGGCACACTTGTTTAGAGAACTGCCTTCTGTGTGGACAAACAGCTAATTGGCTGAGAGTCTCTATGTGTCCAAGATGTGCTGATAAGCTGTACCCAGCAGCACTGTGTTTCTGTACCTGTAATATGCTTGCATCTGCTAAGACTGCTGGGACAGTGCCAGCTTTTCAGCTGAGACTTTGGATGCCTGGCATCACAGCATGGAACACACCTTCATTTCTCCTGGGCAAGGACTGTGCCCTGTACATGTGTCACCTCAGACCCCTACACTAGCTCTTACCAGATGCTCTGACATGCTAGTTGAACTGGCCACCAGGAAAAAACATAAATTTCAGTCATAGAGCCTAGGATGCTATTAAAACATAAACAAGAAGGCAAGGTTTGTGGAATACACAAATGGTAGGCCAGAGGAGAGGTAGTGGGCAGAGGGGGATGTTTAAAAGGCTTAAGCACTCATGGTCTGTGAAGGACTGTGGGCTACATCTTGCAACTTTTCCAACTGTGTGTGTGTGTGTGTGTGTGTGTGTGTGTGTGTGTGTGATCTTATGCTCCATTTATCTGTAGCTAGAAGTGTTAATATATTTTTAGATATTTGAAGACGAAATATATTCACACATGTGACACATCAAAGCCCTCCATAAAGGGGTAATTTTCCTCAGCCAAGAAAAACTCCAAAGAAATGAAATTTCCAGTTTAGTCACAAATCACTTGATAAGAAGTCTCAAGAAAACAGTGTGTCAAGAAATGGGACACGCTCTTTGATAACAGAAGGGCAGGTGATAAAAGGCAAGGGGACATGAGTTGCAGGATACATTTATGAACACTTCAAATCCACAGAAAGAGCCCAGAGATAGGATATACACACACTGAAGAACCACTGAAACAAGAGAGGTTACCTATTCCCCAATGGCACTGATTACCTACGGTGAGGCAGGACAGAGAATGGGGCTGGCCTGGAACAGGACCTTGATAGATAGAAAAGAGAGAAGGATGATTTCCATTTTGGTTTGGTTGATTCTGCCTACAGCCAACGTGTAATGCTCAGCCTAACAAAATCTGAAATCACCTAGGAAACGACACTCCAGGTACACCTGTGAGGGTTTATTTAGATTAGGCCAGTATCTGGGCATTCCGAGAGGACCGTATTGAATAAGTTAATTGAGGTGGGCAGACCCTCAAACTCTGCTATTCTGTACTGAATTGGGAGGAGAAGATGAGCTGAGCCCCAGCGTTCATTATCGTTTCTTGGATGTGGATGCAACGTAAGCAATTACTTCAAACTCCTGCCACTGGAACACCCTTACAATGACTGACTATAATCTTTAACTATGAGACTTTTCCTACGTCACTCTCTACAGTGACAAACAAGCAGCTAAGACAAAAGGGAATGTTTTTGAAACCGCACAGTGAGACAAATCTCTCAGTAATCAGGACTAGGGCAGGAAAAATACCACCCTCAAGACACTAGACCGTTCCTTAATGCAGAATCATGCAAAGAATCTGTTTTGTATAAGGATGTCCTTTTTTGTATATAGGCCTGTTTCAACAGGGTAACTGGCCATGTGTCTCTGATACAAGTATCTGGGAGAGGAAATCTGTAGCCATCACTCAGACACGCTGCCTTTACCCAGCTCCTGTCTCCTTAGAACTTTCAGCGTCTAACCTAGCAGAACATGCCCAGGAATGGATGCTCTCCACGTGTGAAGCCTGGCTACACTGTAAAGCACGTTCTTTCTATGTGCATCTCCCTCAGAGCTTCCACTTGCCGTTGCTCTTCTGGACTCACTTTCTATGCTTCTCTCACCATGGCAAGTGCCCCAGTTCCTCTCACCTTCTGGAACTTCTAGAATCACATGTTCCTGCGCAAAGGTCAGATCAAATACATGGAACGGAATCCCTCCTCAGCTCTCCTTTCTCCACCTGGAACTCAGAGTGGGCAAAGCTGGGTTCAGTACTAAATGATGGTCCTCACTGCTGCCCACTGAGACCCCAGTGGAGAAAGGACCCCAGGAAGAGTGGTGGAGTACAGGCTCACTACAGCTTGACTCCTGCTCCAGGCATTCCATCTTCCTAGGATGGTTCTAGAAATTAAAACGAGCCAATTCCAGCCAGATGAGATTATATTAAATGCAGGTTTATTGGGATGCTGTTCTTCAGCAGGAGGCCAGGGAAGTCACCATGGGATGGGAGAGAGAGGAGAGGGGGAAGAGAGAAAAAGTGCATGCAGCGAGTGGAATAGATTAGAGAGAAGGAGGGAGTGAGGGAGACCAATATGTCTCGATAATATTAGGAACGTCTCTGGAGGAACCCCTGGGCTGGATAGTTCAAAGTTAGGGGCAGAGTAGGCCAGGAAGGGACTGAGGGATGCTGGGAGAACCTAGAGGTCAGGTCTGCTTTGGTGTATAAAATATGCACCTCAGTCCCTCATCCTGGGGCCTGAAGTCAAACAGAAATACAGTGGTAACAAGTCTTCAGCAGTAGCCTGAGGTTATTACAGCTTTGACATCCTAGGAATGTGGCAAAATATAAAAAACACCAATCCCTTGAGAAGGAAGGAACTTTTTTATCTTCTTGCGAAGCTGAATAGGCTGGGGTTCAGATAAGTCATTAATGAGTCCAACATGCCCTAGATACAAGTGTCATAGTCAAGTCTTATTCCCAAACATTCCTGGTCTATAGTGCACTGACCCACTCTGGTTTTAGGTATAGTCCAGCCAGGAGCCCATGAGACCCAGCAGACAAGTAACTCGAAAGGTGGCTGGGGGGTATGGGAAACCATAGTGTGCTTTGTCTCAGCTAAACATACACTCTTTGAGAGTGACAAGAACTAGGTCAAAAGAATTATTTCGAGGGGTGGAGGGAGGAACCTGCGTAACTGTCCTGAATGCACCCTGTCATTTGCAGCCAAATGGCCCCACTTGAAAAGCTCCCTCTTTCACACTGGATCAAATGGCTGGAACTCACTAGATTGAGCTCCTTCCTGTAAGCAGGCTGTACACCCCCACACAGCTGTCCCCAGGGATGATGAAGCGAGAGGGTACAGAATTAGCTCTGCTTTCCAAAGGCTCCGACACTCTTTACTCTGCTTCGTCGGCACATTCAAGACAAAAGTCATATCCCCTGGGCCTCCACATCTTCCTCCCTCCATCCCAATGGCTTAGAGACCCTGCCCATCTCTGAATAGTGCAACTGCTCCATAATTCCCAACTCCATAGCTCTTGGACTCCAGGTTCCAACCCATCCCTCAAGCTTTACAGGTAAGAAAAGAGAAGTGCAGAAAGGAAAACAATCCAGATGCCATTTGTGGAAGAATGGACCCAAAATCCAGAGCTTTGGAGACCTAGACTGACCACATCCCTGACCTACCATAGTCTTGGGACTCCCAGATATGGTAGTTGCCTGAAGTTTCTGGAACAGATGAGCACAGACTTAATGTGTGAAATAGAAATCTATCCTGTGACAACCCTGGAGACCAGAAGTCTGAAATCAAGGCTGGCTGGGAAGGTTGGCTTTAAGATTTCCAGGTAAGATTCTCTCTCAGATCATCCAGTTTCTGGAGACATTACATGCTCACCCTCTTGCCACAGCACCATTACAAACCCTAGATGTCCTCACAAGGTCTTCTCTCCAGGCATCCATGCAAAAACTGTCTAGTCAAAGAAGCTCACATTCACAGGTTCTGCAGACAACTGGATGATGTCCTGGGACCCAGAGGCTGTGTCAACCCACTGTAATGAGTTTTATCTTTGTAAATCAGTAATTTGTGAAAGCAAGTGTAAGTTAAAATTAAAGCCCCCAAAGAACCATCCACTGCATATCTGCCCACAAATTAGAGCTTATGGATTTACAATGAAGAATTTCCCTCCAAGGGATATCACAGGAGACACAGTGATAGGTGATGTGTGCATAAATCCATCAGCTACAGGCTGGGGAAGATAAGCTGCATAGTAGGCTAAATTATTATGATTGTTGTCCATCTTTGAAAGCATCCTTAAAGTGAATAATAATTAAACCCCATCAATAACTGGTTTGCAGATGCTACACAAGTCAATTCCCTAGCATCTATTTCTTAATCATCAGGATAGTAATAATCAAGATTGGAGAGATGACTCAGTGGTTAAGAACATGGTCTGCTTTCCTAGAGGTCATGAGTTTAATTCCTAGCATATACATACACACACACACACACACACACACACACACACACACACACACACACACATATATATATATATATGGCTCACAATCATCTATAACTGTAGCCTCAGAATCCAATGACCTCTTCTGGTAGGGAGATATACAATGAGACAAAATATCTATCTATCTATCTATCTATCTATCTATCTATCTATCTATCTATCTATCTATCTATCTGATACATAAGTAAATAATCATAATCACCATAAGTGACTTTTTTTCTCCTGTCCACCTGAACTGTACGGCTTGGGCTAATGTCTTCTGTTTTCCCAGATACCACACCGGTAACTGTCAAGTCCAAAGGAAACTCATTCCTCTAAATCTTTGCAGTTAGACAAAAACCATCATTCCTTGGGAACTTGTTAAGCCAGTTCCCCTCTACAGAAGGAGCCATTACCCTTACCACTGGCAGAAAGGACAAATGGCTATCTGTGGTTCCTATTAGCATACAAAAGGGCGTGCTGGCCTCCAGGCTCCCTCAGTGTCACAAGTATATATTACACATTTTAGAGTTCACACTAGGTTTTCTCATGTCCTCCCCTCTCCTAAAACTATTCTATGTCACAAGGAGTCCCTCCTCCCAGCTACACACTTTCCTTATAACCCTGCTATTTCTGCTAGCCCCACTGCCTCCATCTCTCACTCTCGCCTTTCTATCATTCTGCTCTGATGCTTTCCCAGCCAGGTCCAGTCTGCTGGCCATGTGTAGTCTGACTGTCTCTCTAGACTCTTCCAAATACCTCTGTCTGTTCTCTTTCACATCTACACTAAAAACCTTCCCCTTACCCATACCATAGAGCAGCCATGTTGTCAGTTTATTTAGTGGTCAATATTCTACTAGCTACCTCTGTCAGTATGACCTGTAGTTTGTACATATAAAGCAGTATTTGCCTCAGACCTGGCTTATTCACTTAGCATAATGTCCTCTGAATTCCCTTTATTCTTTAGGACACTTTAGTGGTTTCTAAGTCTTCATTCCTGTAAATGATAACTCCAATGATCATGGGAGCACAGATATATCTCATTGACATTCTGGTTTCATTCCATTTTAATTTGTACTCACAGCAGGAATGCTAGGTCATATGGTAATTTTATAGTCATTGTGTGTGTGTGTGTGTGTGTGTGTGTGTCTGTGTGTGTGTCTGTGTCTGTGTGTCTGTGTGTATAATAGCCATACTGCTTTCCAAAATAAATGTACGAATTTACCAGCCCAGCAACAGTATATGTACAGGATGTTCACTTTCTCTAAATACTGTCAGCACTTATCAAAGATGATGACCATCTAACAGGTTGGAGGTGACATCTCATTGTAATTGTAATGATATGCACACCACTGTAATTACAGCCAATAATAATATAATAGTACATTGATTGTATGTATATGTATTCACATGTGTGTTCACACAACTGTGCAGGCATCCACACTCTGCAGGCATGTGTTCAAGTCAGAGTAGTTTCCTTCATTGTTTCCTCACCTTATCTTTTTGCAACAAGATTTCTCATTGTTTGGGCAACACCAATGATGGCTCAGGGACCCGCAGGATTCCTCCTTGTCTGCACCCTCCAGTCACAGGCATGCATGACTGCACTGGCATTTACATGAGAGCTGGGCATCTGAACTCAGGCTCTCATGCTTGAACAGTCAGAACTTACCTACTGATCCATCTTCTCAGCCTTTTAAAATAGCTACAAATGTTTCGCCACAGACAAGTATGCCATGTAAGGAATGTACTAATTAGCCTGACTTAGTCATTCCACAATATATACATGTACATGAACATAACATGTTCCAGAAAAAAATAAGGAAAACTCTTAAAACAATAATCATGTGTGCTTTGAGAAATACCAAGCTGCGGGCAGCCCCATGGCACATAGACATTCAGTACAAATTTTACCACTGAAAACTTCATCATAGTACTTCTCACTGTTCAGTGTCACATCTGATGTTCTAACAAAAAGCTATGCTGTGTTTCTTTCCACAACAGCAATGACCTAAAAGACTTCATGGGATGAATTTAGTAAGTCTACACTTGGAAGGTTACTGTAGGGTCATACAGGAAGTTTGTTGTTTAAAGGAATCCCTGGAGGTTCCTGCTTTAAGCCCTGAAATCGTCTGGCAGTATTAGATCCCCTAGGGTACGTGCCCAACTCATTTGCATTTTTGGTCATGTCCTAATTATTAAGTGGGGCACAACTCCCATCAGCTCAATGAATCTCTGTTTTCCAGCCTCAGTCCCGTTCACTGTCATTGACTAGTTGTCTCATTCTCTGATTCTTAGACAATGCCTGAATTAATTCACAATGTTTTGGTTCTCTCAACCACCACAATGTGACAACACAAATGGAAATTGAGAAAGAAATGAATTCTATCTTTAAACAATGCCCAGGTGCAATGCAGTGCAAACACATACACAGCAGGGAGAGTGGCTGACAAGGAGGAATGAGCCATTGGCATAACAAGATTCGGCTCAAGTTTTGGTAGGAAGGAGCTTTGAGGTTCAGGATGGGAAGGACATGGGCTCCAGGGTCAGACAGCCTGGGTTCAAGTCTCAGGCCAAATACTAAGGCTAAGTGTAATGTGGTGCCTTGAAATCTGGAGAAATGGAGGAAGGGTGCTCCAATGGACCCATTCCTACTGTTCTTTACACAGCACCTCTTCTTAACAAGGGTCCTGGCATAGCCAGTCACATCTTATAGGAACTTAAAGAGGGGACTGTACCCTATGATACTACAGAACCTGTCTCACACTGAATATTACAACTCTTGTTCACTAGCAGGCCCCGTGTAGTTGTCCCATAAACATGGATAAATTGATGGTGTCTCCCATCACATGCTGTATGATACTCTGCCATTGGCCACATCTGTCAGTGCTGCCCTTCCAAGAACCCATAGTTTTGGGTGGGACTTTCTCCCTCACTCCTGAGGTGATTAAAATACCAACTGTGTGAGCTTATTCAAACTCATTGAGCAATGCTTCCAGCATGGTCCAAGAGCTTCTCTGTCAAGAACTAAAACACAGACTCCTATACTGTGACCACAGGTACTCTCCAAATCAAACACAAATCCAAGGAAATAAATGGTCATGGAGACTGGCCTGTATACTTACACTTCTTCCTACTCACTCAGTCCTGCTTACTCACTCCCAAACAGGAACAGCGGTCAGACTCAACTCCTAATTCTAACATTATATATACTACCATGAACCAGAGGACAAACCATCACACTAGCTCCATCAAAATGACAAACACACATCAGCTTGTTATGTAATGCAGGAAAGGCAGGAGGTTTTATCCTGTTTTCAGAATTCAACTACCTGCTGGTGCTTCTCAGCACTGTCAATGGTTTCTACTATGACAGGGCAAGACAATGCAGAGGTTTTTCTATCTTCTATTCTTGCTGAGGCCATCTTAGATTTAACCAGAATTTAATATCCCTGATAGGAAGCCCTATGGAAAATTATCCAACTCTATTCGAGAAACCTGAGGTCAAGATAATCCAGCCAACTTATCTTAGTTCCTGTTAAACTGATTGCTTGTGCAAAACTTTCCTTGAAGCTGCTAAGGAAGATGGCAAGATGTGCTGTTTGCCTTTAAAAGCCCATTGCTCTACATGCTAGGCACGACACTTAGGTCCTGAATACCTGAGTGCAGTCTTTGCTAGCTGGAATAAAGACTTTCAAATGACTATGTCTGAGAGTCTTCTTTAGTGGCACCGCATAACTGTTTGAATGGATCCCCAAAGAGTCATCAGTTTTAAGTTTGGTCCTTAGTGTGGTAATGTTAAAAGGTTCTGGATCCTTTAAGAGGTAGAGTCTAGTACACGGTAATTAGTTATGGTGTCAAAATGCTTGGAGGGGTTAATGGTCATCTCAGACAGGTGAGTCAGTTGTTATAGAAGAGTTAGTCTGGCCTCTGTGTGCCTTGGCTCTTTGCCGTCCTCTCTAGAAATGATGTAAACTCTTCTTTTCATAAGTCCTTGCCATGTTGTCATATATCCTGTAGTGATGCACCCAGGATGCTCCTAACATTACTGAAATGCAAGTTAAATAACCTTGTTTTCTTGATAAAGTGCACAGTTCTGAAAGTGGGTCAAGATAGTGCTGAAAGCATGGGATTCTCCTTCTTCAGAGGCAAAGTTCAAGGGCTCTGCTGAGTGCCCCTCTCAAGGTCTCAGTCTCTGGGTCTGTACATGGAAAGAGCTCAAATGTCTCTGAGGTTCCCCACCCCCCCAACCAACACCTTTCCCCCCTGCAATCCCTAACCTGTATTTACGGTCAAGGACAAAAATGGGACCATTCATCTCCGGAACAGGTCATCAGGAAACATTGCAGGCACCGTTTGCTATCTGTACTATCTGCTTGGTTAGCCTCAAAATTCCTAGCAGGTTGGAGTCTAAAGAAAGCCTCCAAAGTCAGGAGGGAGCTGCAAGCTGCACTTGCTCTTTGCCACAGCAATTTAAAATGTAAAAATAACACCTTTTGTTCCAGCAACTTGGCTTCTGAGCAACAAAACCCAGGAATCCGAGGAGGCCTGTCTATGATTTCTGAGTTCTCAGGGGAGAGGAGTCTCCCCAACTCTACCTCTGTGAGCAACTGCAGAGAGCAGCCTCCCAGGAGCTGCTGAGACAGCCTCTCAGAGGAGAGGAGTCATCTTAGCCTAATCTCTCCTCACCAAAGAGCCAAGATCTCTCTTCAATAAAACTGCATTTAGTCAATAAATTTTCCCATGAACCAAATACAGGCAATGCTTCCTAGCCGTGATGTGTCCGACATTTATGTCCACTCTCTGCCTTTGTTCTCATGACTCAACCTCAAGACATACCCTGGTCCTGCTGTCTGTCCCTCTTAGTCTCTCCCAGAGTGTTGTCTCTGCATCCTGGACTTGAATATGTGTGTGCCTCCACTCCTGTTTGCAGCTCCATCTATCAACCTCTTGGTATCTCTGCACAGCCTCATGCCCACTTAATCTAACAGGTTCTGCCTTGCCTGTCTACCTCAGTGCAACTCTCTCTTTCCCTACCTTCTCCAGGCAATCCCTATGTTTCTCTGTGGTCCTCCTTTCTCTGAGTCAGAGTCCTCCTGCTACCAATGATTCTTCTTCTTATTTCAGCTTTTGAGGAAATCTTTTCCAACTCTTCCTGGTTAGCGGGAAATTCCTTGGAAACATACTCTCTAAGCTTCTTGTACATAAGACAAATTATTTACACAACATTATTACAATAATTAACGTAAACAATTTAAAATAGCAATCACAGCCTCTGGTCCCTGGAAACCAACACACTGAAATTAGTCATTACTCTTTCCTTGCCTGCATGACCTCAGAAAAAAAGAAACACACACTCACACACATACACACACATAGGTACTTACATACATACACATACCACAGCTATCTGTCCGAATGTTCTTTAAAATGACTAAGTCTTACAGTGCTACTGGCTTTGTGATTTCTTTCATTACATCTCCAAAAATGGAATCTCAAGTTGTATATGCAAAAATCTCATTCTGTATTTAGCACCACCTTCAATAAGACCACCACTTACATACATTTGAGAACATTTTACCCTGGCCGCCAAACTATACTTCCACAGATAAACAAGCAGATATTAAGAATGTGTTGTTTTCTGGGAGCTGATATATAAGAAAAGGACCATCCACCCTCTACATGTACAAACAGAGCATTACTGTACCAATGATAGAAAGAACAACTCTGGGTGGTCAGGAGGACCTTCTCTATGGGTTCCCAGCTTAGTTCTTGAAGGATGGGTTAACTATTGCAGGCTCTTTATGAGGGGGTAGATTTGAAGTAAAGCTTTGCATCTGTCAAAACTTTGGAGACACTCACCATTTTTGTCCTTACTATATGTCTGTCAATGAACCTAAAGGAGTGAACAGTACTGGTGCATTTGAACAAGCAACCATCAAACTTGGTTATCTCTGCATCTACAGCACCTTGTCCACATCCCACCGTCAACCAGTAGGCCATGTGTGTGTATTAAATGAACATGTGGGAGGGGTAGAAAACAGAGGCCTTCATATTCTGATCAGATAGTTGGCAAAACTAGCATGGAAAATACACTCATTGATGCACAGTCACCATAACAATTAGGAGAATAAATGACAATGTAACCATGACCATTCTGAGACCTGGCTACCAATTGGACATGCCCTATTTTTGTCAACTCTAAAAAGATTTTCTCTTTTTCCAAATAACAATCACATCTAGACCATCTCAAAGGGACATCTTAGAGTCATCTCATGAAATAAAAGCAAAAAGAGTACTAAACATGGAAAATTTTCCCATCAGCTTGATGAATGAATTCCTCTGTTCACAACTTAGGTGCTTTCCAAATCATTCATCTATCCATCCACTCATCCATCTATCCATCAAACACTCATGCTCAAAATACCTGTCCCCACCAGTCTCTGTTCCACTAGGCAGTTAGGACTTACTTTGCCCTAAGCAGAGACTGTCAATGAGACTTTATATCAACAAGAGAGGCCTCTTGCTTCTCTTATGAGCTGTGTCTTCATAGAAATTGTGTTTTACATGCACTGAGATTAAATTTCCACCCAGATGTTCTGTCATAAGGAACATATATAATTAGCTAAACTGAATCAATGGTTCTCAGTATTTACTGACTATAGAATTACTAAAAATATGAAAAAATACTATCTCCATCCTTATTCCAGATCAAGTAAAGCACAAACCTTGAAGTAGAAAAGGGATATAGGCAGTGCATCTAAGAGGTCTAGAACTATGGTTTGGTAGGTAAAGATGCTTTCCAGGTAAGCCTGGAAGCCCGAGTTCAATTACTAAAACCACATAGAAGTGAAAACAAGATATGATTCTATAAGTTGTCTTCTAACCTCTACACAGTAGCAGCAGCATTTTCACCCACCCATCAACTGTGCGTGTACACACACACACACACACACACACACACACACACACATACAAAGTAATGAATAGCTTTTCTCCCCCAAAATTAACAGGGCTCAAACAATTCTAGCAAGTCAGCCTACAAGGAATCATGAGCAAATTGTTCTATAGGGTCCTCTAAATAAGGTGTATGTCACTGAATCTGTATCAAAGACCCTAGAGGCAATTTTGTTGTGGCCTTGGGCAACTTGCTCTGCTTCTCTGGTCTCCATTTTCTACCACTGGAAATGAAGTTGGACTATAGGATTTATCAGGGTCTTGGCTGGAGTTTCATTCTGTGAGTCTGCAGGATTTCAAAGCCATCTGTAAAGATCTTTGGCATTGAAGATGAACATTGAGAAATTCTTCGTTGATTTTAGCTTTGGACTTGAACAAACCATGTCCAATATTTTGACAGATTGTAGTTTTGTTATGTCTCAAGCTTTTGCCATATTTATTTCCTGCCTTAGGCCCCAGATGTCTTGACTGGTCACATCTCAACCACTGGGGAGCTGAGTTGCCATGGATTCTCACCCTGGCCCTGATTAACTCAATTGCAGTTCATTCCACAAACATGCAGGCAGGGTCTACCAGATGGCCATCCCACCCCAGACACTGCAGACATAATGAGAAATGTGATATGATCCCTTGGGAGTGTGAGTTACTGTTTTGAGTCAATGGAAAATTCATAGGAAAAGCTAGGATGTGAATCAAGTCAAATGACATCCCTATGGGATTTCCTCATGGTTCCCAATGGTTTCACTCAACAGGCCCAGGAAGTGGGTTTCACTGAGACCATTCTGGACAAAATTGAGGCCTAGGGATGTGAGCATCTGAAGCTTTCACACATGCTGCATAGAGGTTTCCCCCCTTCCTTCCTTCCTTCCTTCCTTCCTTCCTTCCTTCCTTCCTCCCTCCCTCCCTCCCTCCCTCCCTCCTTTCCTTCCTTCCTTCCTTACTAGGATGCCAGAACTCCAAGCCTGTGGCCTACCCCTGGATGCATGTGAGCATACGAGTGCACACAGACACACACACACACCTTGTCCTGCATCTCCTAGATTCTCTGCTTCTGCCTCAAGCTGAGAATTGCATCACTGGTGATTATGAGGCCTTCAGACCTCAGCTGAAACACATAACCACTTTCTCAGGGCCTTTAGCCTTTAGACAGCTTAGTGGGCCTAGTCAACCTCTATAATCAAAGAAGCTAATTCCCAAGTAAATCACTCTTTTTGTTTGTTTGGTTGGTTTTGTTTTTT
The DNA here is from genome assembly GCF_000001635.26 of Mus musculus. NCBI lineage: Eukaryota > Metazoa > Chordata > Mammalia > Rodentia > Muridae > Mus > Mus musculus. The sequence continues at coordinate 66,259,190 of NC_000081.6, forward strand.
GGGTTTTTTTGTTTTTTGTTTTGTTTTTTTGTTTTTTGTTTTTTTGTTTTTTTGTTTTCTGTTTTTTGTTTTTTTTTTTTTCAAGACAGGGTTTCTCTGTACAGTCCTGGCTGTCCTGGAACTCACTCTGTAGACCAGGCTGGCCTTGAACTCGGAAATCTACCTGCCTCTGCCTCGCAAGTGCTGGGATTAAAGGTGTGCACTTCCAGTGCCCAGCAAGTAAATCACTCTTATATCTCTGTCTACATCTGTGCCCATTTCTCAATCTAAAGAACACAGTTATCCCCAATGAAAACCTAGTTGCTTCCCTCTTCTGACACATAAACATTCCCCAGTCAGTAAGCATCGCTCTGGCTCTACTTACCATCTAGTCCCAACCTACCTCTCCCAACTCCATCTAACCTTTACACTTCTTTCCAGACACACTGCCCTTAGCTGCTCTTTATTGTAGTTCTTTATTTAAGTCTCTCTTGCTCAAGTGCCTGCAAGGGACCTGAAGGCTAGAAGTCAGTATGAACTTCTTATCTCCCCAGTGGCCAAGCACATGAAGGCAAGCACAGAAATGGTTCAAGGATGATTTGATGGACAAATAGTCCGGTTCACACTAATAACTTGTTACCACTTGAAAATAAGTTCAGTAACTAAATAACTCCCAAATCTGAGGTAGGCAAAAATCATTCTTGACAAGGGACATAAAAATGATTTCAGTGTCCAAAGTACTGACCCACACCCCACAATGTTTTGCTGAAAACCACTCACAGTGGTCTGTAAGATTGAATTACCTAGTTGTGTTGGTAGTTCAGGGACATATTACTCATGATATATTTCTCAGAATATGCCCCACTCTAAGTGATGTATGGCTGTAACTGGGACTGAAGAATGCTATATCACCCAAGAAGACCATGACTTTCTCAGCAGGTTTTTCTTTTTCTTTTTATTTAATTTTCAATGCCTGAATGTCCCAGGAAGCAGCCTGGTTCATCTCAACCTTTTGTCTCTACTGTCTTCCAATGCAATGAAAAGCCATCACAGCTATTCTGTGGTGAAACACCCTCCACCTACCTCTGACTGTGTGGTGTGTGAGCTGGCTCTGACTCAGCAGAGAGGGGTGGGATACTTCTCCCTTTACCTTCCCACTTGATTTCTCTACTAGCCAACTAGTATGAAGGGAGGACTGGACAGTACCTCTGGGACCTGCAAGCATAATGAATTACATTTACAGTCAATAGAGTATCAGTGATCAGACCATATTATGTTTGTTGACTTGATTCATTTTAGAATGTGATTAGTTTGAATAACCATAATTTTAAAGATTTATTTATTTTCATTCTATGTGTATCCCTACATGTGTGTCTGTGCACTGCCAGTGTGTAGTGCCTGCAGGGGCCAGAAGAGGGTGTGAGATCCCCTGGACTTGCAATTACAAAGGGTTGCTAGTCAACCTATGGATGTGGGACCAGAACTCAGATCCTCAGCAAGAGCAGCCAGTGCTCTTAAGCACTGAGCTATCCCTCCAAGTCCCAAGTATCTATAATTATAGCTCAATGTGCTAAAATATTCCTAAGACTAAAATAGTGACTAAGCAAAATGAGCACACGGACAGGAGTGGGCTTCTTCAGTGGGCATGTGGAGTGAGAGTCACTGTGCTCTATTCATTTGGACACTCGAGGCAATCAGAGATGGAGATGTCTCCCTGGCAGTGAGAAACTGAAACCTGGGAAACTTAAAGAATGATGTATGTACACAGCCTACTTATGCCTCGGGACCTTCATGACACTGAGAAAACACAATGCTTCAGCCAAAGCTATCCCAGAATCTTTCATGTGTGGCGTGGCTGGTGGTGTAGGACCCAACTTCCCTCTCAAGGCTGGCCTGAGCAGTGAGCTGTGGCCACCAGTCAGCCACAGTCAAGTGAGGAAATGCCAGTACCCTACAGAAGGCTGTTTGACGAGGCTGCAATGCACAGTAGATTAGGTGTGCTAAATGCACTTTAAGTTTTTGTCTGTGCATTTACAATAGTTTTTTTTTACGAAGCAACCCAATTAGCTGTATGTGAAGAATACTATGGAAAGGTGATGGTAACCCCAGTGTAACTCCACCAAGTTGCTTTCGGTGCATTTATTTAATCTTAGCAGAAGTGTCGGGGGACACTTTGTTATATCTATTTTATTGAAAGGGGAATTGAGAGTGATTTTTTTTCTCGAAATGCAACTTTTATGGTTTATATATGCTTGGCCCAGGGAGTGGCACTATTAGAAGGTGTGGTCCTGTTGGAGTAGGTGTGTCACTGTGGGTGTGGGCTTTTTAAGACCCTCATCTTAGCTGCCTGGAAGCCAGTATTCTGCTAGCAGCCTTCAGATGAAGCTGTAGAACTCTCAGCTTCTCCTGCACCATGCCTGCCTAAATGCTGCCATGCTCCTGCCTTGATGATTATGGACTGAACCTCTGAACCTGTAAGCTAGCCCCCAATTAAATGCTGTCCTTATAAGAGTTGTCTTGGTCATGGTGGCACCTCACAGCAATGAAACTCTAAGACATAATTTCAAACTCACCTTGAGAATCGCAAGGAACTAGTAGAGACAACTTTTCCATGATGTCCCCCGTGGGACAAGGACTGTGGAAGTGATTCTCACATTCATGTTATTCTTATTCTCACTACCAAGTCTGTGGATCTCTGTTGGCTTCTATGCTTCACCCCATACTGCCAGAGTTGGACCCTGTTAAGAGGAGTGGAGTCCAAACGGATTAACTGGCTTTAGGAATTCATAATTACCCTGTGTTTATTCCATACAATGTCCGTGCCTTCCTTCCAGTCAAAGCATTAATTATGCTCCACAGTCAAGGCTGCCGCCCAATACGCACTCCATTGACAAAATGCCAAACGAGGCGACTTTGCCTGAGTCAATGTTACAGTTTCTGAGACAGTTTTTAATTAGCTTGCATTTGGAGAAGTTTCACTCTGCCTAGGCAGTACCCACTAGAATTGTCAATAGTTTCTAAAACAATACTTACATTTGGAAATCAGCCACCCTCACACACCGAAGGAGGAGCCACCTGACTTTAATTGAAGACTTTTGCCAAGTATTTAAATTTGTTCATGTAGACCTCCATCACTGAGAATTTTAGCATTTATTGCTCCATATCTCAATCCATATGGAATATTTTAAGCTGTCCTTTCAAAGTTTGCTGCTGTCATCTATAAAGAAAGCTGACAGCACCAGTGTGCAATTCTGCCTTCTTTAAGTCACTTCAGATAAGACTGTAGGTTCCCTTCCAATGGACAGAAAGAAGCTATGCAAACACCAGTTCGGGAATCACAGGAAACAAATCTTCTGCAGGCAGGCAAAAATATTTTCATTTCCTTATTTCAGCTCTCTTGTATTTTATAGAAATGTCATGGATTTTGCATTTATTGCATATGGAGACTTTTAAATTTTTCATAGACAGACAGACAGATAGATATTGGTTTGGAGGGCAGGGGCACACATGCCCCACTGTGCTTGTGGTCAGCATATAGACTAGGCTGGCAAACTAGTGATGCCCAGGGACCACTTATCCCTGCTTCTTTAGCTGTGGGATAGGATGGGATCCTAGGATCACGCTACTGAATGATCTTCCCATACTGAGCTACTGTTTCTGATAGCCTTGCCTCCACCTCCCAAGAGCAGGAATTACAGGTATGTGTCACCATGCCCACATTGTATGGTGACTGTCACTCGTCCTGAGCCAGTGCCTTTCATGGAAGATGAAAGTAATGAGTAATCAGTGCCCAGGATTCTTCCAGCAAACGCAGATGAGGTTATAACTGAAAGCAAGCAGAGTACCTCCTTCAGTATCTAGTGACTCATCCGCACCAACCAGGGACCATGAAATTCAGGACAATCTTCAAGGTCATTTCTCCCTGGACCTTCGCTGGGACTTTCACAGGAATTCCAGACCACCACCTACTCCTGGCAACTCAGGTAAGTAAGTCTCCTGCTCTTCCTTGACCTGATGGTTTTCAATTTGGGCTTTTCTAGAACCAGGCATAGTGCTAGCTGTCTCCCCTGCAAGTTGAGGAGAAGCCCTAACATGGACCAACGCTACTAATTTGGGTCCTGGTATGCATCTTTGGCTGAGTTCTCTTCCTCACTTTTCCACATACAAAATTGAGGACAGCAGCCTCTCTCCTAGACAAACATGGTATGCTTGGCATTAAAAGCAAATGTAGATTTTTTTTTAAAAAAGTATTAATTTTGTTATTGTGCAAACTTCATATGGTAGAATGCATGTATATTTAAATTTTATTTTTCTGTTTTTCTTTATGAATCCTGGTTCACTTTGCTTGGATGCAAGAACATATTTTCCAGTCATGTGGACCAAGCTGCATCCATCCTTGGTGCTCCTGGTCTACTTCCAAACAGAAAAGAGAACAGAGCTGGAATTCAATGTCTCTGGAAAAAAATCCTATTCTGTGTTGGATCTTCAGTTGTTTACCTATGGCAGAGCTCCCTGCCAGAGTTATGTGCCATATTGCAGTGTGTAATTACCAGCAGAAGTGCTCAGGGGGAGAAATGTTCCTTGCTCCAGAACCATTGGTGAGGGACCATGGTATCTCTGGGAATGAGGGAGAGGGCTGTGGATCAGCTGGAAGGCCAAACTCGGCTAAGTGATGGATAATGGAACAGATATGAGGGTTGGCAGTGAGCTGACAGACATGTCTGGCTTGGGAAGTATGCTTCTCCAACAGTTCATGGTGAAAATGTAACAGCCGAGGAAGAGAAAGAGACTGAACTCAACCAATGTAGGACAATATATTCAGACCCAGACTTTCCAACAATGTCAGTCTTGCTTCAGATCTTTCTTGCATGCTTAAGACAAAAGTTCAGGCTATGATTATGGAGTTTTGAGGAAGAGGTTTTGTGTCACATTCAACGTTTCATAAGACAGACTGAGACCCAACCTGGGCAGATGTTAAGGTTCGACTTAACAACACCTATTATTGCCACCATGCATTCTTCATAGGTCAGCCTTCAGCCACTCTGTGTTAGAAGTTAGGCACAGTCAAAGTGCTTGTCCCTGCCTGCTCTCCCACTTCCTAGACCCTCCACACCCTATACTAAGCATCTATTTTCCCATGCAGCTTTAGACTCTCCATGTCCCTGTCATACAGTTAAAACTTAACCGCCCCCAGTAACATCATTTCTGGAATGAGTGGCCAAGAGAGGCCAGAACAAAGGCATCCCAGGTAACTATTCATTTTCATGTACGTTCTGAAGTCTGCTGCCATCATCACAAGTCATTGTTTCTGTATGCATTTTAGAGATGAAGAATCAGCAACTAAGCTCTGAAGCAAGATCTGCCTTCCCAACTGGATTAACACAGCTGCTGAAAGATCGAGTTTTGAACTGAGCTCTCATCAGCCTTTCATCGTGTCTCCTGCTTCCTCTCTCATCATGTGGGTTCTTTCAGACATAGGTGTTTCTTCCACTCAACACAGGTTGAAACCCCAGCAGGTCCTCACCAGAAATGAAACCGATATTGGAGCTGATTTGCTTTGAATTCCCCAAACTGTGAGCTCAAATCAACTCCTTTCCTTTACAGATGGCCCAGCCTTGGGTATTTTGTTACAGGAGCAGAGGGTGAACTAAGACAGTAACAGAAGAACTAAAGTTGCAAGTAACATATAAAGGATATTCATCATGAGAGCTTAGAATTGACAATCCTGGATTAGCCAGGTAGGCCAGATGAAATGACTACAAGGCAGAAGAGGAGGCTAGAACCAAAGACATATCTGAAGACAGTGTGATGTTAAAAGATGGAGGAAGGAGTTATGGCCCCAGTATGGTAGGCAGTTTCTAGAAGCCAGAAAAGGCAAAGTTAAATGATTCTTCCCTAAGATGTCTAGTCAGAATAAAACTTAACTTGTAGTATGTTTAACCTGTGTAAGCTTTGTTTTGTCTACTGATATCCACTTGAGATAGTGACATCCAGACCTATAAGATAATCAGCCTAGATTGTTTAAACCCCTTTCTGCTATGTGTTACAATGGGAAACTAGGTACATGTCTGCCACTGTCACTCAAGTCTCCAAATAATGTCATCTCAGAAGAGAACTGATGGGAAGCAGGAGAAAATGCATCTGGTCTGAATGCCTCCAATCAGGATTTGGACCCACTTCTGCCATTCACCTCCCACAGACCTGTGGCACCTCATCCACAGAGTGGATGTCAGCTCTCACTTCTGCAATATGGAAGTCAGGATGGGAAAGGATGTTCGGACTGAATCACATGGCCCAAGCCTTGGATGTCCTGACATGACAGTGATGGTTTATAAGAGATGATAAATGAACTAGGGGCTCCACACTTCCTGTAAGGCCCCAGTCTTTGTTTCTCCTTCTCACGTCTGTTATTTTCAGACCCCCTAACTGCTCTGACCACTCACAGTTTCCTCTGTTAGTCCCACTGTATATATAAGATCACTGAGGTTCTGGGGGTGGGCACTGACTTATAAAAATCTTAAGTATAGTTTATCAAGGAAAAGCTTGGCAGCAAAGGCTGTAGCCAGCTCCCTTTTCGCACCATAACACCTAAGATCTCAGGATACATCAGGCCCTCCATTTTGTGTTTCATGGTGCTTTCTAAGGAAGCAACACTTTCATACACATACAGTCTACCTGGGATAGTGTTTTTCTGTTTCTTTCTTTATGTTCTTCTTTGTGTATAGTGTGTTTTTGAGGGTGTGTGTGCATGAAGACATGTGTGCACATGCATGTGGGGGCCTGGGGTCAACATCTAGTGTTCTTCCTCACAAGCCATTCAATTCATCTTGTGTTGGGGGACAAATTCCCTTACTGGAGTCTGGGGCTCACTGATTAGACTAGGTTAGCTAGCCAGCAAGCCTCAGGGACCTTCCTGTCTTCTTCTCCCCAAACCTGGGATTACAAGAAAGCATTGTCACATCTAAGTTTTGGGGTTTTTTTTTTTTGTTTTTTTTTTTAATATGAGTGCTGGGAATTAAACATAGCTCTTCATGGTTGTATAGCAAGCAGTTTGTTGACTCTGACATCTTCCAAACCTCTGGAGCGTTTATCTGCGGGTGGTACTACGTTTACTTTGTGATAGCCACAGTTATACGTGCCTTTATCCACAGGGTTGAAATGCCAGCATCCAAGTTAGTGGATTTGGGTTCCCAATGGTGCCCCTGCTGCCTGGCACAGAGCCTGTCACATGATGCACCCAAGTGTATTTGCCACAAAAACCCATGGCTGCCTCATCAGGCTCCAACCTTAACAACAAATTTCTCCAAGGATGTGATTCAATTAGGTTGAACCAGTGTCATCTTCCAGGTAGGTCTCACAGTACCTACCCGGTAGGTAGGTACTTTTGCTGACCCCAAGAAATCAAAGCATTCACCATCCAAAAGAAGCATCAGGGCAGCAAGGCTGCCCCACAGTGCTGAAAGCATTTCCTCCTTCAAACGCTTTCTTGCTTCTTATTTTATTCATCCCAGGCAACCTGAAGTTACAGCAGAATGTTCAATGTTTTTTTTTTTCCTCCCTCTTCCAGATTTAGAAAACGAAATATTTGAGGTATTTTTAACTAAGAACACCCAGTCCCTTCCCCCACCCTACACCTTCTCTGTGCAAACATCCCAGTTCAGCTCCAGAAAGGGGGCACCTGCACTGAGAGACTGGAAATGGCTCAGGCCATTCTTCATCTAGGGCTGATAATCCTCACAGCAAGCAATGACAAATGCTCTAATTAGCCCTATTTCCAAGGGAATTAGAATTACACATCAGCACTATGCTAAAGCCCTCTGGGGCATAACCTTTGGAAATACAAGTGGGAGAAGCAGGAAGCCTTTGGCTGGTCCCTCACTGTCAGGTTGGCTGTTGTAGAAGTCTGTCCCCAGGATGGGAATCACCCTATACTGCCTATGGACACTCAATTAGAGGCAGGCCCTGGAGTAAAAATCTAGCTTTGGTCTCCAGGACACACTAGACCAGGTAAGCAATTGCCCAGTCAATAATAATAATAATAATAATAATAATAATTAAAAAAAATAACAGCAACAACAACAACAACTTCTTTAATTGAGTAAATTTGGAGACCTGATGAGATTGAAAGGGGTTTGAGGCCAGGACAGACACATCCACATGTAAAAGGTGGTCCAAAGCTTTCACTGTATAGAAAAGGACTTGATCCCCAGGAGGACCACCCAAGCTACTCCCCACTGGCCATGTTTCTCCAGTCTAGCCTGTCCACAGGCTGAATAGAGTCCTGTGAAAGCCAGCGCCTCACTGCAGGCGTGCTGAGGGCACGCCTGCCACACTGCCTTTCATTTGCTTGATTTTGCAGCTGTCAGTGAGCTGTGGGCAGCACGGATTCATCTGGCCAGCCCAAGGGTCTTTCGTTGAGGTGAGAGTCATGCCACCATCGGGAAGCAGATGGCATCAGCAGCGCTTTCAGGTTCTCCTCCACCTATTTGTTTTCTTTCACTTACTTTATTATGTCACTGCTCACTCCCAGACACTGCACTCTAAGCTTTGGAAAAACGAAGTAACCCGGTACTTAGCACAGGCTGTGAGGGGAGCTGTGCCCCCTTTGCTTATATCAGATCTCTGGAGGCACAGAAAACTCTAGAATATAGCCCAAAGTGTCACAGCAGTTAACTTGTGGGACTTGGATTCAAACCCAAGGAAGCTGGCGTGTGTGTGTGTGTGTGTGTGTGTGTGTGTGTGTGTGTTAATAACATGAAGACATTATCATTTTCAGTCTCCTTCTCAGAGAGGCCTCAGGAGACATGGGACAAGTGGCTAGGCACACCAGTGTCCTGAACAAATGGTTCAGCCCATGCTCCTCTTTCCTGGGCCATGTGCTGCCTGCAAGCCCTGCTCATGCAGTTCCCACCACTGACTCTGATCAGAAACTGTGGTAATCCGAATCCTTGTGTTTACGTCACAACCTGGTTCGGGCCTTCGGCTTCTGCTGGGAGTCTCCACTGGCTGTAACAGAGTGAGCCTTGTCATTCCAACTAGTAAGCCAAGCAAGACTCATGAGAAAGTGGCACTCTGCAAAGGGTAAACAGGGATCTTTCAGCCACAAGGTATGCAGAAGCACACGAGATCATTCCTGCAGACATTAGCAAATGTACGGCCATCTTGCTGAGTGACAGGCATCTCCCCCTGAGAATCACATTCAGTCCTGAGGATCACCCCTCTACAGATGAGAAAACTCAGACTCTTCAAAGTTATGGGACCAGTCTCGGGTCAGACAAAGGCCTCAACAAAGAACCTCAACCCTGGAAACAAAAGTGTGGTTTCCAGGATAGAACTTAGCTGGCTTTCTGCAATTCTAAAACATTTCTAGCCATAGTTCTGTCTGATGGAGCTGGTAGCTCCGGGATCTTGTACAGAACGGTGAGAATATCATTGTTCTGTCTATCAAACCCTGTGGTTCCTCTAGGACCAGGATCTAGCAGAGACATACAGCCAAGGTGGCTGTTACCCTTTGAACTAGGTGATGCAGGCAGTGATCTTAAAGCCTCTGGTTAGTCCTCCGGGCTTTAGAGTAGATTCTGTAGTCCCCTTCTCCACATACATCCCAATCAAAACAATCTGTTATCTTCAGCCAATAAAATTAGTCCCCAATTAACTACTAATTCGGGGAATACCATGCAAAACTACTTGGCAAATTACATGATGCCACACATTCTCATGACGAGAGGTACTTTGCCTGGAAATAGCACAAAGGAGCGGAAGAGAGGATTAGAACTTGGCGTCTTTTGCCAGGAGCAAGCTGTGTGTTCTCAGGTAGTCTTTTTGTCCTCTCTGGGCTTGGGCTCTTCATTCTTCCAAATGAAAAGCAAAGGATATGATTAAAGGCAGGCAAGGCTACCAGGCTGAGCTACTGTGTCAGCAGAAATTCCCAGGGAACACATAATGACTGGTGCTTAAGCAACCCTTAGTTAACTCTGGGTAATTTCTAGAGGATTTACTGCAACTCCGAATGCATTTTGCAAGGGAAGCTATGTATGTGAAATGTCGACAATATAGGAGTCCTCTATCTGGAAGCCCATAAGTTATCCTGACGTCAAGAAGACGAGACTACGGAAGGTCCGTTATACCTGAACTCCAGAAAGCACATATACAGAAGTCTGCAGAAAGGATGTAGCAAGCCACAAGTTTAAAGACATGTGAATGGGGTATGAATGGGGGTGGGGGAGTACTAGGAAATGAAAGCACAGAAGTCACAGAAAATATCCAATACTTTCCATTCTGATTGGTTTGGCTTTTTGTTTAATCCCTCTCAACCAATGCTTTTTAATTTATAAATACTTTACTGATCTTTGTGTGTTTTAATGTGTCCTGAGCATATCTTATGTATAATACTGAGTCTCACTATGATACTTTCATCCATGTACATCATTTATTGTTATCATGTTCACCCACTAAATTAACTTCTACTGTTCGTTCCTACTCCTAGGAGTTAGCACCCCTTCTGTGCTAAGTAGGCCTCCTCCACTTTCACATTTGTGCATGTGCCCAGTGAGTTTCACTACAGTTCTTTACAAAAAACATGAGTGAGAGTTCGCTTACAGGATCTCAGGTACCCAAAGATGACAGCAGCTACATCACTGAAGAAGTCTTTGGAACAGAGGCAGGGGAACATCATTATGAAAGAAAACAAAGAACATGGTGACTGGATGTACAGAAAAGTGAAGCAGAAAGAAAGTGGGAAAAGGAGAGGTAACCAGAGACTAAAGACACTGAGGGGGTATTCTGCATGAGTTAGGGCAGAGAGAAAAGAGAAGATAAACCATGAAGAGATAGAAAATGCCTAAGGTTGATGTATCAAGAGACAGTCATACAGACAAATGATTGGGACAAGATGAGAAAAGCAGTTCCCTCTGGGAAAGGAATTGGGGTGGGACCAGGAAAGCGGGTTGTGGAATTATACCTTAACTCTGCCTGGGTGGTGGTTCAGATGATGGATACACACTACACCTGCACACATGTGCTTGTAATGTTTACAAATCTATATACTTGTACTGTTTACTTACACACACACACACAATTATAAGGTGGAAAAAGGAAAGCAGGCATGGGGCAAAGTGCCTACAGTACTCAGAAAGGACTCCCTAGTACCTGTCTGACATGCACCAACACCCCTTCTCGAGCTAAAGTCTCTTCCTTTGCCAGGTACCTGCACCCTCCTGGGCTGACTAGGAGAACGGGGAAGCTAGTGCAGGTGGCATGGCTGTGACAGTCATGCTTGGTGCAAGCTCATTTCTGTGAATGACAAGCCTCCTACCCATTGCCTGAGAACTGCTCTTCATTGCTCATAGCACCTGGCATGCCTCCTCATGACCCCACCTTAGGGACACAGCTGGGGAAAGATGCTCTTGGAGTTGGCACCTGGCCCCAGCTAAGTCAGTGAGTCTGCAAGCTAGAGAGAGAAGCAAAGAGAGGTAAGGAGTGTCTCTCATAAGGGATGTTTGAGAAAGTCCGTTGCTGAAGGTGGCCATGGTTCCCACCATGTGGAAAGCCTGCAGGGAGAGGCAGAAACATCAGCTCACATCAATGTTCTGTTCCGCTCCTGATTCTGGGTATTCCTGATTCTCAGCCAAGGCCATGCCTGCCTCCCTGTCACTCCACCCTTGATCTTGACCACCTCTTGGATCCACAAACCAACAATCTCCCTGGGATGGTCGAATTATTTGGCTGTCAGCAGCCTCCCAAGTGTCAAAAAGAGTCAACAACTACCCTCATCCAAGTTTCTAGGTGTCTCCCAAATCGAGGAGCTGTACTGTAGTGTGAAAAGAGAAAAATACAGGAAGAGGGAATGTGAGAGGAAAGGGAAAGGGAAGACTGGGGAGGGTGGAGGAAAGAAGAAATGGAAAAGGAAGAGAGCAAGGGACGAGAAAACAAAGGAAAAAGAGGGGCAGGAGAAGAGGGGTGGGAAGGAGAAGAAGGGGAGGGGTGGGGAGAGGAGAGTGAGGGAGGGGAGGGGACCCATATGCACACTTGGGAGAGTCTGAATTTACAGCCAGGAAGACACTCTGTGAAAGCCAGCCTCTGGTCACAGCTAGCAAGCTATTCTTTGCATTTCTATCTTCCCAGCCCACATTCTGTGCCATTTGGATTTCATAGTCTAAAAATATCTCCCAAACTTCCCAGTCTGCTGGCATGGGCTGGTGGACTCTCGTTTTAAATCCACTTGCAAATGTTTTTACACAGCTCTTTCCCCTCCAGTCCTACTTCTTGCTGAATCACTTCCATCATCCAGCCTGGCGTTTCTGTGAGCAGGATGAGAATCACCGTGAACACAAATGTCAGGCCTCATCCTGAAGGCACCTTCAGCCCAAGGAGAGGGAGAGAAAGTGGAGCCAGAGGGCAGAGCATTGCTACGGTCACGGGTGTGGCGAGCCCAGGCTTTAGGGTCTGTTATTCTGGCTGGGTGGCTCTGGGTGAAAGTTGGCCTTCCTGGGCATTTTTCTCACCTACACTCTGTGACTAATGCAATGTAGCCTAGTGGAGCTTCTGCAGAGACTTGGTGGGTTACAGCATCCCTGTAACCTCCATGCACAAGGCTGGAGCATCACAGACAGCCTCTAAATGCCTGCTGCCATCATGGAGCTGCCTTGTGCAATGACCTCACACACATCTTCCTTCCTCTATCTAGCCTATGGACAGGCATGATTACAAAGCACACGTATGACCATGTCAATTGCAGGTGTGGCTTCAAGAGGTTTCATTCAACTCTTCAATGTTCTCTGTGATCTGCACAGCTAATGGGTCCCTTCTCCCAAGCCACAGAGGTCTCCCCGTATCTCCAGCCATGAACCCATGAATCCCCTCTCATCCCTGCTTCTGCCCTTGTCACTCCTCCTTTCTTTCACTGCCTGGGACCCTTAGAGGATGAAAGTTGTTTGTCTGTATTTTTTCTTCCAATGGCTCCAAATGGGCCTTATTTTCTCCCTGTGATCAATTCCTGTGGCCAATCCCTGTGGCCAAGGAAGGAAGGCTGAAGACTGATTACAGACAATGTCTATCTCTTTGGTTCCAGCAAGAAATGATCCTAGCCTATCATGTTGTAAAGAACAAGAGAAAGCTCTCAGCAGAAAAATCAAATAACAAGTGATGGGATGGATGTGGAAACACCCGACAGCCTGAGGGAGCCTTAGATTACTGGTAGATGATGTCTACACCACGGCCTCAAGACCATCCTCTCTGCTGACAGCATCTGTCCAGTCTGAAGGGTGTTAAGTGTTCGAGTTAGTTGACATCTGTACCCAAAAATGACAGTAAACATACAGCAAGGAACTAACAGTCCCCTTCGCCGGATGTGATTGGGGGAAGTTAACAGGTTTGAAGAGGAACTAGAAGAAGGAGCCACGGGCCTCTTGACTGTTCATGGGCCACTATGAACATGAAGAGGACATCAGAGAGGTTCAGATCCCAGGGACAAGAAGAGTCCGCTGGGTGGGCTGTGCCCACTGGCTTCAGGCAGCCCTGTCTACTGTTACAGGCACATAGCTCATGGCCTCACTCCTCTCCTGCAGCATCTTAGTGCTGGCTCTTTCCCACTCAACCCCTTTGCAATAGCAGTACGTTTCTTTCCAGGGTGAGTTCGATCACAGACCCACACTGGAAGCCTTCACTGTTGCCGGTTAACTTTGGAACACATCCAGTTCCTCATGGTTAACAGTGGCTCCCTCTCAGGCTGCCAGGCTGGCTCCTGAGCCCATCTGTAGGATGCTCACAGAAGCCAGCCACACTCAGGCTTCCAAAAGTGCCTTCCAGCACTGGGCTCAGAGCTGGGGCATTGATTAGAACTTGCATAGGATGGGGCATGGCCAATAAAAGTAGTGTATTCAGCAGGGATCTACGTCATGGCCAGCCTGTGCCTGGCCCCTGAGGATATGCAATGGAATAAGGATTTGGTTGGCATGTTCATGGAGGAGCAGAAGACAGGGTGAGCAATAACATCTGTCCTTGGGTCTTTCTGGGCTCCCAGCTCCATGATCTGCCATCTCTGTGCCCCTGCTCCAGACAAATAACCCAGCCCCACCCCCATGTTTCTGTCTACAGATTTCTTCAGCAAGCTACAGTGAGATTATTATATATACTGGGTCTGGAACAGTTCCCTTGTTAGCGGGTATATTGTATTCAATACTGCTATAGGTTTTCTTAGTTAACTTCTTTTCCTCTAGGAGCACACTTGTAGGGTCAACCTTCATGGTCCCACATATGCCATTGCTCTGACTCATCACATCTATTATGAGCCATGCCTTTAAGTTCCAGAGAAGAGCTTCATTAAGAAAGAGAATAAGAGAGAGATAGACAGGGAGTTGACACAAAGAGAGATAGTGAGAAGAGGCAAGAGGACCCTCTTTAGAGAACAGCCTTCAGGTAATCTTCCAAGGAGTTCACTTGAGGAGTCTTCAGATCAACCCAAGAAGAAAGAAAAGACTATATACCCTTTAACAACCTTTTAGCAGTGGGGGAAGTGTCACACCATGTGACTTAGGTGAACACAGTGCTATGAGACAAAGAACACCGAGGAGACAGGTAGTAGTGAGGACCATAAATCAGGACCCGCTATAGTCTTTGGCAGAGACAGTTATAAGGAGACATGGCCAGCTTCCTGATGTTGGATCTGGCCTAAAGGAGGAGCCCTGTAGTATAAAAACACAGTATAGAGAACTCCCATGTAACCTGCACTCAGATGTCCTTATTACTAACAACTTAGATTAGAAAGCATATTGTTAGAGTTGAGTGATATGCAGTTATTATCTAGCATCTAAATTTTACTCAAGGAACCAAGTTTTTCAAGTGACCTTCTATTTCCCCCAGTATCCTAACCAGAGGAAGAAGCTCTTGGCTCTCTATGACTTTCTCTGCCTTTCCTTGTTAAGGCGACAGTGACAGTTTTGTAAGCATGGGTAATGCATGTCTCTGTTAGGGTTTTTGTAGCCACCATCCCTTCTGAGGTTAAACTGAGGTTGTGGGCTTTGGGAAGAAAAGTCTGAGCACACTGCCATTTTTGTTCCATCATATCAAGGGTAAGTTGGCCGGATACAACTTGACTAACCACAGGGGAAGCTGTCCTGGGCCATGTGGCTGGGAGTGACCCTCATACATTCCATTTCTTAATGCATTTCTTTCTACAGTTACTCTTTGGAAGGAAGGCACTCTATGTGATCTGCACTCTACTTCTCCTAGAGGCAAAGAACCCACAGAAGCAAGACGAGTGCTTCTGAGAAGACCTACCTCTCCCACTTCTGTCCACCTGCTTGATTTCTTATGACAGCACACACCTGTGGACATTTGCTCTGATCCTGCGGTCATGTTCGCATGTTAGTAAGGATTCATAAGTCTTTATCTATCCTGTGGTTAGACTCCAATATGGCCTTCTTTCATTTCTCAAATTGTTCCTGCTTTGATCATGGAAGCTCTTTTTCTCTTGGCTACAGTGTTCCTCTGGCAGATTACCAACAGTGTGGGATTTTTTTTTTTTTAAAAAAGAGCACTCTCTGGCAATGCAGGATGTCTGAGGTTAGTCTCACATACGTCCTGTCTGTGTCTTATAATCAGACAGTTGTTCAAGAATCCATTGCCTTCTCTTACACACCAGTATTAGTCATCCAGATTTGGATGCTACAAATCCTCTCTTTCCAAGGGTTTGATAAGTCAGGCCTCCTCAAAGCACAAGGAAATGTATCTAGCCCAAGTGTGCAAATGGACTAGAAATTTAGACACAGCCAACTGTAGTAATATTAAACTTAAAGCATGTATATCTTCAACTCTAAGCCATTGCAACATAGATATTATAGACTCCTCTTGCTTTTCTAGAAACTTTCTCCAACAGTGTGAAAGGGGAACCAGGCTACACCATTACAGTCTTTCACTTAACTGCAACTCTTGGTGCAAGACAGTTCTATGGACTTAGAAAAAAGCAGGAAGCCACATACCTACACTGCAGCTCTCTATATAATCACTTTGCCACCAGAAAAATCATCCATACTTCATCCATTCAACTTCCTTCTTTGCCACCTCCTTCCTGGAAATCACTAGTCTTTTTTATGATATCCATAGCTTATAGTTTATTTTAAAAATGCCATATGACTGAAACAGTACAGAATGCTACCATTCAAGACTACCCTTTGTCACTTGTCAATACACAATGCATTTAAGGCTCATCTCCAGCATCACAGCTGATTTATTATTTCCATCTCTGAATAGCAATTCGTGGTGCTGATTAAACGAAATCCTAGATACGGTATTTTTGTTAATTGTGAATAGAACTACTATAAAAGTTTTCAAGAAAGATGTGGTGTGGATATAAAACTTCAAATGAGGAAACACCCAGGAGAGTAACTACTGTGGTGCATTTACCTTCTCTCTGGAGGAAACTCTCTTCTAGGGTGTCTACTGGTTTTTATTTGCACAAGCAAGAATCTAGTATTCCCATTGCTCTACGTCTTTGCCCACATTCGCATTTGTCCTTGTGGTTCTTAGCCACACCCATTTTAATCTCTCACTGCTGCTTTAATTTACAATCCCCTAATGAAGGCATATCGGACATCATTTTATATGTATGTCTGCTACCCATGGTAAGGAGGAGTCTGGTTATGTATTTTGTCTGTTTTAAATATATGTTTATTATTGCAGCCTTTAAAGGGTTTGGGGTTTGTTGCTGCTGCTGTTGTTGCTTTTGCTATGCCTTTAAGCCCACACCAGATTTGTGTTTCAAATATTTCTCCCAACAAAACGTTTCTTACTGTTGAATTTAAGTGATCCTGGTTTTGTCTGAGACAATCAATGATTAGGTATGTGTTTTGTAAATACTTCTACCACTATTAACTTGTTTTTTAATTCTCTTCCCCCATTAACTTCCACAACTATTCCTTTGCTGCTGAGCATACTAGAAAACCCTATTGGTTGCTTCTAATAGCAGCAGGCTAGTTTTGACTAAACTAGCATTGACTGTGGAGATACACTAACACCCACTGGAGTCCACATATAAATGGTGACATCTATGGAGGTATTTTTCAACTGTAAAGCAGCTAGCAACACCAGAAGGCAGTGGTTGAGAGTGTTAGGAGAGGAGCTGGGAGAGGGGCCAAGATAGAAGCTCAGAACCTCTGACCCCAGGACTGCCCCTGCATTCAAAATTTCTGAGGCTAGTTCTTGAGAAAGACAGGTAATTTTTTCTGGCCCTTGCTGTCCTTCTTGATAAAACAGGGGCCATTCATACATGTCTGAATGTTTGACATACTGTCAAAGGGATCAAATGTCAGCATTTTAAATGGTTAACCTAACAACCAGGGTAGAGGTGATAAATTTTTTTAAAAGCAGGGAGTTCTAGTATGGTTATTACCTGGAAACTGAAGTTTAATTTTCCCTCCCTCATCTCCACATATCTACCCATCCATGCCCACACATACATCATGTATGAATAGACATGCCTAGCTCAAATCATACACCTTGAGTATCTGGAGAAGACATAAGACATGACCTTAAGCCATCATCAGATTTTTACTATGTGAAATAACTGTGATTAGGAAGATATTATTTGGTATTAACCGAGATCCTATTATGTTCCAGGCTCTGTGTTTATCCAGAACAGCCTGTTCCTGCAGAAGACTAAGGCACATGGATAAAATGCATAAAACATAATGGTGAATACAGAAGAAAAAGAGCGAGCATCAACAAAGCACTTGGAATGGGAAGAACAGTCCTTGGAAGCAGAATAGAAAAGCATTTAGAGGGAGAAGGAGCTTAGAAGGAAAATCTAGAAGGTCATTACTCCAGTCAAGTCAAACTGACCCACAATCCTGGCAGTCAAACCAAAAATGCAACCAAATATTTCGCACACGCACATGCACACACAAAATGTTTTGTTTTCTTTTTAACTCAAGGAAAAAAATCTGTATTTCTATGAGAATCTGTGAGAGTGTGTGTATACACATTCCACTGTGTGTGTGTGTGTGTGTGTGTGTGTGTGTGTGTGCACACACGCACGCACCCATGTGTAAGCTTGAGAGTCTCTTGTTCACCACTGCATATGGCAGGCTAGCTCTGGAATTTCAGACATGTGCTTCCACCATCTGGCTTTACATGGGCTGGAAGTATCCTAACTTGGTCTCTCATGTTGGCACTGCAAGTGATGTAGCCACTGAGCCCTCTCCTCAGCCCCAAATGCAATTGTTTTTAATGAGATAGAATCACTGTCATTCATTCAGGGAAAATTGCCCGTTACTCAGTCAAGTGATGCTAGATCCTTGTAGATACTTCCTTAAGGCACAGCATGCAGTGGGCATGTCTGTAAGTTAACATATATGGCTGTAGGCTCCGTGAGAGAAGCTCCCTCCTCCAAGCCTGATGGCTTGAGTTCAAGCATCAGGACTCACAAGATGCTAGAAGAGAACTGACTCTTGCAAGTTGCTCTCTGGCCCCCACATGAATACCTGTGTGTGTGTGTGTGTGTGTGTGTGTGTGTGTACAGATGCACATACAAAAGAAATTAACAGAATGCACTCACTCATTCCTGGGTCACCTGAAAGTTGTATGCTTAGGACCAGTGGGTCTTTCAAGCACCTCTGCTGCCATTGCAAAAGTGAAGCAAAGGTGGAATCCTTACACCTTTTCACCTCAATGGTGGAAAATTCACGTCTGTAGAATCTAACAGAAATGTATCCTACCAGGGAAATAAGCCTTGAAGTAGAGACAATTTTCACTTTACCAGTGCTTTTATTCGGGAAAATCATTCTACCTTTTTAGATTCTGGCACGAATGGGGAAATGGTGGCCATTCATTGAACACTTAACCCACTACATAGTTATCTCGGCACCAGAGTTTAGGCAAAGGGAGGAAGTATCATCCCCCCAGCTCACACCCAGCCCCTTAGCTCACACTCAGGAGCCTGTTACCTTTGCAACACAGGTGTGCAAACACAACCTAGAGCCACTAATGTGTTTAATGTTATAAGTTAATATAATTCTCCAAAGGTGTCACAAATGGGCTCATAACCACAGCTGTCTGTGCTTGTTTGAGAGTCATTTCTGTTTTGTCTGATGAGAAGTAGCCATCACAGAACCCAGCAAGGCGATCGTTTCTTACCCTAGAGAAAGCAGGCATGAGTCAGGCTTCAGGGTGATTTTTGCGAACGACTTACTGTGGCCTAAGGGAAGAACTTTGAAAGGCTGGCTGCCCAAATATACCTGGCAGCAAAGCCACATATTTGAAGATACTTTTAATTCAGACACTTTTTTCCTCCTGAATGATGATCCTAAATGAAAAATTCATGATGTCAAAAAAACACCACAGAACAAGCACGGCCTCTCAGGACTCGAAACTTCCTTTGCTCAAGAACCACTGAGAAATTAGCCCTATCAGGACGTCAGAGTCACAAGGAGACTGTGTCGCCCTTTATGAACCAAGCACAGAGCAGCCCATCATGTACTGTATAGCATCTGAGAGGTGTAGTGTCTGCAACAAATGTCACAGACACCTGCCGTGCATTGCTGACCAAAGGAGTTCTCAGATTTCTACTTCAGCCCTAAACTGGATGGGGTTAAAGGGGTCCTGCTGGGCTGATGCACACAGCCTTCCAAGTTAACAAAAGATGGAGCCTTAGTAACCCCAGGGTACTGCGCTTGGTGGTATACACCTTTAGTCAGTTCCCAACTTCCTATCTGGTTCTGCCACCTTTCCTCAGTTTTACCCTTTGTATTTGTCAGACTTTGAGCAGCAGGACAAATCCCAACAGCATTCAAAAGAAGGAAACATTGTGGCTTCAGAGGTTTCAGCCCAAAGTCATCTGGGACTTCAGGGAGGGGTAAGTCAAGACTGAGGAGCTGGTGTCAAGCCAGGAAGCAGAGAGAGACAAGAGG
This sequence comes from Mus musculus, assembly GCF_000001635.26. Taxonomy (NCBI): domain Eukaryota; kingdom Metazoa; phylum Chordata; class Mammalia; order Rodentia; family Muridae; genus Mus; species Mus musculus. The sequence continues at coordinate 66,279,070 of NC_000081.6, forward strand.
AGACACCAAGGCAGATCATATCATTGAAAGTCTCACCCCTGGTGACCTGCTTCCTTCAGCAAAACTCCTAAAGTTTCAACACCTCTCAAAAGAGCTTCACTAGCTGGCAACCAAGCCTTCAATGCATGAGCCTATTGGACACGCTTCATATTTAAACCCTCATACTCTTTGGTCGGATCACCCTCGGATTTGCTTCCTAAATTACACCTTCCTGATATGGGAAGTAAGTCTGAGACCTAGGAGGTAAAGGGTGGACTGATGGAAGAAGAGTCTCTGTTTATTTCTCAAGCCCAGAAACACTATGTACAAAGACAGACATTGTGGGACTGCCTGTCCCATCGTTGTTTCTGGAAAGGAAGAAGTTGGAAGGGAAATATCTAAAAGGAATTCACAAAGGAGGAAGTAAGAAAGGGCAACTAGCTCAAGCAATCAAGCAACTTAAGCTTCCTCCAAGCTGTCATCAAATGGCATAGTTCTGCTATATGCTAAGGGACACTCAGTGTGACCAGAGAGTACTTAATGGGACTCTCACAGAGTCCTGGGTTAGTGGAGGAGAGAAGAGAGGGTATCAGTTGTGGGCTGTCAACAGGAAGAATGCTCGTCTTCCAGACTGGGTCATCTGGAGTCTCCTACATGATTCCAGTCACTCAGCCTGCAGCTGCCTTACTTATTCATGTATAAATCAGGGCAAGAATGGCCCAGCTTGCTCTTGACAGAACATGTTCAGTGGGAATAGTCTTTCTGAGGTACAATGGAAGACCTCATCACATAGGACTGCACTTTGGGTGGGATTTGAGGTTGCTCACAGGACAGCTGCAAAGCCAGAGGAAAGAGGCTGTAGTAAGAATCTCCTCCCACCGTGGCCACCGTGTAGAGGAGCAGCAGGGAAGGACAGCCATAAAGATCTGCGTTCTAGGTTGCTTCTCTTTTGCTGTGATAAAACATTGACCCAAAGCTACTTGTGGAGGAAAATATTCATTTCATCTTCCTTCGTATGGTCCATCATTGAGGGAAGTCAGGTCTGTCTTTGTTTGTTTGTTTGTTGGTTTGTTTGTTGATTTACCTGGCATCTCCAAGAAGAAAAGCATCTATAATGGATCTATGTAGAAGGAAATAAAGTGTAAGGTGGGGGCTGAGATTGAGAAAAGGACAAGAAATGCATAATTTGATAGTCCTAAGTGGTTTCCCATTGAAACAGAACTCAGGATTCCAAGCCTTGTTGGATAAGATTTCACCCCAGATATCCAAGAAGACAACAGAAACAAATGAACGTAAGCCCTGGTGAGAAATTGACATAGAAGTCCTTGCCTTGCCAGCTCCTTTGGCACAGCTCTGGCTCCAGAGAACCAGATCTAGGCATCTGTGAGGAGGTGCCTACTCTTGGTGTCATAGTGACTAAATCAGTAAGCAGGGTGCCCTGACATTAAGCAGATGGTGGCACAGCCCAGGATGTGACAGCATCAACTACAAAAAGATGAAACGAAGATTTGGTGTTACTAATATCCCAGTTAGCTACTTTAAAATGTGGTTATGTTCTTAATGAACTTCCAAAGATTTAATCTAACTCTTGAAGGAGGAGGAAGAAAGGCAAGAGGCACAAGGCCTGAGGTCTTCAGCAGAAGGAAGCCAACACCAGAGCCTATATGTAGGATGTTCTGTTTAAGTATAAGGACTAGTATATTATCCACAGATTGCATCAAGAATCAACCATGTTCTTGGGTTATCAGGCAATTTGTTATTTGAAGAAAACATTACAAAGTCTTCTAATACTTCTGTGACTGAATGAGATGCCCCAGCCCACAAGGCAACAAATTCATAATGGTTTGAAGGTCTGGTGTTGAAACTTCATGGCCCATGTAATGGTATCAAGAGGTAAAACCTTTAAGAGATGATGATGTCATAAAAGCTCCTTCCCTTGTCAGTAAAACTCACACCCTCATAAAAGAATCTTCACATGATTGTTCCGTCCACTTTCCACCTTCTGAGGCCATAGTGTTCTTCCTACAATGGACATAATCTTCAAGACATCATCTTGGAAGCAGAGACCAAATCTTCACCTAGCTAAGAAACTGCCAGCCTCTAGAATTCATAGAATTCTGCTCTTTTGTTTATATACTGCCCAACCTATGGTGTTCCAAATCTCTGTCTCCAGAGAGGAAAACTCACAATTCATTTCCATCAGCAGGCAAGAGGTCTGGAACTTTTGGAGGGTGTGGCTTAAGCAACCCTGAAATAAGCAAGCAAGTACACCAAGTTGCAGAACCCTTTACATCACATATCAGCCATCAGAGGACAAAATCTGATGCTGAAAATGGTGCCATGGTCCACAGAGGACCATGCAAGAATCTAAGAAAAGACAGTCTATCCTTTTATTTAGCCAAGATTCTCAGCTTGGCTTCAACTGAGGAAGATGTCTATAATTCGTGCATATTTGGAAATCAACAAATGTGACAAACTAAATGGGGGAAAGTCCACAAGGTCTCAACCCTAGACAAGAACTGCAGGCTACTGAGTGGAGCTGGAGAGGTAGTTCCCCAGGGAAGATTCCACCAGTTGGTTAACCAGTGTCAAATGGTCAGTCTTGAAGACATACAAAGAAGTACCACGATACAGACTAGACAGGTTATATTTAGGAATACATATGTATACACAAATACATATGTGCATGTAATAACTATTGATTAACAAGCAGGTCATGGATTTGAAGGAGAGTAGGAAAGGGCCTATGGGAGAGTTTGGAAACAAAAAAGGGAAAGAAGAAACATTGTGATTAAAATAGAATCTTAAAAATAAACAAAAACACAATACTATTGGCTATTGAAACGATTACCTTACCTTTCCCTTCATACAACTCAGGAAGCTTGAAAGTGACCTGACAGAGGAGCAAAGATCAAGGCAAGGAGATCAGACAGGAAAGAGAAGAATGAAGTGAGATTGTTGTGGAGTAGATTGGATGTGGATTTCATGGGGTTGGGGGAGAGGGGGAGAAAAGGTGGTAGATTATACATGACCAGGAGGAGACACAAAACAGGAAGTATTTGTCAAATCTCTTTATTTTCATATGTAGGTATTTTCCATCAACCCCTGGGTAAACTCTTCAGACTAAGGCCAGCAGCCAGGTCTTTTCTGTTCTGGTGCTGGAAAAAAGCAACCAGCCTTGCCTGCCAGATGCTCGGAGCCAGCCCCCCTTAGAAAACAGCAGCAGGTGTTTTTCCAGATCCTTTCCCTTTGTTTTGCTAACAGGTGGCAAGGGACAATACCCAGCTGGCTGCAAAGACATGGCCAGGGCAACAGGATGCCTTCCCAGTGCCAAGCTAGCACCAATGCCAAGATGAAGACAGCATCACTCTCCCAACAGGCTCAGGACAATGATAGTATCAGGTATGTGTGACTTCTAAGTAGATCCTGATTCAATATCAACTGACTGCTGAGTACCTCATGTACACTTATTGTGTCATGATTGCCAATTTAAGCATGAAGACCATTCTTCAATGCGGCAGGCCCACCATCCTCAGCTTCCGGGTCGTTCCTACTTAGTGCCTGCAGAACCATATATACAAACTCAGAACCCACCATGTTTCCTGTAATATCAAAGTTTGCCTTAGCCAAAGACAGGGCTGCAGTGATCTTTTCTTGAAGCCAATCAAGAGCTCCACCTCGTCCATCCACCACCCCCCCCCCAAAGCCCAACACTTCCAAGGATGATTCTCCTCTTAAAACCCCGTGGTGCTGACTCCAGCTGCTTACTGCTGTCGCTGTTGTAACAGTAAAGCTGTTATAGCAAAGTCTTGATTAACTAGAATCCTGAGAGAATTCTGCTATGTATCCACACAGCAAATGCTTACTAAGTACCTATCATGGGTTCTATGGTCTCCCAGGGCTTGAGAATAAAAAGAAAACAGAAAAGAGAGAGAGAGAGAGAGAGAGAGAGAGAGAGAGAGAGAGAGAGAGAGAGAGAGAGAGAGAGAGAAATACATCCCACTTTCACTCTCAAGAAGCTTTTGGGTTCATGGGGCAGAGAAGCAAGCTCATCAGCTCAAAGCAGCACACATAATTCTATGCCTGGAGAAGGCATAGGGGGCAACTTGAGCCTAACCAGATTGAAGGCTGAGAAAAGGTACCTAGTGAAGGTGAATAGCTAGGAGCAGGGGATGGGCCTTTGAGGCATAGGAAGCAAGATGGGAGAAATGATTGATTTTCACGTTTATATTTAGGACAGAAAGGGGAGAAAGAAACCTCACTTGACAGGCCTGGTTAATTTACAAAAGAAAGAGAGAGTACTGAACTATGAGCTCATGGTCAACCGAATTTCTTGGTCCCCTCCTGCCATTAGCCACAGCCCAGCACAGGATAATGGGCACTTCACAGTCTGAATTTTAAAAATTCTGCAAAATCCAGAATTGTCAATGAAGCTGTGTTCCCTTGTCTGGGCTCCTCCTGAGCTTGAGGAAGGATGTAAAATGAAGCCACTTGGTAAGCTTATCTGAGTATTAGGAACCCAAACCCAGCCCAAGAAGAGCTTTCCTATAAAGCATATCTTTAATCAGAAGCCACAAAACCTAGCCCCAGCCCACTTCCCATTTTCCTAACAGTGGCTCCTAGGTTCTGATCGGATCCTGGTTTGATTTCCTACTTGAGCTAGAAAAAATGATTATCAAGAGCCTTGCATTATCAATGGGCAATGGGCACCCAGCAATGCTCAGCAAAATGCCCCAAGGATCAGAAATGGAATCTGAGTACAGCCAGAAAGCCAGATATGTTTAAAATCATTATCCCTGCGATGCTGGACAACTGTCTTTATCTCCTGCAGCGGTCAAATTTTCATCCATGAAGCATAAGTTACAGGCATTACCTCATTGTGGTCACGTGAGAAACAAGCACAATGTGTATTTATCTGACAATTCTAATGGTCTTAAGTTTTGAGGTCTTCTCTGGGAAATTCTGGCTATAGGTTTGGCACTTACAAGCTGGTTTCTGAGATATGAACAAGCATACAGTAAAATAACATTGTAGCTGATTCTATAATAGTCTTTATCTATTCTCTCTGCAGACTGGGCAAGGCAAGGCTTCAGATTCCAGCTAGAAAAGGTGGGAGGAGAAGAAAGAGGGAATCTCAAGCTTCAATTAAACACCAGGCTCCAAAGGCATTGAACACACACTGAACACAACTTTATGCAAAGGGACATAGGACCTGCTCTCAGATAATTTGTTCAACCTTTTAAAACTACATATACCCTAGCATTTATTTCATTTCAATTTGAACATGGTTCTAGAGACCAAAGAATGAATGCCAGCTAAACCTCATTTCACTATGAAAGAACAACACATGTTAAGCTTTGGGTCAGATGCTTTCTGAAAATACAGAGGAATCAAAGGCTTGACCAACCAAAATCCAAGTCCCTGGCAAGGTACGTCATCCTTATTCTTGCTGCTTCCTGAGTTTTCAGGGATGCATTCTCGAAAGGCTTTTGTAACCTGGAAGAAACCTGTTGCACAAAACTGCGGTCCTGTGTGGACGCCCCACCTGGTGGCCAAACCAGGAAAAGCTCTTCCAACCTCAAAAGGCAGGCAAGTACTTAAAAAACAGAAGACATTCCCTGACTTCTTCCCTCTTTGTCAGTTAAGGGTCAACCGGAGGGAAACCAATTGCCTTAAATTGGAAGGGTCAAGGTAATAGTCTACTTCCTACCCAAACCATGACAGCCATACAGCTTCCTAAGCCAAAGCCAGGAAGCAGCTGGTATCAAGAAGTGCCTTGTCACACACATCCAAGGTGTTGTGGCACTCAGGATTCCAGTCCTGGGTGAGGAATCCCTCTGATAGTAAGTACCCTCTCTTCCTTCTTAAATACGGGTGTGTATTTTGCATCCCAGGAGTCGGTACATCTGAGTTCCATTTTTCTTCCGCCCTAGCATTTACTTTCTGGGCTAGCATGGAGATTATTTCTAGAGGAGTCCCAGGGGACAAACTTCCCACCGGACTCTTGGGTGTCCAATGCCCTGGTCAGCCAAACCACAGATGGGCAACAGTTGTACCTACAGAGATGGTAGAACCTAAACTATGGGATGTTGCACATAAATCATACGGATGTTCCAGCATCAAATAGCTTCACCTTACCTATGGCTCAGCTAAACCCTTTGGACTAAGCTTGGAAATCCCGCCCCTTTTCTATTCTCCTATTCATTTTACTAAAAGAACACAAAGACCTGCATTTTGGTCTGTCTAAGCCCCCAATTAAAGCCAAACCCATTATTCTTTTACTTCAGCATCCATTCCAAGGAAGGGAAGCACACACATGGAACACGCACGTACACAGGCACTATGCCTATGGGCAGTGTGCACCGCTACTATCCTCAACTCTGGGATATATCATCTAAATTGAGTGGTGATTGCAAGCTATCCACCCCAAGAAGAACCGGTGCTTCTGAAAGGACCGTTTTTGTCCCACTCAACTGCTTCATTAGAAATATCATCTATTTCTTTTAAGCTTCCATGACAATATCCCAGAACATACAATAAATGCGCACTTTTGCGCACTCGCCAGTTCAAATCTCCAACTCAGCTTGAAAGCCTGCTGTCCCAGGCACCAGAAACACTCCGTCACACCGCAGAGAACCATTGGCTAAGGCCAAACTGGTGTCCCTCCATCCCCAACCCAAGCCAGAGAGCACTTCTGAGTGGCCAAAGACACAACACTATGCCAGCCCTGGCCCGAACCCTAAGGTGCACGGCCGCCAAGGGGCGCCCCGAGTGGCCAGGTACTCACACAAGCGCGTGGTAGAGCAGCGCCCAGCCCCGCGGTCTCTCCAGGGCGTCATAGATCAAAGTTTGGATGCGCCTGTACTTGGCGTTGTTCCTCTTGACTGGGCGGCTCAGGGGGGTCTTTGCCAGGAGCCCGATGCCCTGCGGGGTCCTCCTCTGCCCCTCTTCGCGGCCACCGCCCTCCAGCAGCAGGGTCCCGTCTTTGTCGGCTCCGGCCCCTAGCGCCAAGGTGACTTGCTCCACGTCTCCTGGCGCCAGCCCCACTTTCCGCTCCTCGTCGCCGGCCACCGCCGAGTCCCCTCCAGCAGGGTTAGCGGCCCCGCCGCCGCCGCCGCCCCCTTCGCCGCCGCCCCCGCCAGCCGCCCCCGCCGCCCTGCGAGCCTTGAGACCCATCTGCCTCGCCCCCACCGGGCGCTTCGCCTTCTCCGCTGCTGCTCCGGGAAGTAGGAGCACTTGGGGTACGTGGACGAGGCGGCGGCGGCGGCTGCAAGCCCGGGAACTCCAATGCCATGATCCGCGCGCCCCTCCCCGCCCACCCCCCCAAAAGCAGGCAAAGGCGGGCCTCCCGGGGGCCAGAGGAGGTCGGGTGGGGAGTCAAGGGGTCACATCCCGAGCGGGTCCTCTGTGGGACCCGGAGGGGCGCAGGAAGCCGGGGTCCACGGGGAGCCCGTTGAGGGCGCGCGAGGCTGGCGCGGTGGCGCTAGGGCGCGCGACGGCGGGAGCCTGGCACCGAAGCTCCAGGGAGGCGGCGGCGACGGCGGCACCCGGGCCGGCGAGCCCGAGACAGCATCGCAGTTTATTTACAAGCCCTGTGCCAGCCGTCCTCCCGCCCGCCCGCCTGGCACACGCGCCGCCGCCTCCTCCCTCCTCCCCTCTCCCGCCCGCGCCCAGCCCGCTGCTCTAGCCCTAGCCCCGCTGCAGCGGCAGTAGCAGCAGCAGAAGCAGGCGCGCCCGGGCGGAGCGCTCACCACCCGCAGCGTTCTCTGCTTCCCTCCCTCCTTCGCAGGGGTGGGGCTCCATCGTCCCGCCCCTTGGTTGCGGGAGGCCCAGGCGGGGCCCCGCCTCTCCCCGCCGCCCCCCTACCCAAGACAGCCTTGAGGTCCAGCATCACCAGGGCTGTGAGGCCTCTACTACTGCTTCTGCTGGGTCATGAATCCTGAGGCCGTGAAGCGGGAGCTCCCCAGACCCCGTGGGCGTTGGGGTTTCCCCTGAGCGAGAGGAGAAATTAAAAGGGAGTAGATAGAGGCTGAGGCTGCAGCTTTATGTTCAGTCTCCACCCTCCACCTCCTCTGCTTGCCTTTGCAGGTAAAAATCCAAGTTGCTCGGTTAGACATGCTCACACCTCACCCACTGGCTCGGTGATTGCAATGCTTCTTCTATTCCGGGCTCCTGGGGGCTACTGCTTCTGGTAGTTTTGGGGTAGCCCCTTGTACAAGTAGGTGGGAAGACAGCTGAGAAGCGCATGTGAACATCAGAATCAGTATCCTAATTTCTTCCTGGCTCCTAAATCCTGCTGCAGGCAAGCCAGTCATGCCCTCTGACTCCATTAGCATCCTTCAGGGAAAACACTGAAATCATGGCAGTGAGTTTGTCCTACGTACGACAGAGTACTGCTCTCCACCGAAGGTTTGAAACCCTTGAATTCATAAAACCTGAGTGACAGACAGAAGGCCAGAGCTAAAGCAAGTGTGAGCCAAATTATTCCTAGTGTGGAAACAGAATCACAGGAACCACTGGGCTCTGTCCTAGGAGTCCCCATTGAGGAGGTGACACGCCTTAAGGTGAGATTCAAGTGGCAAGGTGGGAGCAGTTATGACAATTTCAAAAAGAGCCTTCTAGACAGCGGTGTGGAGGAGAAACGTAGTTCAGGTTTGCTGACGGCAGAGGAAGCAGTCTGGTCAGTCACTGGCACCATTGGCAGAGGGCAAGTGCCTCATTACCCAACAGGCAAGTTAGGGAAGCCCTCCTCCTGCCCTGGGGTACCATGACTCCTTACCGCCCAGTCTTCCCTCATGACTGTCAGGTGGAGTAGAGAGGACAAGATAGCTGTGAGTAAAGTTGGGAATCCAGTCTTAGTCTACAGGGAAAAAGCAGGTGTCTGCCTAGGAAAGTTGGATGAGCAGGGCCAAGGAGAAGCTGAAGAGTGGGGGACATCTTAGGGTTTTACTGCTGTGAACAGACACCATTGACCAAGGCAACTCTTCTAAGGATAACATTTAATTGGGGCTGGCTTACAAGTTCAGAGTTTCAGTCCATTACCATCAAGGCGGGAGCATGGCAGCATCCAGGCAGGAGGAGCTGAGAGGTCTATATTCTTAGTAGCTGGGAGGAGGATCTCAAAGCCCACCTCCACCATGACACACCTACTCCAACATGGCCACACCTCCAAATAGTGCCAGTCCTGGGTCAAACATATTCAAGCCATCACAGTGGGCACCTGTAGAATGGAGAAAAAAAAAAAAAAGAAGTCAGAGAAGGGAGGAGCCTCCAGAGATTCTCTAGAAGAGTGAAAGTGTTGACTCTAGGATTGGCATAGCAATAAACTGCTTGTTATGCTAGAATACTTTTCCCAGCAGCGGACTGTAGTATGAGAATGAAACAGAGAATTGGAAGACTTGTGGCCATCCTCAATAGAGAAAGATATTTATTGGTTAGATGGGAGGTATGTGTCTGAAACAGCCTATGGGACCTGACCTTAGTTCAGAGCAGGGTAGCCCTGGTCCCTTTATAAGTAAATCAATGATTCAGGATGAGTTGAAACAGAGAAACAAATCAGAAAAAAAAAATTCTGAAGAGAAAAGGCTAAAGGAAAAGGAATTGTCTGGATTAGAAACACCCTCACACACACCAGACAGCAACATGTCCCAGCTTTCCTATGGTACCTGTCAGCAGACACACATGACTGTGCTGTAGATGGGTTGGGTGTATCTCCCAGGGAGCTCTGCATTGAGATTTGAATTGTGAAATACAGAGTGGAAAATTAAGTTAATCAACTTCTGGTGTTTGGGATTGAATCAGGATTAGAAAATAACAACAGGATGAGGCTGTCATAATGGATGCTTGGTGGCTTTGTAGGAAGAGAGAGAAAAAAAAACATAAGTCACATCTCTTTCTCTTCCCATGAGTTGCCTCCAGGTATTAAGGCTAAAGAAGACTATTTAAAGATCCAGGCCCTTGTCTATGGACAAAATCATAGCCCAAACAAACCTCTTTTCTTTGCAAGATACCCAGCCTCCAGTAGTTCATAATAATATCCTTTCTGACCCAATTCAACACCAAACACTCACAAAACAATCTTCCCATATATAGAAGTTGCTGTTTGAAAATTGCCCTTCCTCCTCAATTCCTTCCTATTTTATTAGTTGGCCTATTTTATTTGCTATTTGTATTTGCCACTACCTAAAACTATCGTGTTTATATTTTGTTTCCTCATTTCCTGTTGTTTTCTTGCTATGGTTTGACTTTTATGTGTCCTCCACAGATCTGTGCATTGCGTGCATTGCTCCCACTTGATGGCTCCATCATAGGACACTTAGGAGGAGGTGAGACCTAATTGGAGGAAGTAAGTCACTGGGGATTGAGTTCCTGATGTGTTCCATTCATCACTGATTTCTGTATCTCTCTGTACTTCCTGTCCACCATTAAGTCAGAAGTCTACCCTATTACTGTGATGTTCTGGCCAGACACATGGGGTCACGCAACTATGAACTGAGCTCTCTAAAGTGAAGGGTAGAATGACATCTTTCCTCCCTTAGGTTGTTTATCAGATCCTCTGTCACAGTGATGAGAAAAGTAGCTAATATTCCCTCTAAACAAGATCAAGGCCTAAGCATCCTAGAAGTAGATATGTCCTGGGATAGCCTCTTCATTCTCAAATGAAGCATAAATAAGTGATGGGTAAAGGAGCAGGGTCAAGCCACCAGCACGCAGTCAACATATGTTTTCATGTGAACATTTTAGGGGTTTTGTTTTGTTTAATTGGGAAAGTCTCTGTTCTCAGTAAGGCTTAGTAATTTCAAATTAAGACCACTGAATTTACATTGATAGTGTCCAAAAAGCCTCACTAAATAAGCACACAAGATGGGCCTCAGGGCATACATAAAAAGGCATAGAAAAACCATGAGTGGTCTTGATTGTCCCTTTGACTCACCTGGGCAGAGCCAACCTCAAAAGTGGATTTACTGCCATCAGATTGGCCTAGGGCATATCTATAAACATCTTGGGTGCTAGTCAGTGTAGGAGTACTCAGCCCACTGCGGGCAGTGCTATCCCTAGTTAGGTTGCCCTGTGCTAGCTGGAGGTAAACTTGGAGTAAGCAGAATTTCTCCCATGGTCTCCACATAAAGCTCCTGCTTTGGTTTCCCCCAATGATGGACTGTAACCTATAAAATGAAATAAACTCTTTCTTCTCCTAGGTGGTTTTTTGTTGTTGTTGTTGTTAGTGCTTTATCAGAGCAATAGGAATAAAATAAGGACAGAAGCATACGATTTTATTACTTGGCATTTAATAAAAGAAAAAAAAATTGAAAATGGCACCTTGGACTTTCCAGTACATGAGGAGTTTTGGTGGAGACACAAAGGCCATTGCCATGCCTCTCATAAAAGGATGAAGCAAACTCAGTATCAAAGTTATGACTCTGATCCAATTAAACCTAAGAGTAGAGGATCTGCCAGGCATCTGAGTCTGGAACATTGATTTACTTCAATGGTTTTATAATCCAGTGGAGAACACTGTTCAGATTTCTAATAAAGGGCTTTAGAAATATCATAAAAGGCACAATGTGCAGTAAGTACCATTTGAGGGGCCATGTACTTACAACACAGTGCAGATTTTAGCTAAAAGGAGCCATATGTCCTATATCCCTAAAGTCTCTGGGATCCTGATATGCCGATGGGACATAACAGCAAGACCAACAGCGACCATGTATCAAAAAAGAATAGCCTGAGTTATAGTTCAAACAACTGAACATTCTAGCATCCTCTACTTTTAAGTCCCAGTCCATCCTATGATATTAAAATTCCATTCACTGGCTGGTCATTAAATTTGCCACCTCTTTTTTCTCAAAATACTTTTGATTTTCATATTATTCCAGTTTCTCTTGCTCTGTATCTTGACATATATCTTGCCCTAACAAAATATCTAAAACTGGGAACCATATAAAGAAAAGATTTCTTTAAGCTCATTGTTGTTGGCAAAAAGTACAAAACTTCATTTTGGAAGACAGAACCAACAGGGTGAGTCCATCAATTCGGCCTCAAGTATAGGAATCAGGTCTCTGCTTTAGTTGCTGTATTAAAAGACTACGACCAGAAGCAACAAGTAGCAGGAAGGGTTTATCAGACTTACATTTCCATGGAGATAAGAGTCCATTGAGTCAGTACTACACTGCAACAGGCTTACAGGCTAGCAGGATCAGAAAGCTGACGATGTATATCTTCAAATGCAAACAGTAATCAGAGAGCAAGAACAGAAAGCTGAGGCTTTAAACTTCCAAAGTCTATCTCCAGTGACTTACATCCTCTAGAAAGACTCCACCTCCCAAAGGTTCTGCAATTTCCACCAAACAGTGCCACCTACTGGGCACCAAATGTTATATATCTGAACCTGTGGAGCACATTCTTATTCAACCCACAGACTCCACTGGCTGGCTTGCTGCAAGATGGATGGCAGGCAGCACAATGGCAGAACCTTTTCTCACTCATGGGTGGGAAACTTCAGCAAATGAGTAATAGATATGTGATGTCAGCATAGGAGAGTAACTTGAAGGATAGAATGGAGAGAATTATAATCCTATGACATTAAGTTTGTCACCTTTGGGCAAGTTGCTGGATTCATACCTCGTTCAGAGACCATGTGGCAAGAGAGGAAGCCAAGAGTGGGAAAGGTCATTCTGCAACAACATTCTACATTGAACAAACAAGGGTTCCAAAGGTTCATCTTCATGCTTTCCGAGGGCAGTTCCACCAGTGACCTAATGACCTTTAAATAGACCACACCCCTTAAAGTTTCTACCCCATCTTCACATAGCCACATGTGTGACCAAACTTCTAACACACAAATTCTTTCAGTACAAAACAACATTCATAACAGACTTAGCCATTTTTTTTATCTTTACCTCATATATAGATGTGCCATACAAGTTCCAGAGAAAGTGCTTCCTAGAGATGAACAGTAAGGGAGAGAGCCAGAGACTTTTTATGAGCCTCTGACTTTTCCTCCAGAAGTTTTGCTTTGGGTTGCAACCATCAAGTGGTGGGATGATTCTCTGGACAAGGTTAATATGAGTATAATCAAATGAGCAGGGTGAAAGGTTCATGTCCATGCGCACATGTGTTCCTGGCTGCCCTCTTACCTCATTTCCAAAAAATATGTTATTATTGCAGACCTATTTTAAATCTACTTGCAATGTTTGCTATACACACATGCACACACAATGTAAAGTAGTTCAGAGATGAAATGTAAAGCACAAATGGGCCAAAGTGCAATGATCACAAGTTGTCATCTTGTTACCATAGATACTGTTAATATTCTGGCAGTTATAACTGCCAACGCAACCACAGAATATAAGTGACAAAGAACAACACTGAGTCTTTCTTCTTCCTCAGAAAAAGAAAGTGAATAGAGCCAGCCATCAAAGTGAATAGACTGGACCTTCCTTTCGGGAGCAGGAGTGGGAAAGAGTTACATCTCTCTGTAGAGAATGGGATTCTCTGCCAATGAGTCTCCTGCTAATACCCTGTCCACACACTTTGGAATCTGTTTACTTAGTCACCATTGAAGAATAACTCATAGAGCCACTTTTTTTTTTCTCAACTACATTACTCCCTAGATGAGTGTTCTGGACCTGGGTATTCATCACTTCCAAGAGGAGTCAGGAAAACACAGCTTTCTTTGAATCCATGTAGAGTATGTCTTGCTTAAGGGAGACACAGGGCACTCTGGTTAAAAGAGAACTACCCTCCGTAAACTCGTGTATTTGAACACTTTTCCTCTATATGGTGGCATTGTGTAGGGATGTTACAGAATTTTTAGAATATATTACCTCACTAGAGGAAGTATACCACTGAAGGCAGCCTTTGAGGGTCTTACCCCATTTCCAGTTCCTTCTCTCTCCCCCTCCCCATCTGTCTCTCTCCCTTCTCCCCCTCTGTTTTCTCCATCTCTTCCCCCTCCATCATCCTTCATATGAATGGTAATGTGATCTTGCTTCCTTGCCCATGCCAGTCTCCCACACCATTGTGGACTTTATCCTTCTGGCCGCATAAAGCAAAATATTCTTTCCTTTATAACTTCACACTCAGTTCTGTGGCTATGGCCACAGCAACAGAAAAGTAACTGAAATGTGGGGCAAGCGCATACTTTGAGTCTATTCCTATCGTGAGACAGAAGGAAATATGTTTGGAAAGAAAGGAATCCAAGATATCCTACACACACCTTTCTTCTTGAAAATTCAGAAGCTTCCACAGACACTAGGATTGTCTGATCCCTTCCCCTTCTCCATCCCCTGCTTTCTTCTTTCCTCCCTGGGCTTCTCTTTATATTAGGGCAAAGGAGGTCTTGCTTTCTCACCTATAACAACCTTCCTGAGAAGTCATGGGAAGCTATGAAAGTGTATCTTCACAATGTCATTCTGCAGAGGAGGGCAGCCTGAAGGATAGCGTTGAGGTAGCTCTAGCTCTGTGACTGATTCACCTGACCCAAATCTTGCATCAGTTTTTTCATCTAAACAGTTGGACAATATTCTATCCAGCCTATTTGTCTTGGTCCATGTCCCATCTCCAGGCTGTGCACCTGTAATAACAACATTGCTCCAAGGAATAGCCTAAGGGAAAGCAGCTCCAGGAAGGCACAAAAAGAACGAATGAGTTCTTAGATAAGTGGTGCTCACCTTCATTCCATATGGCAATAAGAAGACTTTCCTTGTAATTAAAATTTTTACATTAACCTTAATTAAAGTAATTTAATTAGGTGATAAAATCAACGTAATTTTCATGTTTATTAATAGTGGTTTTGCTGTTGTTCCTTTAAATACTTAGATTGGGCGAAATAATCTATGCACTGGATAAACTCAGCTATTCTTCCTTCCAGTGAGCATTTGCTTGTTTTGTTTCCTGGTCATTCATTGCTCTCCATCTATAGGAGATAGGAGAAACAGTAAAGAGACTCAGTAGTTAATTCAATATTGTTGTAAAAATGAGATCTACAAACGCAAAGCACTTTGTCATGTGTCATCATTGCTTTTCAATGCCCAGACGTGTGGTAGATGTTCATTATCACCATCACCATCACCACCACCACCATAACCTCCACCACCACCGCCACTGCCACCGCTGCCGCCACCACCATCATCACCATTTGCTGAATGCCTACTGCATACCTGTCACTTGGGCTGAGTCCTTTACAGAGATTATTTTATTAAATCCACATAGCAATGTACAGGATCAACATTATGCTTACTGTTCTCCATATTAACCACAAATTAAATGAGACAGAGATGTTAGGTACCTGGTCCAAAGTTAATATGGCTGAAAAACAACAGCTATAGAATTCAAGCCTGGAGTATCTTATTCCTTTGTCTGTGCTTTTAATCGTAGTACAGTGTTCATAGAGCACACTGGGCCAGGTAGGAATTTGACACAAGCAAACAGTTGGACGTGAATCAGAGTATAGAATTGCTAGCATTAATAGGGGAGTTAATTGGCGGTAAGCGTGAACAGAATAGGGGCTTTGTGGCACAGGCTCATGAATATATTATGGATATGAACAGTGACCATGAGGTGCTTCAGACATAGACAGGTGTGACTGAGTTGCAGGGATTCAAGAAAGGGCCAATGGCTGGAGGATAACTTGGAATGGGAAAACGAATTCAGTGAGACCAACTTCAAAGCCAAGGCCAGCTAAGAGGCTCTAAGGTCCAGGAAGAAAACAGTGGGATCCCAGAGGGGAAGGTCAGATGCATATGTAGTTTAGGGAGTGTTGGAAGCAAGATTCAGCACCAGACAAAATAGAGAATCATTTGACACATTAAAAATGGAAACGAGTTCACCCAGTGCCACAGCAATTCTTCCTACTGACGAGGCTCCTTGACCTGTCTCTGGCTCCAGTAATTGGCTACTTTCTCTCACTAAACCAAGAGCCTCTCCTTTGAGTCTTGATTGTTAAAATCCCTATATGTCTATGTCATTTACATATTCCAGTTACCCACTTCCATTTTCTTGCTAGTGAGCCCCTGGATCTGAGTTCAGGAATTCGGGAGTTGAATGGTCACTCAGGCAAAGATGCAAGTATTTGAATATTCAATGTATTTAAAGGAGGGACATCCAAGACACATCTTTCTATTTCCTTTGCCTACTGGGCACTTTTATGGAGAGCAGATTTCTATGCCTCCATACCTCAGCCTACAGATACAGGCTTAGTGCTAAGAAGAGAACCACAATGACGCCACCTGGAAAACCTCTCCTTGGCCTACTCTGGTTGAAAAAGATCCCTTGTACCCTAGTCAGTCACAAGCATGCATGTACGACATTGAATTCCAGGTCTTCCTCAATTCTCTTGAAGAATTCATTCCAGAGAAGAAGCTAAGAGTGGGTGTTAAGAGTGGGACAGGAGGTTGTGGGTACGTACACAATGATGGACAGAAGTCAAGCTATTGAAACAACCTGTTCCAAGAAGGAATTCTGCACACCCCTAATGCCAAATGTTTGACCATGGGCAGGTTCAATGATTGGTCCTCAGCTCCCCTGTAACGTAGGAATACTATTAATTACTTTGAAAGGCTATTTCAGTATTAAGAGAGTTAACACCTGTCAAACTTGCCACATGGACTTAATACCTGCTTACTGACAAAACTATGAATATTATTGCATTCAGAGTTTTTAATACTACACATAGTTATTAATACTACATCCAATTTAGAAGAAAACTTTTGGGTGCCAAGTCCAATATTGATTCAACACTGACCCACATTTTATAGAACAGCTCAGCTGTATATTATGATACACAGGTAATGAACTGAAGTGCTTTCTGTTTGTATTTATAGAAACCTGAGTGTAGACATTAGTTTGCTAAGATTGCTGTGACAAAACCACCCTGGCTGATGTATGCCACCAAAAGGGCTTTCTCACAACCTGGAAGCTGAAGAATGACAGCCACATGCAATGCTACTGGGACCTGCAGAGGATGCTCTCTATGGCTTTCAGGAAAATGACATCCTGTTTATGGTCTCCCCGCTTGGTTTTGGGCCATCTGTGCCTCTCTGGTTCTTTCTGACTGTCCAAATTTTCTCTTCGTAGGACTTGAGTCAGATTGGCTAGGGCCCACCTTGACAGCCTCATTTTGATTCAGTTGCTTCTTTAAATATTTTTGAATTTGTGTGTGTGTATGTGTGTGTGTGTGTGTGTAGGGGGGGAGTACACATGCTACAGTAAGCCTGGTGCAGTTCAAAGAACACTTTGCAGAGTTAATATTCTCCTTTAACCTTTATGTGGGTTCTGAATATCGGACTCAGGTCTCCAGAACTGCACAGAAAGCTCATTTATCCACTGAAGCCACCTTGCTGGCTCATCAGTTGCCTCTTTAATGGGTCCTATGTGCACATATAATTATATTCCAGGTCCGGGGTGTTTGGACTTCAATGTATTAATTGGGGATGAGACCCAGTTTGGCTAATGGCATCATCTTGCTGCAATGGTCTCATGTTCCAGCCAGAGGTCATCAGTCTAGGCTATCAAATGTTAGCCTAGTTTTATGTCTAGTCAAATCCTTTTCATTCCACGTGAATATCTCTAGAGAGGTGCAGAGGGTCCTTAGCCCTCAACCCTCCAATTCTTTTGTGGAGCGAGTGGTGCTTCCACTCACTGTGCCCTGGAGACCCTCTGTGGCCAGGCTCTGAGCAAAGCTTTACCTTCTTGTCACGACCACCCTATGAAGCGGGTGTGGGCTGGAGGTTCGTTCTGGATGTGTGTGCATTGCATAATCTCAAAGAGTTACCAAGCAGGGTTTCTAGTGTGTGCTTTTCTCAAGAACCCAGAGGATAGTGTCACCAATACTGGAAAAATTCTACACACGCAAACAAAACCCCCCATTTAATAGGAATATTAGAAAATATGCAGTTCAGGTGTTTCCTGGGAAGCCAGCGTTAGCGCGGGCTTTTGTGTTTAAAGTCCTTAGGTTTCTATACCAGCCCCATCTCTTTCTAAGTGGCCTCGGGGAAGCTCTGCCTGCCTTCTCATTATGGAAACTGGAGGAGGACATATATCTCTACTATGCTGTGGTATGGCTCAAAGCCAACAGAGACTCAGAGTCCTTATTTTTACCTCAGACTGGTCCCTTGGGTCACCTTTTTCTTTGTCTTTGCATCAGGGATCTCTGCATTTCATTTCTTCTTGTTGTTATTAGCCCTGTGTTATATGCCATCTCCTGGTTAATAACTGACTTCTTCAGAAGGTTAATGAAAGATGTGATAACTTAATATGCAGGGTACTGGATTAGTCAGAATTTACCTGTGCCTTGGTTCTGTTCTTTGATGCTACAAATTGAACATGAAAAAAGTATATGAAGACAGCATCTTTCTTCCTCAAAGAAACATTTCTTTATCTTGTGTTAGCATACACAGCATTTGATTTTTGTTTCTTTTTAAAAAAGAATTTGTGAATGGAAGTTCACAAGTCGGGATTAGCAAACCAGTTGTCTTCAGTGGACCAGGCAGATAGCTAGCAAATGCAGCTCACTTAAAGCGCTATGTACAACACCTGCCACAAGAGGGAGCTGTTTATAAACCGTAGCAACAGGTGTGATTGTGTGATGATGAAGAAAACGAGAACCAGGAAGGGGCAGGGGAAGGAATTTTGCGAAAGAGGAGAAACACTTGGCCCGAGCGTCTTATTGTCGGTCCTTCCTCATTTGTCCATACACAGGGCCATATCCTTCACACCACCTGTTCTGGGGAAGGCCTTGGGAACTATGATAAGCACATCTGACTTTGGCTGCAAGCTGTTTTCTGAGAGTAACACTTCAAGTGCTTGCCTACATAGGCTGCAAATTTCTTCTTCCTGTTTAGATTTTTTTTCCTCATGAGGTATTGATCCTACTAATTTTGTGTCAAAAAAACCATAAATATCTTGAAATGAACCCATGAAAATATTATCTATCCCTTATAGTCTCTGTGTGTTGTACTATTGTTTATAGTTATCAAACTGGGAGTAAAATGTCTGCTCAGGAGAATCCTCTCATCTTGTAGCTCCCAAACAATTCTGTGCACCAGAGGGATAGGTGATGTGCTAAAAAACTGATTGTTAGTGCCCCGCATGTATTTGACAATCAAGATGAGAGTAAAATACACCCATGGACATCTTCCCCCACTACAGTTGACAGACTCAAATAGCAGACCATGTTTGTCTACAAACTCGACCATAGTCCACCCGGCCACGTTTTGTTTCACCTCGGAAAAGGGACAAATTGTCACAACAGGATCCCTGCAGGCTTCTATAATGCTTGTGCGTGAAGTTTCTTTTTCACTTTGAACCCAACTTGTGATGGATTGAAAATCAGGAGAACAGTTACTTTTCAGAAAACACACATGCCCCCATGTGTTTGAGAGGTATGGCCCCAACTGATGCTGGGTTTGTTCGCATAACTTGTTCTGGCTGGGAGAAACATGTCCAGAAGTGAAATCAAACCCATTTCACCCTTAGGCAGCGAAAGGGTCACAGGTCCCTTACTTGCTTCTCCACTTCCACTGAGAAGAAGGCACCCCAAGTGAAGCTTTGTGAAGCACAGGAATCCTACCACCTCTCATACCTATGATCAGGCGAAAAAAAGCACTGATGGAAAGTAATTCACATCTTTTTCCTAAGAAAAAATATTTTTATCAAAAGTTATTCTCTGAAGTTCTTTCAGTGGGATGACAGGATCCTCCTAAGAACATCTGATCCAACATGGATTGTCTGAACCTAGACTGTTTCTTGTTGGAGCCGTTAATTGACAATGCAGCGGGCACAGGCTAAGCCTCTAGAACACTGACAGTCAGGCGAGTGAGCTGCTGCATCCTGGCATGCCATGATGCGGGCCCATAGAAGGAAAACTATACATGTTACGTTTCATGGTCTTTTGAACATTAGCCTGGTTGGCGTCTGCTACCAAGTTTATCTCAGCTCTCACCCTCTTCTTGCGCTCTGTTCTATAAAATTTCTCTGGGCTTGGTCTTACTGATTCCTTCATATTTGGCACATTCGCGGGCAAACTTTGATGCATATTCATAAGTAAATATATACATATTTATGGAATGTGTTTAGCTTTAAAAATAAGCTTTAGTCTTCATGATGAAGTGGGGTTCAAACTTGGACTTCTCAGTGTAGGCTTAGTCATAACTGAATGGGCAGCTGGAAAAAGCTGCCTGTCCTTACAGTTTCAAAGTGTGAATATAAGGTGAAGGGATGGAAATGATGGCTTCTTGGTTCTGATCTGCAGTTGGATCTCCCATTGTGTTGTCAGGTAGAAAGAATGCTGGCTTCTTGGTTCTGATCTGCAGTTGGTTCTCCTGTTGTGTTGTCAAATGGAAAGAATGCAGCAAACTCATTTTACATCTGTAGATGCCAAGAAGTATCGAGACTCAAAGATTTCCTCAAAGCACAAGACAGGTGAAAACCTTCAGGGCACAACACAGGTGTGCACACATGTACACAAGCGCACACCACACACACACACACACACACACACACACACACACACACACACATTAATTAATCTGTAGCTGGTTAACATTGGTGAAATATCCCTCAGCCTCATTTTCCTGGCATATGAACATGGAAATAAGTATGAGTGATTCATAAAGCAGCTATAAAATGACAAAGGACGTGTGCCTACTATAGTGCCTGGCGCACAGCAGCTGCTCTATGAAGGCCATGCGGTCCCCTTTCCTCTTAGCAAAGTCAGTTTATTCAAGTGAGCCCAAAGTTCAAATCTAAGCTTGCCTGCTTTCTTCTTGCAGCTCTGAGAAGTTTAGAAGGCATTCTATGCCTTGGATCTACTGCGTGCAGCATGGCGATGCCAGGATGCCGGTCCAAGCTCCCAATGCAACACCAGGACTGATGGGCACAGGTACCACACTATAGGTACTAGAGACGTTCTCTGCCTCATGAACAGATGAGGAAAAACAGGCAGAGGGAAGGTCAGAGGAAGGACCAATGAGCCACTTTGGTGAGGAATTTTAAGCTAACACTGTTTTAAAAGGCAGACCAACATTAACAGAGACTTAGACCAAAAACTACAGATTGGGGAAATCAAATTAGCAGTTGGAAGGAGCAGAGTTACATGGTAAAATAGTTCCTATTTAATCAAGAAATTATATAAACCATAATTTCTAAAAATATTAATGGGGAGTATTATGTATTCATATGCAATTCTGGAAGATTTATGCCAGTCTTAATGTCTGGAGATGCCCTTCAAATTTTCCATCTGCCCTGGAATAGGTCTAATGTGATAATAAACAGGAAATTGACTGGGCCAGGGGACATGCAGTTCTGTTTTGTACCATAAAATATAGGAGGCTGCTGACATTGCATATTAATTAGCTGATCCCTTCCTTTCCAAATTAAGAGCTCAGTTTTGAATTACTTGCACGGATGCAAAACTTGGCTCTGTGATTTTTGAATGCATTAGCTCTCATTCACCAAAAAAATTTGGAGCACCTAATTGTTTCTAGGATCTCCCAGGCAAAGGATGAGGTAAACACACAACACAATCCATGGAAAAGTCTCTCTTTATCTAAGAAACTGACGGGGGAGGGTGAAAGCAGAAGTGCTTATGGGAAATTGTTCTAGAAACAGCCTGGCTTTTCCAGAGCATCAAGGAGACTTTAGCTCATAATCATTGGAAACCTATGAGCTTTGGCCTCCTCTGTTTGGGTCAGAGCTCCTTTTTCTCTGCTTCCTTGTTTATTTGTCTATGTTAAAAATCTTTGATTAATTGTTAAATAAATAGTCGTTGCACAGTCACTACATGACAAGTATTCTTTTGGATGGATGCAGAAGTGTAGCTATGGTCAAAGCAGGTGTGAACTCAGAAAGTCCACATTCAATTAAGAGAGAGCAACAGTAAACATGGCATAGAAGAACTGTGCTGTATTATATAAGCATGAGATTGCTCCTGATATTATCCATTGCTGTGTAACTCACATCCCCAGACTTACTGCTACAATAGCAACAGCGAGTCTAAATCCTGTTGAAAACTATGGGTCCGAAATTTTAGGAAGACAGCACAGAATGGGGTGATGTGTTTCTGTTCCATAATGTCTGGGCTTCGCTTGGAAAGACAGGAGTGTCTGTCAGTGGCTCCTGTGGGACGAAGTCTACTTATGGCACACATTCTGCTAAGAATGGTTAGAAGCTGGTCTAGCCTGCGGCTGTTCATCAGAAATCCTACATGTCCGTTTCTAGTGCAGTCATGTCAGGATAATGAGGCTTTGTATATGATGACCAAGACTCCAACAAATGACTGATGCCTCAGAAGTTGCCTGGTGTCACTTTTAATGCTAAGCAAAGGAGATGTGTCTCATGGAGATGAGACACAAGTTCAGAAAAAATGCACAAACAATTAGTGATTGTGCTTTATAACCAGCACCCTACTTTAGAGTTAGCCCATTGTCGGATAAAGGGCTTTGGATTTGGAGTTAGGCAGACCCAGAGGCAGTCAGTACAACTGGCAAGCATCCTTATGTTAGCACACATCACTGATGGGTGGGTAGGTCAGTCACTACACTGGGGGGTGGGGGTGGGGCTGTAGGCTGTAAGGTGAATCAGAGGGAGTACCTTTCCCCTGAGTGATCATGGGTGAACATGAAAGTCAGGTGACTAGGCCTGGTCATAACAGTCTGCTGAGGTCAAGGACAGGACACACAGATGGCTGTGGAAGCATCTAGGTGAAAGAATTCACTGAGTGAACCCAATGCATCATGTGCTATGCTCTGCCCTTTGTTTGTTTGCATAATGAGAATAATGAGAACTATAAGGCTGGTACTAGGGTTAGACTGCGTAATCTCACACTCTAGCATCTTCATACTACTCTACTGGACTGAAGAAGCCTCCCATCACTCTCTGCTCTCCTCCTGTTTGCCTGTAAGTCTCCTTGTGTACTTATTCGCTTTCTAGGCTTCCCATGCTAGGAGGGAAGATACACAGAATGTTGTCCTAGCTTTCGAGCCCAGAAAACAAGCTGCTGTACTGTGTCCAGTTAATCCTCCCCTTCAGGGATCTCTGTGGCTCAGTCTCTCACCTTTCACAAATGCTGCTGAGACTGTGCAGTCTTCCGTTTGTAACTGTATCCCTATAGCCCTGCCATGATTCTCTCCCAGCTTTCTTTTCTTTATTCCATGGACGTCCTGTAGCATATTCCAAGCACATTTCACATTTACTATGCCTGTCGTCTCATCCCCAGAACAGGAGCATTCCATAAAGGCAGAGATCTTTGTTTTCCTTAGTGACACACTGAATGCAGGTAAACATGCCATTTCACCATGGAACTCCTTTGACAGACCTGGAGTGAGGTCTGTGCCGAGTCACCAAGGGTCCCTATAAGCAATGTGAGTTCAGGCTTTTCCCCTTAAATACCGTAAGAAAAGCATTACAGACAGTTTTTTACAGAAGTGGACATGAGCTGGTTTACATTTCTATGTCATGCTAGTTGCCATGGAGAGAACTGGAGAGTTCAGGGGAACCAGTGGGTGTCACTACAGGAAGCAGGAGAGTTGTGGGTGGCTCGAGTCCAGGTGTGAAGACTGGGGAAATAATGGGATTGGGACAGCTGTGGGCAGACTTGGAGCTGGCAGGACATGCTGACCTGCTGAGCACAGGGTGGACAGAGGCAGAGAATCAATGAGTGCCGCCAAGTGTGAGTCTTGAATTACAAAGGACAAAGTGATATAGTTTACTGATAAAAGTAAGGCTGAAGGGGTGTGTGTGTGTGTGTGTGTGTGTGTGTGTGTGTGTGTGTGTGAGAGAGAGAGAGAGAGAGAGAGAGAGAGAGAGAGAGAGAGAGCACGTATGTACACTTACATGAGAGAGGTGCACAGTGTGCTATGCATGCATGTATGTGTGAGGCACAGTCTGCTATGCATGTGTGTAATGTACTATGTCTTTTGCATGTGTGCAATGTACAGTGTGCTATACATGTGTGTGAGAGAGAAACAGGGTGTCTTATTGTCCTCTAAGATGTCAAATATTGTACAGTTTTTTTTAAGCTAAGACCTGGACTTCTTGGTCACCTAAAATCACACTGTGTACAATTTTAGGTGATCAGGCAATCTGGGTTTTACGCCATCTAGAATACACCTGAAGCAACTGTCAGCAGGCTTGTGGTGATTCAGAGTTCTCTCAGAAGTATTGGAGCTTCAATTATAGGAAGAGGCTTCAAATTCTCAACACTTTGAAGATAATGTGGACCCTAGGCTCCTCGAAGGACAGAGGGGTGGTGTCCTTCAGAGAGCTGCTTACAGAACTTTTTCATTAATTAAATAGCTGGTTACGTATTTACATTGTGGTGTGTGCCCATTAGTAGGGAAAATCACAAACTATACATATTACATCATAGGAATTTATAATTTAAAGAAATATAAAAATCATCATTTTAAATCACATGCAGTATTTGGGAAGAAGAAAAGCTCCACAAGATGTAGAAGGGGGAGATGTGTAGGCTGGAACTGAGAGTGACTTGAAACTTAGCCACTGGCTTTATTGCGATAATTTAGCTGCATGATTCTGCAAGCATGATGTGATTCCTTGTCTCCCTTCTTAGTTTATCAGTTCAAGAGACAGGTGGCAATTGCCTGGGCTCCCCTCCTCTCTATGTCTCCATGGTTTGGATGCTATCTCAGTTAGTGTTCCATTGCTATGAAGAGACACCATGAGTGAGACAACTTGTATAACAGAAAAGCATTTAATTGAGGTTAGTCCATGACCATCACAGTGTGGAGCAAGGTGGTAGATAGGCATAATGCAGGAGCAGTAGCTGATATATTTACATTCTTATCCATAGGTAGGCAAGCAGAGATAGACAGACACAGGCACAGGCACAGGCACACAGACACACAGACACACAGACACACAGACACACAGACACACAGACACAGACAGACACAGACAGACACAGACACAGACAGACACAGAAACAGACACAGACACAGACACAGACACAGACACAGACACACACACAGACACAGACACAGACACAGACACAGACACAGACACAGACACAGACACAGACACAGACACAGACACAGACACAGACACAGACACAGACACAGACACAGACACAGACACAGACACAGACACAGACGAGAGGATCCGGTATGGACTTTTGAAATATCAAAGCCCACCCTCAGCAGCACACTTCCTTCAACAAGGATATACCTACCCCAACAGGTCCACACTTCCCAATCCTTCTAACCTTTCTCATTTTCAATGCCTGGTAACTAATAATTCAAGTATATGAGCCTATGTGGCCATTCTTGTTCAAACCACCACAGATGCTTCTGGCTTCCTTATAGCATGGTGATTCGGTTCTAAGAAATATTAGTGTTCCTGGTTCTGTTCACATATAGTTTGGCTCATGTAAAGAAGGCAGAAGGCCTAAAGGCACACTGTATTACTGTAAATTTCATCTTATAGCAAAAACAACAGAAGCAAATGGAGGAAGTAAAAAATTGAACACAAGAAGAAAATCTGATGATGAGAGAAAAATCAATTAGCCTTCTTAATCTAAAAAAAATACCCAGCTTCAACTTTAATTGATTTCAAATAAAATGTTTATATCTGAATTTATGAGATGTCTTAGATAATGGAAAGTTATGCTTGCATTAGACATTAAAATCTAAGTAAAATCTAGGCTTCTTCAGATCTGTCTCCTGCATCTAGTTTTGTCCCCACTTAAGACATCCAAATCAAGTGTCTAGGAGTGAAAATGTATTACATCATTGTATCATGCGCATCCTATAACACCTTAGTGATCTGTGTTTCAAATGATTCAGTGGGTACCAGTTCCCATGAGACGAAAGGTAAAGTCCAAAGCCTGGCTCCCACCTACCTAAATCTTAGTTTCTTCTCTCTGTCATGACAGAATACCTAACAAAGCCCTAAGAAACAGGGTTGACTTGGCTCACCTTTGAAGAGGATGCAGTTCTTCATGGCAAAGAAACAGTGATAGGAAAGACTTTCCACCTTGGCAGTGGGATTGCTCACACTTGGAGAGTTCCAAAAACAGAAAACAAGGGAATCCTGTCACACATCTGTCTTTCTTTTTTGTTCAGTTCAGACGTCCATACCATTGGGTTGTACCACCCACATTCACTGTGTGTGTTTCCTCCTCAAGTAATCCTCTCTGAAAACACCCTTACAGATAAACACAGAAGGACTTTAGGAGACTCAAAACCCAGCGATGTTGATATGGGAGGTGAACCATCACACTACCCACCCCATCGTTGGTCTATTCGTCTCCTCTTCCCATCTGATTCCCCACCCTGTTCCATGCTGCCTCACCCCAAATGCCAGTTTGTTCCTCCACCTTCTGCCTTTGCTCATGCTCTGCCCTTGGAAGCCTTTGAAAGACTGTCCTTGAAAGACTCTCCTTGCTTGGTTTCCTAGGAACACAGCGACTCATCTTTCCAGATTCAGCTGAGCATCATCTTTTGAGAAGTCTCTTCTGACCTCCTGAGCCCTATTTTGAGTCTCTGATTTGCTTCTTTTTAGATTCTTACACAGAAACTGACACAGGCTGCTTTTCTTTTTCACAGAAACTTCACAGCATTTGTTTCTTTACCTTTCAATCCCCCTAACACAGGCTAGAAATTACTTGAAGCCAGAATATGTTGTTTCAACTTCGTATTTCTAATACTTAACATAATATTGTCATACATCTTAGGAAAAATTATAAGTCTCACCCAAGTTCCTTGTTCTACACTAGTAGACACAATAGAGGCAAAGGCAGTAGGATTGCAGAGGGTGTCAGCGTTTTTTTGTTTGTTTGTTTGTTTGTTTTGTTTTTTTGGGGGGGGGTTTAATTGTTATTGTTATTGTTGAAATCTGCTTCTTGACTGGTGGTATCTTTTCTTTTTCAGTAGCAATTTACAAGTGTCAGCCATCCTTGCAGGAACGTGCTATGAGCATTGAACAGAATGGAAGACAGTTGAAGGAATGGAATGTGAGTAGAAGTGGTGTGTGCACCTTCTGAGTTATTGTTTCAAAGGAGGAGGGAGCCCTTTCTTTTCTTCCCCCTTCATCTGGCGTGGCTATAATCACAATGGTAAGAGAGAAGAGCTGCTAGTCTGGCTTATGAAGATGCAACTAGATTCAGGACAGTAGGAGAAGTTAGAACTATGATAATGTCACTTCAGCTTCAAGCCCTCAAGCCATGTCTGAAGTGCTTCTAAATCTATTTGAGGAAGAGAGATTATCATACAACTTGTTTAAAGAAGGCACTTGGGTTCCTCTTTGTTACAGTAGCCCATGGTATGTTTGCTTAGGTAAGATATCATCTAAACCAAGCCTTGAATTTAATATATACACAGAACACACAGGTAAGTAAGTGTGTTACTTACACAAAATAAATACTTTGAGGACTAGCAAGAAATATATATATATATAAAGTGATTTGTCACAATGGGCAGGGCATCAACTGCTATTACCTTAAGTGGTATGACACTAAGAGCAGTGGGTTGAGGCTTCTGCTTCCTATTTCCCCCGCCAATCCCACCACACATCAATCATGAATTCTCTTTGCTTCTCCCTCTGCACGTGGCTTTATTTGTTCTCCAGTAGGCTTTTCCCAGGCCATCGTTTTAATTCATATCCTTGTTACCTGTTTCCTTAACCATGGCACTGGAGAGTGAGCTAGCCACTCCTCTCTGCAGGCATCCCCAGAACCGTTGCCATGGCAATCTTCCCCTGGCATAGTACTGATCAAAACCTTCAAGGGCTCCCTATTGATTTCAGGTAAAAGGCCAGCCTCTTTAAATTAGCTTTGTGCTTTGGACCACCCCACTTTCCCAGCTTTGCCTCCCACGTATGTCCTCACCCATGCTGTTCCTCTGTCTCATGACACACTTGCTGTTTCTGTTCTCTAGACCTGTTTTCAAGATCATCTCTTTCCCTAGAATGAGTTCAGACACACTCATAGCCACGTGTGCCTGTTAAAACTGTATCCTTTCTTCAAAGTCCAACAAAATCCCTGGTTTTTGTTTGTTTGTTTGCTTGCTTGTTTTTGTAAGAGTCTTTTTGTTTTTAAGCCTTTGAACAAAAGATCACTATCCTTTATGGGCATTCTTCATCTTTTTCATTCTCAAAATATCATTTAGCACAGCTAAATTATGGTCTTATGCATGATAGAACATGATAGAAGGGAGAGCTAACGCTAGTACTATTATTAATACTATCAGCCATAATAGCATTTATCCATCTGTAGAGCACTCATAAGGCACCAGCTCCTACCCCAAGTGCATTATGTGTAGAAAAACATATTATCCCACAGTAATCCTGTTGAGGTAACACCCCTTCAGAACTTAGGAAGCCAGCAGTCAGAGTAACTAAGTCATCCACTCTGGGTTACCCGCTGGAATTTTGAATCCTGGACGTTTAACTCAATGCATAAATATGCTCAAACTGCTTCATCTCACCAAATCTTAGTGTTGGCATCTCCCAACAGTTGCGCTGAGACTCTTTGCATGGTATATGTGGGAAGTGACTATTCTAATTGGAATGTGATAGCTGCTTAATTCATGCTAGCTCCTTGTCTTCAGAGCCGCATAAGACACCTCTCTTGTGTCTTACGTTTCTCAGGATAAGGTGCATCCTTATTTTTGTTTATGCTGAAAATGATCATTAGTGTTAAATGTTAAAGTCCAGGCCATAGACTGTCCAGTGTTTCTCAACAGCAAGCATAACGGCAGGGCCGACAGTGACATAGGATATAGGTCTCCACTGGCATACTTTTCTTCACTATTATGTTAGTAGTGGCTATCGTCCATGGCAACTAAAGACACTTTTCACTCATTCGCATGCTTCTCTTGAACATGAACATGACCAGGGTTCGAGGTTTTGTCCTTAGTATGTGAGCAAAAGAGACAGAGACAGTACCTGTCCTTCCCCTTCCTTCTTCATGTCACCAGGGATAAGGATAGGATGGTTAATGCTATGGATCATGCAGAGAGATGAGTATGCTAAGGAGTGCATAGTGTTAGATACCATAGGAAAGAGTCTGCTCACAGTCACACATACGGAGACAATGGGTGACAAAAGACTCACTTTTGTTTCTTTAAACCTCAGTATCTGAACCTATGTTCCTGACATTAAAGAACATCCTAACTAGTATTGTCACAGGGTCTCAGGGGAATGCCACTGCATTGCCTGTGAGTGGCCCTGGAGATAGCGTATCCTCAATGGCGCCTGTGCTGTAAGGTTGAAATGAAGAGAGATGAGACAGTATGTATTTAATGCATGGTTCTTGGCACATGCTAGGAGCTCAATACACTTTAAGGATTATTATTATTTCAAGTCAGGCCAAATTGCAGGTTTCCAGGTACCCCTGTGTCTGGCTGGGGGTGCTGGTTCTGTTCCTGAAATAGCTGGTACGATGATCTCATCCTCCCATGTTTATTGAAGCCTCCACACAAATAGGTTTCTCTCCAGTCCCTCTGGCTGATGTCATCCTTGCCCTCCCTCCTTTGGCTTTGTGCTAAAGCACAGCATGGCTCATCTTATCTCAGAAGGAAAGCAGAGAGGAAAAGTCACACACCACTGTCACCATGGTACATTCTAAAATGGCTGATGGACTGCAGGCTTTATGCCCAGGGAGGATGCGTTTTTACGGAGCTTCTCCCAGAGCCTGAAACTTATGTGGGTAACACCCAACTCATGAAATCCCCATGGGTTCCTCTGTGGTCACTGACACAATTACCCAGATGGTAAAACTGAATGGGAGAAAATGGAATAAATTGTCTAGGTCCACACTTCTGGGCAGTGAAGGAATAGAGGGCAAAGAACCATAGGAAAGCTGTGCCTTCCCTCAGACTGGCTTGCCATCTGAGAATGAGAACGCCCATGGGCACAATTTGGACTCCTTTTGCAATTCAGGGGAAAACATTCTTTGGAAAACATTTCTGTTCCCTGCCACTTGCCTTTAAGCAGTGAAGCTCCAGTAGGCTCCGCTCTCACTGAGAGCGGAGCATTAAGACACCTGAAAGGAGACAGCCCCCCACCCCCGCCACCCCCTGGGCTCTCCAGCTGCTGCTGCAGCTTCTGTTTCTAAACTGCATTCTCTCTGGCTCTCCAGATTATATCTGAGTCTAAGGAAGAGAGACGCCCCCCAGGTTCAGGAATGGAGTTTTAAAATAACAACACTAACATCAGATGACCTATGAGAGTTGCTGTTCGTTAGACTGAACTTATGAGAGAAGGCGCCAATGTCCCATGATCAGAGGGCTCTTGCCACAGAGGACCAGGGGCTGGTCTCAAGCCTACAACAGAGAAAAGCAAGAAGACACTGCCAGGCTCAGAGAGACCACACGAGCAAGCTACTGTTCTCACATCCCTAAATTCCTCCCTAGCATCTTAGATATGATCTTTGCTGTACATTTGGATTTTATTTTTGAAAAAATAAAACTCACTGTTGAGAGAAGTAAACTTGAAAAGGATGAAAGTATGCAGGCCTGCAGGGGAAGGATGTCCTGGGCTCTGAGTCCTGTTTCCCTCTTGTGAGTTCTTGGGCAGATTTCCTCTCAGAACCTTAATTTCTCTATTTGCAAATGCAGAAACCAACTCTCAGTTTAGAGACATCACGTCATTGTCCCTATGCCACACTCAGAAATCTCCCAGCAGACACAGCTTCTCAGCCTCTTTTCTGGCAGAAAACATGGTATAAAAGAAAACAAGCATTCAAAAGTTACACAGTAAGGGCATATGTAAACCAGCATTTCTCAGAATAACTCTGATTAAAACATGCTCACTGGGAGATGGCTTGGTGTGTAAAATGCTTGTGTAATCCTGAGGACCTGAGTTCAGATCTGCAGAACACAGGTAAAGGTAAATGTAGCAGATTCTATCTGGAATTCTATCTGTAATCTCTGGCAGTGAGAAGGGAGGCACATAGACCAACGAGGCTGGCATTCACAGCAGAAAGCAGCAAGAGACCCTGTGTCAAAAGGCAGAATATAAGGACCTGTATTCAAGGTTGTCTTCTGAACTCCATACACACTCAGAGGCACATGTATGAGTACCCCTCCCTCATTCATACAGGAAACATGAATGCACACATATATTGTATAACAAATCACACACAGACACACAGAAACACACATTACATATGTGAAACACACACATACACACACCTCACAGACAAAGAGATTAAAACAACAACAACAACAAAAAATGCCTATTAATCTCAGATCTCAATTCGGAATGAACACATGAAAATTAATCTTCAGAGGGAGCAGTCCTGCTTGACCCAGGTTAAAGGTAAACATCTTTGGTAAGGTTGATACAAGTTGTGATGGTTAAACTCCTTTATCAATATGACCATGGTCTTAGGGTTACTACTGCTATGATGAAATACTATGAGCAGCTTGCGGAGCAAAGGATTTCTTTGGCTTACACCTCCACATCACTGTTCATCATCAAAAGAAGTCAGGACAGGAACTCAAAGAGAGCTGAGCCTAAATTCAGGAGCTGATGCAGAGGCCAATGCATGGTGCTGCTTATGGGTCTGTTTCACATGGCTTTCTCAGCCTGCTCTTTCATAGAACTCAGGACCATCAGTCCAAGGATGGCTTCACCCACAGCGGGCTGGTGGGGAAGCCCATCAATCACTAATAAAGAAAATGCCCTACAGCTTGGTCTTATGGTGGCATTTTGTCAGTTGAGGCTCTCTCTCCTTTCAGATGACTCTAGCTTAAGTCAAGTTGACATGAAGCTAGCTAACACAAGGGCATTTGGAGTCAACAGAATGGCACGACTCCGGGTGTATCTGGAGTTTCTACGAGA
Source organism: Mus musculus (assembly GCF_000001635.26). Classification (NCBI taxonomy): domain Eukaryota; kingdom Metazoa; phylum Chordata; class Mammalia; order Rodentia; family Muridae; genus Mus; species Mus musculus. The sequence goes on from NC_000081.6 coordinate 66,310,852, forward strand.
GAAGTTTAACTGAGGAGACAAGGCCCAGCCTGAATGTGGGAAGCTTCATCCCATGGACTGGGCTCCTGGAGGAGGTGAAGAGGGAAAAAGACTGCTGGATGACCACTGGAATTCTTCTGTCTCTGTTCCCTGACTACAGATACAATGTGACCAACCAGCTGCCTCTTCTTCCCAGGGCCACACCTTCCCCTCCAGGGTGAATTGTACTCTCAGCCAGCTACAATAAACCCTTCCTTCCTTACATTGCTTCTTGTTGCTATTCTGTACCAATAATAAGAAAAGTTACTCATTAACATGTAGACATAGGAACATTGCTGGCTTAGGTGATAGTAATTTACATTCATTCCTCATGTAATCCACAAATGGTTGGTGGTTTAACCCACCCAATACCAGCAAGGTATTGGACTGACTAGATTGACCACAGGCATCCAGCAGTAGTTTAAAGTACATAGGCCTCAGAAAAATAGAAGGGTCTACTAGGCTACACACACACACACACACACACACACACACACACACACACACACATCATTCCTCTGGTCCAGCAGTCCCAACACAGGGACCATACTGAAGAGAAGAGAATGTATAGATCAACTGCCAAGCCATAAAAAAATAATAAGTTGATAATAATTCCAAACTGTAAATAACACAAATCTCTATCAAAGAGCAAACCGAAGTGTGTTCATATTAACAGAGTATTTTCTCAGACTCCGGAAAAGCCAGTGGGATGCCTCCAAGTGTAATCCTTTGTATTGTCTAGAGACCTCCCAAGGTCATCTGAGTGGATGAGAGTGTTAGGAACTTGACAGCTCCAGAGGGACAGGGGAGAAAATTCACTGTGATGTAAATTTTCCATATTCACTTCAAAAGAAACACATTCTGCTAGGTAAAGATCATTTCAAGTGTGTCAGATTCCATCATAACCTATCCTTAGGGTTCCCCTGAACCACTCACTAATAATGAGGTGGATAAAATATTTTACACATAACCACCATGTAGCTTGGGTTAGCCTCAAACTTGAGCTCCTCTTGTTTCAGCCTGAGTACCACGCTTTCAGGAGGGCACCACCACACACAGTGCGAAACAGTTTTTCAAAGAATGAAAAAATATATATGTTTCCCTCCCAGCAACGGTACTAGCCTGAAATCCTGCTGTACTTAAGCTGGTTCTAATCTCTTGACCCCCGAAACAGGGTCCAATGGGAGGTGAGGAAGGCAGATTCCCCATGACTGATGGCTTTCTCCCAGCGTTGCTGCTGAAGATGCTCTCTGACCCAGGCCTCCTTAGCCGCAGCTGGTCACACTTTGTCACTTTAACAGACTCATTAAAGCAGCGGAGGGCAAAAATGACCCCAGGTCTAGAAAGCCTGGAGAAGATAGATGCTCCTCATTTCAAAGCTCAGCAAACTGGGTTTTAGAGAAGCCCTAAAGAGCTTTACAAGGGAAGTCTGTCAAGAGTCATCACATGCCGCCACCTCTGAAACGGCCCCATCAGCAATGTTTTTATACAAAATCAGATCAACACAGGCCCCTCGCCTGGCAAGAAAATGCCCAGGAATCCTTAAGAACCGTTCCCATCTGCAGATACCCATCCTCAGTTGTCTCTAGAAGATCCATATGATGGGTCATCCAGCCTTGGTTACTGGCAAGGGAGCAGCTTTTTTGCTCAACATTTATAATTATGTTTTACTTGACAACAGACCACACATATGATGGTGCTTCATAAAGACCATACGGTCACATAATGCAGATATAACAGGTTATGTAAGTAAACTCTACAGTGTTGGAATAATGACAAAATTGCCTAATGATGCTGTCATCCAGCAAAACATTTCTCGCAATGCATTTCCATGGTTAAGCAATATGAAACTGCTACTAGAACTTTCTGAATGGTTTACTCTGCTCCACCTCACAAAATCCTCACAGCTCTGTGAAGTGGGTGGGATTAGTATCACCCCTTCATAGCTGACCGAACAGGCTTACCTAGGTCAACTAACTACCACAAACCATAGTGCTAGTGATGGCTAATGATGGCCAGTCCAGTGACCCATGTATCTATATAGGCAACACCAGACCACATGACCCCTCAACTAGCTTCTCCTTTTATATCAGCCTGGGACCATGCTGATATTTAGAAAGTCTGTTTTTGCCATGAAGACAATGTCTGCTGACACCCACAGTCTAATTACTTTTCCTCTACCCTAACCCTGGAGCCATAGGGAGCATCTATTCTTCATCTTCTGTACCTGTCCTCTCTTCAGTCTTCAGTTTTGCTTTCTAGAAACCAAACATTTGGGCTTTCCCCAGGGAAAGTGTCCCTGTAATGGGAAATTTTAGTTGGGACAGCCCTGGCAAACAAGGGGTTGGTCATACTAATATCCAGTGTGTAGTGATAGTTACATTGTTTCATTCTCTTCACATCCTAAACAATGACCACACCAGTCAATATTGTTATGTGTTTACTTGTTTGTTTGTTTGCTTGCTTTTGTTTTTAGTGCTAACGGTTAAGCTTGGGAACCCATGCACATTAGGGAAGACCTCTACCACTGAGCTACACTTCCACCTCTCCATTTATTCTCTCATGAGACAGGTTTTCACTAATGTTGGCCTGCAATTTGTGATCCTCTCTTCTGGCCTCCTGCCACCACTTCTGGCTAGTTCCAACAGGTATTTCACACTTAAAAAGCAGCCCAACTCAATGAAGTTACTTTCAAAGAAAGAAAGTAAGAGCCCATAAATCCAAAGCCTAGGATTTCTAGATACTCTTGGGCAGTGTTCTCAACCTTCCTAATGCTGCCACCCTTTAAACTATGTTGTGGTGACCCCCAATCATAAAATTATTTTTTGTTGCTACTTCAGAACTGTAATTTTGCTACTGTTATGAGTCACAATGGAAACATCTGTGTTTTCCAGTGGTCTTAGGCCATACCTGTGAAAGGATTGCTTGATCACCTCCCACACACACAGGTTGAGAAATTCATTGTGGTTGCATCTTCTTATCTTTCATCTTTAGCCACACCACTTTGGGAGATTGCCTGTAGAAAACTTCCCTGTTTTTCAAGGTTAGTGCTTTCAACACAGGTACTCTGCAAAACTTCCATTTCAACAGACGGTGGTCTTCTACATAACCCACTTCCTTGACATACTTGTTCAGAAGAATTGTAGCCATTCCTTAATAAATGCGTTGCACACATGGCCATGCCCCTCTTCATACAGTGAGTCCCTGGATATCAGGATCCATGTCCTAGTTGCCTCCATGTCTCCTTTTCACCTTGTCCTTCTCGGAGCACTTGGCATTCCTTGAATGAGTAGCAGTTGTCTTACTTGTGGGAGAGATGGCTCATTGTTGCACAGTGCACAGCTTGCTCTCCTGAATCTCAGGCACAGGATTTCAGCTTCACTCAGTGTGGCAATGTGCCCAGCGAGGAAGCAGCATTTCCCAGCTGTCCATGAAGCACAGGGAGGCTAGGAGACTAACTTACAGCCAAAGATATTGAAGTGGAAGTATCATAGGGAAGTTCTTGGAAAGTTGTGTCTGGGAGCTGCGCCAGGAGGGAGCAGCGGCAGATTCTCCTGCTGTCTGCTTGGAATGGGAACCCCATGTTGGACCTCGGCAGGCTTTCTGAGTTATGATTCATTTGGAGGATGGAAGCCATTCACTGAGGCAGGCTGATCAGCTAGACAAGCAAGCAGTTGGCTCCCCGAGGCAAGTGTAAATCTGCAGTTGCAGCCTCCGTGTCTGTTCTCCACATCTATGTGAGAAATAAACTCTTCTGACTGAATTATTGTTGGTTTGTGTTTTTTTTTTCTGTTGTATGTGTTACAGACAGCTGGCTTTCCTTTAGTTGATAACTATTACATGCTTGAGTGAAGAAGTGTGTGTACAATTGGTTAGACGGTGCAGATTAGGCTAGCCCTCCTGCTGACTAGTATTGAAAGTGAAGCTTCTTTGGTCATTTTTCATAGCTACAAACCTTTCACATTCTGCTTGAGCCATGAAGGCAAGGTACATCTTGACTATCAGAGCCCAAGGCAAAATAAGAGCGCATGTCCACTGTGTACCTTCCAATTTAAAGACTACTGCAGAGTCTGTTGGAGAGAATTGGTTATGTATGGGCCAGGGCGGGATACTATCAGATCCTACTCCTATGACACAGAGGAAGCCTCTTCTTTTAGGACAACTATGTCTGTCTCTGGATCAAGGCATGTGCTGCTTGTCTTGGGCTAGATAACAACTGACCCAAGGTTTCAGTCGTGAGGTGATGAAGGGGACAGATTTTAGAGAAAACGCACAAAATACTTAGAGGCCCCCTCTCTAAACAAAGACTACATATACTCTGCCCACGTGTCAGACATGTAAAATGTTTCTTGCTTTCAGGAGAAGAAAGGATGCTAGGTCCTCTACATAACCTTATGAGATTTGAAAGTCATAGAAGTCTCAAGACTATTTTCAAGACCCATGCCTGCATCAAGTCTCACAACCTCACTCCTTAGCATACCCAAACACTTTTGTAGGAAAGCTGGCAAAACTACATACAGTTTCTTAATGAAACTCTGTTTGATTTTTTTTATTTGTTTGTTTGTGTTATTTTCTTCTTTTCTTTTTCTTTCTTTGTTTTCTTTTCTCTGAGATGAGGAAGGAACATCCTACAGTACAGTTCAGCTTTCTGAACAGCTGGGATTGTAGAGTTCACCACCATCTCTGCCCGAGAAACGAGATTTTGAATTAAAGCCATCCTAGCCCTTGTTTCCAGCAGAGTCTTTCCCTTGAAAGTAGGAGGTAATATCTTCGTTCAATACCTTGGGGAAGAGTCAGCCTTTCTTAGGATTTTTGTACTAGCAATTAATTACTGTGATTTTGTTTTTCTCATTTCACAGGCCACAAATGCCATCAAAATTTCCCACTCCATATCACAATTTTGTAATTACCCCTGTCTCTACATTGAGGATGAAACAGCCATTTGACCTCCTATGCCTTGCTAGAAATCTATTTGGACCACAATCCAAGTCATGGTGAGACTTGAGTAATATTGACATCATTTCATGTATCAGAGAAGGTTATAATTACTTAGCAAAAGCAGTAGAGGTTTTTCTTGGCTTTAGACTAGTGGGAAATTCAACTCAAAAACCTCCCCCTAGAAAGCCTGTTTTCCTAGATTACTTTTGGACCAATTCTCTTATCTTGGATTCCCTAGAAAACAGACTGAAGCTAAACTTAATTGGATATGTGTTAGCCCAGGAGAGGAAGAGAGATACAGAGAGAAAAATAAGGTAAATGTATGCTGGGTATGTCTTCTCAAGGATGTTCAGCTGCAGGGCCTGAGCATGACGGTTGTTTATAGAAAGGTTTTAATGGAACTGATCCATCCAAGTGAAGAAGTGCAAGGACACATTTTTGCAAGCTTCTTAGTTCACGCTTCAAAATCCATACCATAGAGGAATGAACACATTTGAACCTTTAATTTGCATCTCTCAGGCTTCCAAAGGCATCCATTAGGGAAACTAGGGCTTGGCTGACTTTGTTGGCTTATACCTTGTTAGTGCCCAACTTCAATTCACCCAAGAAAAGACCTGGTGGGAGACTTAAAATGAGGCCAAGACTATGATATTATTAGGACAAAGCACCAGGTTCACAGTTTAAGCCTGAGAGGGTATGAGCTAGGATCAGCCTGGGCAACGGCCACAGAAGCTCTCTAGCACCACACAGTAAAGGATAGAATCCGGATGAGATAACCATCTCCCACTTCTTGGGCCCCATCCCATTTTCTTTGGTTTGCCCTGTGCCATGGAAGGTGGGCCTTACGAATTTGTTCTGGGTTGTTTTCTGGTGCTGAAGTAACCACCATGATCAAAAGGAACTTGAAGAGGAAAGGGTTGATTTAGTTTCTGTGCACCAATCACAGTCCATCAATGTGGGGAGAGAGGGCAGGGACTCAAGTAGAAGTAGAGGCAGGGAATCATGGAGAAAATCTGCTTAGGGGGTTGTTTCTAAGCTTATAGTCAGCTTCCTTTTATTCATAGGTCACATGGACAACTCCCCAGGGGCAAACCATTCCTAGTGGACTGAGCCTTCACACATCAATCAACCAACGAGAAAATGACCCACAGACCATTTTCTCAGTTGATGTTGACAAGAGACTTGTCAAAAAGACTCTAGTTTATGGCAAGTTGACAAGAACTAAACAGCACAAGACGGTGTTACCTTAGAGGGCTTTTGTCATCTTTTCTACTTGAGTTCAGCCCAAGGAAGATAATAGCAGTAGATCACGAAGGAGAAGAGGGTTTTTTTTTTTCTTACAGGTTTCCTCATCTGCCTATGCCTAATATAAAAGTGGCTTCACTCTCCTGTGCCTTTCTTCTATGATCCCATCAATGATGGTTCTTCTATTATACATATCTCAGCTTAGGAGTCATTAGTGTTCTTTACACAGAATATGTCTCTTTAAGTGTACTAAAGGAAACATTGGATTTCTTTCACTATCCCACCTCAGAACATTCTCTTTTCCATCAAGACTACCTTTTTCTTTTTACTTCTTTCTGGGGTTTATGAAAATCAATTTTTATTTCCATTTTTAATTTTTAAATCTACTTTGTAAACATTCTATGCTATAAAGCACTACAGGCTATCTCTTTCCCTTCAACTTGCAATGTTTTCTTATACATCGGTGTCCTTATCTTCAGCAAGATGTGTTCTCCTCTGGATGGCATTTCTTACCTCTGCACTGCTACTGCTTACTGACTGTGTCATCTCCTTCCATCTGCCCACTACACGCACTGCTGTCTGCAGATGTTCTACTTCCTCTAAAGTCTTGGGCTGATTTATTGGCCCTTCTCATGTTGTAGGGACCCTCAGCTGAAGAAATGTCTCTCTCATTTGGGCTTGTGGGCATGTTTGAGGTGTTTTTTCTAGATTTCTGACTGATGTGAGAGAGGCTAGGCCACTGTGGGCAGTACATCCCTGGGCATGTGGCCCAAAGCTATACAATCATGCAAGTTAGAACAAATGAGTCAGTGAGTTCCACTCACCAGAGGTCCTAAGATCCCATGGAGAGTCCTCCCGTGGAGAGTATTCCTTCATGATCTCTGTTTCATTTTCTTTCTTTTTAAAAATATTTTTATTAGGTATTTTCCTCATTTACATTTCCAATGCTAGCCCAAAATTCCCCCATACCCTGCCCCCTACTCCCCTACCCACCCACTCCCACTTTTTGGCCCTGGCGTTCCCCTGTATTGGGGCATATAAAGTTTGCATGTCCAATGGGCCTCAATTTCCAGTGATGGCCGACTAGGCCATCTTTTGATATATATGCAGCTAGAGACATGAGCTCCCGGGTACTGGTTAGTTCATAATGTTGTTGCACCTATAGGGTTGCAGATCCCTTTAGCTCCTTGGGTACTTTCTCTAGCTCCTCCATTGGGGGCCCTGTGATCCATCCAATAGCTGACTCTGAGCATCCACTTCTGTGTTTGCTAGGCCCCGGCATAGTCTCACAAGAGACAGCTATATCAGGGTCCTTTCAGCAAAATCTTGTTAATGTATGCAATGGTGTCAGCGTTTGGAGGCTGATTATGGGATGGATCCCTGGATATGGCAGTCTCTAGATGGTCCATCCTTTTGTCTCAGCTCCTAACTTTGTCTCTGTAACTCCTTCCATGGGTGTTTTGTTCCCAATTCTATTTTCTACCTCTAGGTTCCTGCCTAGTCTTTCTTCAGTGATGGACCATAATCTACAAGCCAAACAAACTCCCTCCTGTTGCTTTTGGTCAGTGTTTTATCACAACAAAAGGAAGCAAACTGGGACAGCTATACAATATGGGAAATGAATATTGAGTTGTCCATTTATTTTCAAATACAGAATGCCTGAGTACATATATATGAATATGTGTATGTCTGTCTGTCTGTCTGTCTGTCTGTCTGTCTGTCTGTCTCTCTCTCTCTCTCTCTCTCTCTCTCTCTCTCTCACACACACACACACACACACACACACACACACACACACACTGTACTTATTACAGCTCAGTTGCTATCCAATTTTCATTAAACTGAATCTTTCTGTCGTCTCTTCTCTCATATGGAGTGCTCATCACCCAGTTCTAAAGCTTTGGATAAGAAGTCCTGGGACTTCAAGTCTGTCTCCAAAACACAGACATGGAGGTGCCTGCAGATGGCTTGGTCTTCTGATAAGGATATCTGCAATTAAGCTGAGTATTAGCTTATGAGAACTGCTGCAACGGATTATACATGCAGTACAAAGAAATGCAAACCTATCATTGTACACTTCAAGTCCTTCTAGGTGACATAGGAGGAGAGACCATCTCCTCCCAATCCATGTGTATCCCAAATCTCTAAATGCTGCTTTATTTGGAACTAGAATGTCATTAAGACAATGCCAAGCTAGGTTGGGTAGGCCTTACATCCAATGACTGATGTTCTTGCAGAGTACAGGAGATTCATAAATACAGGGAGGATACTTTTGGGAAGTTGAGGGAAGGCATTGGAGTGGCATACCTGCCAGCTGATAAATCCCAAGAACTGTTGAAGACCCTTTCTTTGTTGAACTTAAACACTGTTGAATTTAAAATTCAAGCTTACTGGATTGTGAGAAAACAGTTTTTGTGCATTGTGATATTTTGTTATGGCAGGACTTATATACAATTATAGACTGAATCAATTTTCTATAATACTTACAATGTACCATAGTAAATAGCACACCAAAATATTTCTCATTATCTATAATAGTAATAAACAATTGAGAGCTGGCAAGAAGGTGATGCCAGGCTCCTCAGTGGAAACCTGAGTTGGCCTCAAGTTCCAGATTCTATAGGCTGCCCCCTTTCTTGGTTGTGTCCCACATCAATATAGTCTCTCTTTCTATTGCCACATCTCCTCAGTCTCTGACTTTCTTAACATTGTCTATAAGGATCCATGTGTTGTGTTTACATTGGATCAGCTCAGGTAATCAACAATATTCTCCCTTTCATCAACCCTTAAGTTAATCACATATCCAATGATCTTTTGTCAAGAAAGGCAATATATAGGTTTCTTGGATTAGAACAGGAACATTGGGGTGCAGCCCAGAATTGACAAGGAAATATTTAACCATATTCCAGCTGGATTGGCTCAATGAAGATTGAGATATGCCAATACCCTATAGTAAGTCAGTCAATATAACCATATAATAATATAGTGTCAGAAGGCTCAAATAAAACCCGAGTTTAAACCCTCTGTCCATAAATATGTTTTATTGAATGGATTCCATAGAGATGTTCCAGTGCTCGTCTACAGGACACGATTGACAGAGATATTGCCATGGATCTTAGTTTGCTGACATCAATAGAAAAGCTAGAACTCCTGAAGTAGCAACGAGGGGATTGCTCTTAGCTTCCAGGGCAAAAGTGAACTTACTTGTTTATTTTGGTGGTAAGGCTTGTGATCAAAGTACTTTGGCCCACAGTAATTCTTGGCCCTGGCTAAGAGATCATGGTGTTTTTATGGGCAAGACAGATGGATTGCTTACTATGTATAATAATAAATAGCACACCACAAGTACTGCTTACTATTTATAATAATAAATGAGAACTGGCAAGCAGAAAGCTGATGTCAGCCACCTCGGTGGAAACCTGAGGTCCCATGAAGTTTCCATACTTAGTTACAGATGCCATCTAATTGATTAAAGGAGAAACCAGGCTCCTTTGAGGAAGGACCCTGGAAAGTCAACATAAATGTATACTATAAATACCCCTGCAATGCTTCCTGAGAAGTGCCAAAGCCTATTGACCAGAGTAAATGTCTACCAGGGTAAGGGGAAATATTTTGATCTTCACAGGTCATTGCATATAAAGCACCAATAGCACTTGGATCTCTATGTCACTGAAGTTAAAGGGTCAGTGTGGTTTCCCCCCGTTAGGGTGAAGGTACATGAAACAGAAGCTGAAAAGATCTGAGCCCATAGTGCGTCCACTGGACCCCACTATGTCCATCAACTAGTCACCAACATCTTAGAATTTATAAGTACACTTGACATAATCTATGCTTTCTCAGTCCGTGGAAAATGAATTATTAAAGTAGAAAAAAACCCTCTAAACACCTAGGAACATTTCCTTTCCTATACAGCAACCAAACCAATTCAGATGTCCTATATGTTTGTCTGCTGTTTCAAGTCCCTTTGTTTCCTATGCACATCATGTAAGTTTGCTAACTAGTAATTATTCTGAAGGGCAGGACTTAGGCAAACATTGAAAATAATCTTAAACATCGGGTATTTCAAGCCTTATTTCCTACACTTATGTCTAGTCTGGAAAGTAAATATCTCCTTCCTGTCTGAATTGTAGACAATCAGGAAAGCTGAGGAAAGACAATCATAGTGAGTCCGTGGGGGGGGGGGGGGTGCGGGGGGAATGCCACTCAATAATGAAAACACAACAGCCATGGGTAAGGATCCTGGCTCCTGCAGGGAATCCGTATTGGTCACTTTACATCACTGAGACAAAATACCTAAAGAAACAGCACAAGGAGAAAAGGGTTTACAGGTTTTAGCTTCTGGACCCATGGAGAGTGAAGCAGAACAAGATACCAGGGTCCATACCTGGAGCAACATGGCTAATCTCACTGTGTACCAGAAGCAGGGAGTGAGCAGGATAGAAGGAAAATACAGACCTTCCAAAGCATGCTCCCATCACCATCTCACAGTCGTAATGTTAGGCTGGGTAATAGTAACTGGTTAGGCTGTGAACGAGTTCATGGATTAAGTAAGCCATTGCAAAGTTCAGAAACCATCATGATTGAATGAGCTCTCATAAACCCCTGATCTGCCAATGAAGGCTGTCACACATGAAATTTCTGGAGGACCCCTCCTATTCAATCCCTAACAGCACCATGGAACAACCATACTATCTCTGACTCCAACATACAGTAAGAAAGTAAACCGCCTTCAGGGCATAGATTGCTGTGGTAGGGTTATCTGTTGCAGCTGAGTACAGTGCTAATGGCACAGTGGGACTGTGTGGATTTGTTCCAACTTTACCTCTTCCAAGCCCTAGCTGTGTGTTTTCTTCCTTAGTGAGTAGGAAGAAGCTTGTTACACAAGTCTACATTATGCTTCATATATATAATAATGTCCCAACATAAGCTACACTGGCTTGCCAGCAACCTGCAGGGATCTGCCTGTCTCTGCCTCCCCACTGTGGGAATTACATGCCTGGACCACCATGCATGTTCTTTTCTTCTCTACTTTTGCATATCAATTATCAGGGGTGGAGACTGAGTGCTCATATATTTGAGAAAGGAAGAACAGAATAAAGCAATTGTGTTTCCTGCAAATAACCTGTCTACCTCATCGGTAGGATATAAGTTGATGGGAAACATTGATGTACTAGAAGCTTAATATGACTGTGAGCCTCAGTTTCCTCCCATGTGTGAAATGGGGAGAAGACATTGAGGTTCAATTTGCCAGGCCACTAAGAGGACTGAACAGAAGCTGGCAAGGGATGGCTGAGAGAAAGGGCATCTGTAAGATGAGTGGCTTTTCCTAGCATCTCCTCCCCTCCAGGCTAAGAAAGCATCTCAAACTCTACCATCATACTGACTAGTACAGGATCCAGACTGCAGAAGTTTGAGGAGTTTGATGAATATATGCATTAAAGGCTCACTGGATAAATGATTAGTGTGTGTCTGTGTACATGTATGCACATGTATGAGGGTACTTGTGGAGGTCAGAAGTGGGACTAAGTTCCCCCAGACCTGGAGTTATAGTTGTGAGCTGCCTAATGTAGGTTCTGAGAACCGAATTCCCGTGCCTCAGAAAAGTTCTCTCAACTGAAGAGCCATCTCTACAGGTCTTCATTTTTCTCTTAAAAAAAAAAGCCTCCCAAGGCAATACATAAAATACCAGGAGCTTAATATTTATAAAGGACATTCATGAAGTGTGGCCCTACTGTGTCTTTTTCAAGACCTACCAAAAAAAAAGTTTTTTGTTTTGTTTTGTTTTTGTTTTGTTTTGTTTTAAAAGAGTGTGTAATGAGGGACTTTCAGGAGATCACAGATCCAGTTATGCTACAAGGGAGTTGGGTTCATTCACTCCTTATTTGGGACTTCAGACCTTTATAGATAGGCACGAGAATAACTAGAATTCACAGCTTAGTCTCAGACAGAAGCCTCAGAAAGCCTCCATCACAGCGTGAGCTTGGCCTCTATGAGCACATGTGATCTGCTTATCTGAACAAGGACCAGAGGTATAGGCCATGGTCACCCTTACCTAGGGAATGGGGTTAAGCCCTGACCTCCTTTCTAAAGTACCTTCTCTGTGCGAAGCTTCATGTACACTTTATAACATGTGCAGCTAGAAGAGAGGTTCCATTCCTTCCTTCCTAACAGGTAAGAAGGTAGACATGCCACCTCAAGCTCTCTGGATACAAGAGGCCACTGAGGGGCCATGCCATATACCAGAGACTCAAACTGAGTTGGGAAATCAAGGTGCAAGCATAATGACATGGTGCTCTGGGAAAGAAGCATGACATCTGGTTGTTGACAACCACTGTTCCTAGAGGGTCACTGCAGCCATTGTTTCTCCCTCATTTGTCCCTTTATAGCAGTGCTGGTGTAGCAGGAGCAGGAAACAAGAGCCAGGAGATATCAAGTGTCCTATCCAAAGGACAAGAAAGGGCAGAAAACTGGATCTGAACTCTGGGATATTTCAAAGCTGGATTCTCACTGGTGACCAGAGGATGCTGAACAAAGATGCAGGATGTAAGCTCATCTCTGAGGAATTGCAGACAATCTCTTCAGCACCAGAGTTAGCTTTTCTTTGTGGGAGGGCTAGAAGAACTCATAGGACACCAGGAGTAAATTTGTGATAAATCAAATCAATGATGCCCACATAGACAGAACTGAGAGCACACAGCTCAGGGTCAATGCTGTCACCCCAGACATGTTTTGGCATTAAACTTCAAGGCCAACAACCCTGTAAGAGTGGGTTCAGAAAGACTAGAGGCTGTGCGCCTGGTCACACAAATGAGCAGATATAAAGCCTGTATTTACTGGCAATGTTCCTCTTCCAGCAGGGACTTGAAGAGATGACTCCACTCAGGGCAGATGAAGAGGCTGGTGAGCCCTGTCTCAGCCTGGGGTGCTGTGTGACCTTAGTCAGTTTTCTTTCCATCTCTGGATATTGCCACCTCCTAATTTATCTTGCTGTTTCTGAGCTGGAACGCCAGGATTAAAACTGGCATCAGGTCACAAGGCACAAGCTATTAATGTAGAGAGTTCAGTCCTGCAGGATAGTAACTGAGAGCTGAGTGTTCTCAGACGTGGACTAAGAGACCCTGCAGCTGGTCTAACATGGGTCTGACTTTTCAGTGGCAATTGGATTTTGTGTGGAGCATGGTCTGGTTGTTCCCGAGGTCCCAGTTGCAGACTGGTTCTGACCAGCTGGCATTGTGTGTTACTGGGGGCAAAATTAGAGTGACTTGCACGGGATGTGCCTTGCTGGCATGTCGCAGGTCTGCTCCCCCACTTTGCCTTGGCTCCCAGTCATAATGGCATGGAGACATTCTAGTTTGTGTCCCTAAACAGGACTCTTGGCTTGTCTTGCTAGCCTAAGTCTGCATTTCCTCCTAGCTCTCCCTAACCATGGAGTGGGAGGGAAGCTGTAATGTGCGGGCTGCCCTTTCATCATAGCGTGAGCCATACAAATGCTTTAATCCTCGCTCGCTCGCCCTGCAGTCTGTGCCCAGCTGCCAGGCTGCTGGAGGGGCTGGAGGCCAACGTGAAGGGGATTCTCTCCCATGCATTATTCACGCCAGTGCTTCCCTTTCTATTTTTAATGTTCAGCGTGGAGCAGTTCCCTCCGCCAGCTATTTTTAGCATCATTGCCGCCAGCTGACAGCAGAGACAAAGGCACCGAGGCACCTTGAGAATGACAAATGGCGATTTCAGGGATGAAAATAGAAAGGCTATTTTTCTTCCTGGAAAGAATGGAGAGAGAATGTCTGTAGTTGCAAAGTTGCTGGGGCTTGAACTGAATATAAGATTTGGAACATATGGACCACATGCACATAAAGGAGACACACACATACAAACACACACACACACACACACACACACACACACACACACACACATACACACACACACACTCACATTCGAACACACTCTTGCTTACTCTTTGTCTAGATCTCCTTCTTGATGTTTCTCTGATGTTATCCTCTGTCCCCTCTGCCCCGGAGGCCTTCCCGTCTCTAGATTCAGTAACTCTCTTATTGTGATTCCCACATGGCGCTGACAATATTGCCCTCCAGACTCCTATTTCCCTTACAGTAAATACTTATTTAGATTGCCATGTCCAGTGCTAACCCAGAAGCTGGCTGGGCCATTACAACAGAACCACCCCTTTCTCCTGTCCGACACAAACACGCTCATAGCATAGTGACAGAGTATAGCAAGTCAGCCCATAGGAAGTGAAACCAAATAAATCTGTTTCATGAGTTTATCTGAGCATAGATGAAACAAGGCTCCTCTAAATCCTAAATACATAGTAAATACCACCTTTTCATAATTACAATGATCGATGGCTACTCCTTTTCCTGTCACTGTGTTCTCTCGTCTCTAGTCTGCCTTCTGTATAGATGAACTTACAGAGCCACCAAGTAATACAAGCACCCCATTCATTCTAAGTCTGGGATAAATCTTTGCTTCTTTAGAAATGTTCATAACCCCCAAGCAAAACCCGAATCCCTTAAAGAGTACTTTCCAGACCCTTCCTACAGAGGCTTCCCAGGGCACTCATTCTCCATTGATGCAATGAGTGATGAGCTTAATGTGTCCAGCCACGTGCATATCTCAGAGGCTTTGTGCTACAAGGAATTGGCAGCACAAGCAGACACATCCAGGCGTGGGTCTGCCCTGGGCACGTTACTCCAGGTGCTCTGGACCCAGAATTGGAGGAGCCAAGCAGTGTATAATGCAATTCTTTGTTCTGTACATGTATTATGTGTTTAGTTCCATCTCACAAGGGTCCTTGAGGCAGGAATTAGCATCTCAATCAATTTAGGCATTGAAACGCTTGTTAACCCTTTATCACTTAGTCTTTAGGGATTCTGAAGGGACAGCTCTAAGGTTGCATTTCTTCTGCTAGTTAAAAATACTGCCTTATATAAAACATACATGGGTGGAGAGATGGAGAGATGGAGGTGAACCCATAGACTTAAATCATCTCATAGAGATTGTAATTTGAGAACTCAACCTGCATATAAGATGATGAGCAGGATGTAAGATATGACATGGAAAGTTATAGAATGAAGTCAGTGTTGGGTGGTGCTGCCTTTAGCAACTCAGGTTCAAGCCCTGTGTAATTAAATGCTTATTGCCAGGGACTCATTCAAGAATGGAGGTTTTCTACAACCCAAGGGACTGAGACAGGGAAGGGAAACCTTCTGTATGGCTTTTGAGAATGGTTTGCTCCCCCTTCATAATGAATCCTGGATGATCTGGCTTTCATCCTTTCCATGTTAGCTTGCTGAGATGTTACCAGGAAGGACATAGTTCCATGCGCAAGATCAGGGTAACCCTGAGCATGGCTGAACCATTAGCCCAACTACGCTCGCCATTTCTATTACTTGTAACAGATTCATATCCTCAGACCTTTGCTCAAGTATTTGTCCATCTTTTCTCTTTTCCTTTGATTTATAATACTTACAAATGGCATCCATCACAACCTGGAACTATATTACTCACTATTCACTATTGACTATTTACAACCCGATTGTCTCCTTCTATCACTATGATGGAAATTGCATTAAACCACACTCAACACTGTATCGTCCCCCCATCTTCAACACAGGTGCAACACAAAGAACCACTTCTTCAGAACTGAGTGGGTGGAAGGGTGTCTGAATATTCACATACATTCAAGTTTAACTATAACCTCTGTTCTTTATGTTCATATAGTGAAGGGGGCAGGGTATGGACAGCCTGAGTGGCTTGTGCTGCTACACAGGAAAAGAGGAGAGGCTGTGAACCAAAGACCAGATATCTCTAAGATCATTGTTCTTAACCAGGATGAAAGTCTTTCTGTTTGTGTACGTGATAATCCTGGACAGTGTTCAGTTTCGGTGCAAGACCTATTGTTTGTGAACAAGACTAGAAATAAAGAAACTAAAGGCTCCATTTATTCGGTTCATCACACATAGAATGAAGTCATCAAGGAACTGGTCAAAGGGCAGTAGAAAGGGAGTGGGAGGAAGGAAAGAGAATTTCCAAGGTAGTATATTCTTGTTAAATTTCCACTCACAGCTAAAAGAATCATGTATCACCCTTATTAGGGGGTGGTGGTGGTGGTGGTAGTGGGGTGTGTGTGTCTGTGTGTCTGAGTGTCTGTGTCTTCGTATAAATGACACGATGAATGGATGAGTAAGAACCTGTTGAGACTGAGTAAGGAAGGCTTTCCTCACAGGGTTGCTATTATCAGGGCTTCTCCCAGTATGTATAAATACTAGTATAAATACATGGTTTATCTACTTTCAGCCATGTTTTGTCTTCAGGTGAGGAAATTCTTCATGATACTCATTTCATACCTTCCTGAGTTCCTGGAGCCCAAGCAGCCTTGGGGCTGCTTCTTAGTAGTTACTTCAGGCTGTGACATGTGGCTATCTGTCTTGCTGACAGCTGTAGTCCAGTTCTTCCAAAGATGGATTCATCACCTACCATGTTGGTCCTCATACAATCCCTTCTATACCCACTTTAACCTGAATGGGTGTAAACTGTCTATCTGAGTGTCGACATTAAGTGGTCTGTCCCATGAAAGACAGCTACGTGTATCTTCAGTGGGCTCCTTGGGAGACTATCCAGAGATTTCAGAGATAGATTGCATCTTAGCACATGAAGAAACATGAGTATTAGTAAAGTGACTTAGAGATATGGCAACTATCTTTACGTATGAAGTATTGAAATCTCCAACATGACTCCCACAAGCAGACAGCAGAGCCACTCCTAAATAATCTAGTGATCTACAGTATCAATAAGGAGTATAGGGGACTCTGAGGACCAGGAGTCAGTTGAAGGAAAGGTCTTTAAACTTATTTAGTCTCAAAATCCATAGATGTCATCCTCTTTTACATATCTTTCATAAATATTTTGTCAAACGTGTATCTGTGCCATTGTAATTCATAAGATCAAAATTCACTTTAAAGGGTTCAGAGTTTGGAGTGTTGTTTTTTTTTTTCCATCAATAGATATTAGATGTGTTAGTAATGTTATATAGGCATATGAAATTGCTTTGTATGTACATGTGGATGCAAATGTTTGAATGTGCATGGATGCATGTCAGTAAGCAGATATCCATGCACATGTGCATGGATATGGATGCTAGAAGTTGTTTGCTATAGGAGTCCTTCTTACATGGCTGCTGCTTTACTTATTGAAGGAGACTCTACGAGTGAAGCCACAGCCCTTGATTCTGAATAGGCTAGCTGGCCAGCTAGTTCCAGGGATTAGGATCCTGTGCTTCTGCCTCTAGAGTGCTGATACTATAGAGGCCTGGGTTTTACATGGGTCCTCGGGATCCATCTGGTCCTCATGCTTGCACACAGCATGAGGTTTATTATCAACTGAGCCATCTCCCCAGTCTGTAGTAAAATAGCACTTTACCTTAAGAGTGGCTCCTTATTCTTGAAAGAATTGAGAACTGTAGTTTTAATGCATCCAAACACATAATGAGAACAGCATGTTGTAGATTTTTATCTTCTTCTATATGGTGTGAATGCATGTATCCTCCAAAGTTTACCACTGAAGCTTAACTTTAAAGATGATGGGGTGGATTTTCTGGGATGTGATTTCTCTGTAGTAAGCATTTTGCAAAATGAGACTTGTCCACTAATAAAACAAGGTTTCAGACAGTTGCTTTAACTGTCTGTCTTGTGGGACTATGTTGAGAAGGTACCATGTATGAAACAGAAAATGAAATAGGGCCTCTACAAGCATGAACTTTGCTGTCACATATATTTAATACAAATACATCTATAATATTTATAAGCCACTATATTTTGTGACAGTTTTGTAATTGCAGTCTAAAGGGACGACAAGACTTCTAGACCAGTTCTTAGATCCTCACCATTCAATCGTAACATGACATTATTGCACAAAAGGAAAAAGAGACACAAGCAATTAGCAATAATGAGATTTGTGATTGCAATTTAATTAGTCACTAAGAGATAAAAGGTTTACAAACATAAAACAAGTAAGTCTGTTTAAAAAAGAAATTGTGTCTCTAAAGTCAACATCCATATATCTGTCACTAATGCTAAGGGTTATTTTCAGTCCATTTGGATGGGCAATGAGAGGTGTCATTTATGTAGTTGTGGACTTTAGACATGAACTAACATTTTTGGAGGAGGTGAGTCACTAGGGTTTGGGTTTGAGGTTTGGTTTCAAAAGCCATACCATGCTCAGTTTCTTCACTGTCTCTCTCCCCAACTTCCATGTGTGTGTGTGTGTGTGTGTGTGTGTGTGTGTGTGTGTGTGTGTGTGCGCGCGCGTGCGCACGCAACTTGTGTATCAGATGTAATCTCTCTGATATTGCTCCAGCATAATGCCTGTCTGACTACTACCATGTTCCCTGCCAATATGGTCATAGACTCATCATCTAAAAATGAAAGTTCCCCATTAAAAGATTTTTTTTACAAGTTGACTTGGTCATGGTACTTCTTCACAAACTAAGATAATTACTGAGTCAGATACTCAGCCATCTTTATCCCCACCAGCAAGCTGGAGCAAGTAAAACCAGCAGTTTAAGCCTGCAGCAGACGTTTTCAAATCAGCCATAAAGTGGGACTTGCTGAGCTTGAATGTCCAATTTCACAGGTCTTTCTGAGAAGGCTAAAATGTTTCCTTATAGATTAGAATGAATTCGTACTTCATGGAGCATGTGTCAGAGAAGATATTTGCTTTCTTACCAAGTTTACTGAATGATAGAGAAGAGGAAACACAATGAAGGCATTTTTTAAAACATTTTTCAGAGAGAAATGACAACTTAAATGTGTTTTTTCACTATTTTTATTATTATTTGACTTAGAGTTACTATTGCTGTGATGAAACACAATGACCAAAGAAGCTTAGAGTGAAAAGAGCTTATCTGGCTAACACTACCACAACACCACTAATCATCAAAAGAAGGACAAGAACTCAAACAGGGCAGGTACCTGGAGGCAGTAGTTGATAGAGAGGCTATGGAGAGGTACTACTTACAGAATTGTTCATCCTGCCCTGCTCAGCTTGCTTTTTTATAGAACCCAGGACCACTGGCCCAGGGATGGCATTGCCAGCAGTGGGTTGGGTCCTTCTCCATTGATCACTAATTAATAAAATGCCTTATAACTGGACCTTAAGGAGTCATTTTATCAATTGAGGTTTGCTTTTTTCAGGTGACTCAAGCTTGTATCGAGTTCACATAATATTAGCCAGCACAACTGATGCTAACATCAAATCAAATGGAAGAAAACTTAAAGTGATTCCACTAAAATCAGGGACAAGACCCCCCCCTCTCTCTCCATATATATACATATATGTTCAATATAGTGTCGCCTCTGTTTCTGACCAGCAGAAAAGAGCAACGATGACACTACGTTCTTCTTAAAGCAGTTTATTCAGGAACCTTTTAACATCATGCATGACTCTCTCTCTAGGAATAGTCTCTTGTGTATCTCTATCTATCTGCCCCCAATCGCAATCCCTTATATAACCCCTCAACCACACTCCATCAGCCCAGTCCATGTAACAGCAGTTCATTGGCCAGAATCATCACTCTTCATATGAGCCAATCTTGCATCATGGTGTACCTGCGCAGTTATCATGATGGCCGTGGATTATTTTCAAGTGTATGAGGAAGTCCAGTGCAAGTCATAAGACTTGGCTGCAGTCCCGGGCGCCATCTTGGGACTACTACCACACCTGCTCCCCACAATATAGCACTTGAAGTTTGTATATTTATTCACAAGATGATATGATAGTATTCATAAGTCACCCCAAAAATTCTTCCATAGAACTCCTCCAGCTAGTAAACACCCACAGCAAAGTAGCCAGATACAAAATCTGCTAAAAGTAACCCTCCTTTATACAAAAACTAAATGTGCTGAGAAAGAAATTAGGGAAAAAACACCATTTACTATAATCACAAATAATATAAAATAACTTGGTGTAACTCTAACCACGCAACTGAAAGGCCAGTATGACAAGAACTTTAAGTCTCTGAAGAAAGAATTTGAGGAAAATATCAGAAGATGGAAAGATCTATAGTCATGGGTCGATTGGATTAACATAATGAAATGAGCCATCTTACCAAAAGCAATCTATAGATTCAATGTAATTCCCATCAAAATTCCCACTCAATTCTTTGTGAACCTGAAGGAGCAATTCTCCTTTTTCATATGGAGAAACAAAAAATCCAGCATAGCTCAAATAATGCTGTATAATAAAAGAACTTCTAGAGGTAGCAGCATCCCTGATTTCAAGCTGTACTACAGAGCAATAGTAACAAAAACTGCATGGTATTGCCATAAAAACAGACAGGTTGATCAATGGAATAGAATTGAAGATCCAGAAATAAGCCTACACACCTAAGGACACTTAATTTTTGACAAAGAAGCCAAAACCATAAAAAGAAAGAAAGAAAGCATCTTCAACAATGGTGCTGGTCTAACTTAGAAAATGGATGTCTACTTAGAAAAGAATGCAAACATCCATATTTATGCACAAAACTCAAATACAAGTGGATCACACACCTCAACATAAAACTCGATACACCAAATCTAATACAAAAGAAAGTGGGGAACTGTCTTGAACATATTGGTACAGGACACAAATCCCTGAACAGAACACCAATAGCTCAGGCACCAAGATCAACAATTAATAAATTCAATCTCATGAAACTGAAAAGCTTTTGTAAGACAAAGGACACCATCAATGGGACAAAAATGACAGCCTATAGAATAGGAAAAGATCTTCATCAACCCTACATCTGGCAGAGGACTGATATCCAAAATATATAAAGAATTCAATAAATTAGACACCAATAAACCAAATAACCCATTTTAAAATGAGGTACAGAACTAAACAGAATTCTCAACAGTGGATTTTCCAAAGGCTGATGAGCACTTAAAGAAATGTTCGATATTCTTAGTCATTAAGGAAATACAAATCAAAACAACTCTGAGATTCCATCTTATACCCCTCAGAAAGGCTCAGATCCAGAACTCAAGTGACAAGACATGTCTTTGAGGTTGTAGAGCAAGGAAGGCACTCCTCCATTGCTGGTGGGAGTGCAAACTTGTATAACCACTTTGGAATTCAATTTGGTGGTTTCTTAGAAAATTAGGAATAATTATACCTCAAGCCATAGTTATACCACTTCTGGGCAGTCAGTGAAGGGTTATGTGAGGATGGGGTTTGGAGGAGATGAGGGTGGGGGGCTTCAATTGGGATAGAAAATGAATAAGTAAAAAAATGAATCCATGTTTTTAAATAATATGAGATAAAAATGTAGAGACAAAATTGTAGCTCGTCTATTCCACTTATGCTCCAGAATAAACATAAAACTAAAAAATACATTGTTTGCATATATGAAAATTCTCAATGAATAAATACAAGTATTACATGAAAAAGGGAAAATGGCCCACTCTTCTTCACAAATTGAGAAAGCAGTGGTTCTTGTCTTTCTCTTGCTTATCTTCTTTAGCATTCCCTTATAAAGTTTACAGGCTGGTTTTGTTTAGTGTGCTACTCCCAGGTTGAATGAAGCTCTACAGTCTGTGTTCTCCAATGACCCAATACTTCATCAAACTCACAGTTCACCGGCAAAGTCAGCTTAGGCAAGTACAGCTTAATTAAATTAAATTTGCAAACTTGAACCTTCATCTTCATTTTCTTTTTGAGTCTTTTTAAGGCTCTCTATATAGTTTTAATACTCACAAAGGGTATATAGACTCATTATAGCAAATGAAACTAGATTACAAAGATTTATAATGGCAAAGATAATCATCTTCCCTGTCTCTCTGAGGAAACAAGTACTATGAGCATACCTCTTTCATAATTCTTACAAATATTCAAAACCACAGAGGGTTTATCTTAATGTTTTACAAACTAAAATTATGTCATACTCATAAATTGACAACTTACTTTTTCAATTTAAATTATATCATGAATAATCTTTATAAATCTACAGAAGAAACCCATCTAATCCAAATATTTTCTTTGTGCATACACATACAAAAATTCAAAATTCATAAATACACACATTAATTTACCCAAAGTTCCATTTGGTTCTATGCAAGATGCATGTATAAGGAACACTGAGGTTTATTTTCTTCAGCTTTAGATTTCTCTAAACCTTCTTTATTTAGGATTCTATAATGCTTCAGACTCCCTGTAACCCATCAACTAGAGGTTTGGAAGAAAGGTTTATAGGAAACAAGGTTTGTGGATCTGCTTAGAAGCAGGTTTTTTGAGGGCAATTCCACTTTTCCTTGTCAATATACTAGCAGTCCAGTCTAATGGAAAACACCAAACATGAATCAGTAGTAGTGGCTCAAACCATCAGAAAAGAAAGGCTCTGTGGAATAGGCATGAGTCAACAGAAGATGCAGGAATCTGCTGGAATATGACTACAAAGTTCTCTGGTGCACTCCTCTCTTTGAATTGAAGACCAACAAAGTGTTGAGTGAAGCTCAGCGAAGTCCAACGAAGCCCAGAAAAGCACTGCATGGCATCCTAATTCAAGAGTGACCTCTCACTGTTTATGGGGTTCCTCTAATACTCTTTCCATACATCACATGCCCTCATACATGTCTGCTTCAGCAAAGCATCCCTGTTACATGTCTGCTTTAGCAAAACTTCCTCTCACAAGACACCTTCCAGAAAAACTTCACATGACACAACTGAGTTTAAAAAAAAAAAAAAAACTCAGAAACTTCCATGTCCAATTTCCATTATTTAAGTGACGTTCAGATGTGGGCAGCTCAGTAACGGGCTGAATGGGGCTGATATAGTGAAATCCTTATCCCCAAAGTGTCTTGTTTTTTCTGCCATCATTCTGCATATGTTGCCTTTATGGCAACATAAATGGCCCAAAATGGCTGTTCAAACTCTAGTCATATTTTTGCCTTCCAACAACAACAAAAAAGGCCATTTAAAAGGTACACTCCTTTCTCTTTAAGGATATTCAGTGATATACACAACATTTTCATTTACATCTCATTGCTAGAATTTGTTCATATAATGTGAAAAAGCTTGAAACTGTTGTCTCCTTTTTCAAAGAAGTCATATGCCTGTATAAAAGTCATTTGTTCCAGTACTAAGAATTAAAAAAAAGTAGACCCAGAGAGGCATACCTTAGTGCATGAATGTGCATGTAAGTGTGTGTCCTTGTCTGTGTCTGTGTGTGTGTATGTGTGTACGCACGCATGTGTGAATTTTTATAGATATAGGATCATAAGTAATCAAATATCAGTGAGGAGACTGTGATTTCTATAGGAAGTTCTTAGCAAATTCCTGAGTCTGGTGATTTTATATAAATTTTTATTTTTTGATACTTTGATTTATTAACAATGAGTTCAGGAGTTTATCCTAATTTTCCATCAGCCACTTTAAAAGACTTCACAAAAATCACCTAAATCCATGGTTCTTGGTTTCCTTGTGAATTTCTATGGTCTGAGCATGGTCATAAGCAGTGGCTTGTGACTTAGGGAATCTGCATTGTCAGCCACTATGCTTCAGCTTCTGAACAAGTTTTCCCCTCAGTGATATCCAGGTTCTCCCTTCAGATTGAGAGAAATGTTAAATTCTCTTTCATGGATGATGAAAAGAAATCATATCGGGTCCTCTTAGGAACAATCTTTAGCTCTATCGTGATAGATTATTTTGAAAATATCCCTTACGCTCAAAGAGACTGGAACCTCACATCTGAGCTTTATGTCACATAAGACTTAAGACCCCTATCCAATGGCCAGCCATGTGGGGACATGCCTTTGGTCCCATCACTTGGGAGGCAGAGGCTGGTGGATCTCGGTGACTTTCAGGACTACCAGCACTAAAATATACCAGAAACTGTCTTTTTAAAAAAAATTAAAAAGACAGCTATCCTACTGTGTACTTGCCTGTTTGTTTCACCTGCCTTTGAGAGAACAATATAACCACTAGCCTTACTTGTCTTGAATTTCTCATGTAATCAAAAATTTCAGCCTAAGGTTATGCATGACTTTAATTTTGAGTTATGTCCTCTTTCATGCTCTGAACCTATGAGCAATGGATGTGGAAATAGATGGTATATTAATAAATGCTGAAAACAACAAATAAGTTGAAAGCAACTTTACAAAACAAATATTCACTGTGGATACTGGAAGCATAGGTTGATAACTATGTGTGCAGTGATAACTGCAGTGCTGTTTGTTGTCTGAGTCAGCTGGAGTCAGTAAAGTTCATTCTCTTGTAGAACGAATTCTGTTAAAGATCTCCATAAAGTATTCCTTATTCCTTCTCCATCTGATGTTTTCTGCACTGACCAATGAAAAAAAAAGCAGAGCTCTATGTTAGGGACCAGGGGCAGTTAGACATCAGGCAAACATAGGGACACAGATTCAGACACATGCAACAGAGAGCAGAAAACAGAAAACACAGGGACAAAGTAGAGAATTCGAACTGGGGCTTACTATTGGTAAAAATACTCCGAAAGAAAGCATTCATT
Source organism: Mus musculus (assembly GCF_000001635.26). NCBI lineage: Eukaryota > Metazoa > Chordata > Mammalia > Rodentia > Muridae > Mus > Mus musculus. The sequence goes on from NC_000081.6 coordinate 66,335,576, forward strand.
TGGTTCCCTTTCCTTAATGCAACCCTGATGCATGTTTGGATATTCTGAGTTATTACTAGTGTATTTAACTGACAAAAATAAAACCTACCATTGTCTCGTATTCTAGGAAGAAAGAGGTTTAGTTGAAGTTTCCTTGTCTATGTAATTAGTCTCATAACAACTACCTGATACAATAGTTAGAATGATTAGAGGCTGTCATGTGTTATGTATTCAGCAGAGTGCCTGATACATACATGATGTTCAATAAATGGGTTCCTAGTCCCTTGAAGAACATCCATGATTGCTTTATCTTTCTAAGTATCTCTCAAGTCAGTCTTGATTATGATTCTTTCACTGTGCCTGGACCCTCAGTGATAACAGCAACAGTAAGAATAAGAAACAGCACTGGTTAAGCAGAAGGTTCCGTGGAAATGACTTGAGGAGAGTTACCGATTTTAGAACCAAACAACATAGTAGATTTAGTCTGTAGAATTGAAATACGTTGTTAATGTTTTCCAGGCAGTTGGATATCCTAAGTTAGTGGGATGGAGGAATAGATCCTTTTGTGGTCACAGAAGTGAAGACACAATGGATACAAGACATCAGTTCTCATTCCCAGGAAGAGGCTTGGAACTGGTCTGTGATGGGGATGCTCCTGTTGGACCCGAACCTCCATGCTGCCTTTGTGGACAGGACCTGTCCTGTTAATAACTGGGAGAGAAAAAAAAACACATTCAAAAGATGCTCAGAAAAGACAGAGAGACACGTGGCTTTTAGAGGAGGAGTTGGAGAGGGTCTTGTGTGACAGGGCAAAAAAGAAATAGTAAGGGGTCTGGAGTCAAGTGCATTTGTATTCTGGAAGGCTCAGGCATTCTCAAGTTCAGGGAAATCTGCCACAGACTTGAATCAAAACTGCTGTGAATAAATCTATTGCAGAGCCCCATCACTTTTTCTGCCTGTCTGGCACTCTTGTGCCTTTGCAGGAAGTCCTAGAATACCTGAAAAGAGAATGATGTTTATTTGAAAACATATTGTAGTCAGAGCACTGTGATGGGCAGGTTAGAGGAATGCCTCCACTATTCATCGTGGTTGCCCTAGGTGATAAAGACACCCATTTTCGAGATGTGGAAAATGAGACTACAAGAAACAAAGTGTCAACTGGACACATTTATAAACTGGGCCGATAAAGCCAATTAAAATATCATAGAGATGTTCGGGAACCCATTAGTTCAACGGTAGAAGGCTATTTTGTATGAAAGGGCACACGAAAAACAATCAGAAACCCTTGGAAGGATTTTGTTTAGTTTCTCCGAGTTTTAACTTCCTGAGCTACATATGGCTCCTGTGACTACTTTCCCTTGGGTTTTCGGATTTGCTACTTTTAACAGATTCCTAGCCCAGATACATACACTTAGCACCTGAGCTTCACACAGCTTCCGTGCCTGGAACTTCCCTGTTCAATGTCACCATCTGAGTGGCAGGATTTCCACCTGGATGTCCCAGAAGAACAATGCAATCACGTCCAAACCCTCCTTCACCTCATGTTCCTCCTTACTTCCAGGTCTACTCTGTCTCCAATCTTGCAAGCCATGAATAGGAAGCTGCCCTGGGATTCTCCACATCCCTTCCTGTCCTGCAATTGGGCACTGAATTATTTAAGCTCTTTGGGCTGTAGCCTTCCTGATTGGTAACTCTCTTTTCCTTCTCTCTGTTACTATTCTCATTCAGAGTCACATATCTTACAATTTATACCTATGCATATACTCTTGTTTGGCTGTCCTGTATCCTGCAAAATGGCATATAAGTAAGTAAGCCTTTTGGTTTTAGTAAGTGCATAGTTAATCTAACAAAATCAAGGTAGGAATGTTTTCCCATAAGCAGATACTCACCCAGATATTTATGGACAAATGATTTTGAGAGAATGTTCCCAGGAGAAGGGAAGAGATGGGTAGGGAGAAGAAACCAAGAAGGCTGTTATATTGGACTCTTCTGCTTAGTCTGGCAGGAAACTCTGGAGAGTACAGAATGTTCCAGAGAGTTTGGTCTCCCTCAGATGAGGAAGCTGTACTTTCTGAGAGCTGCATAGCCCTTGCATTAGACATTGACCAAGGACTATCCAGGAATATTGATTTCCCAGTCCTTCCTGCTCATTGATGTGTTACTTGAAAGCCATGGACAGAGAGCTACAGGTATAAACCAATTGGAGCTACTGAAAGAAGTAGTCAGACACCACAGAGGGACATATAGAAACAGGATAAGGAGTTTCAGGGTATGTGCCTGAGCACCGAGAAATCTGCTAGGCAAATCATCCAATTTTAGAGATGAAAGATGGCCAGTCTTTTTCGAGTATGCTGCACATTCACAAGTGCTCTGCAAGTGGGTGTCATTGTTCTTATATTATTAGAACGAGACAAAAATACTGTCTTAACCAGTAGCTCTACAGCCTCTCAAATGGAAGGAATACTTTAATATTTTCCCATTAATTAATTTATTTATTCACTTTACATCCCACTCACAGCCCTCCTCTCATTTTAATGCCACCTCACACCGTCCCTCCCACATCGTCCCTCCCATTCTCGAACAAGAAAGAGAAGGCCCCACTGGGTACCAACCAACCCAATACAAATCATTGTGTTTCACAATAGTACAATCTGTGGCCTGCTATTTAAACTCTCTATGTCCCATCTACTCAACACCAGGTAAGCACATTTGTCCCCAGGCCATTTCTGAATAATCTCTAGACAGCTGTCTCTTCAGCACATGCTCAGCCCTTGTTTCTTCAGTACCTACCCATCACTGTATCTGCTCCAGAAATGAAATATAGCTGACTTCGTCCTCCAGAGTGTTCTATGATCAGCAAGCACAGCTCTGTTGTTCCCAGAGAAGCTGATACCTGAGACAGAAGATCATGGAGTGGGCTTTGTCTGTTTTTTGAGATAGAATCACACCGCGTGGCCAAGATTGAATACAAACCCCTGACCCCTCTGCCTCAGTACCCCAAATATGGCAGTTAGAGGCATTTGTTATTGTTCCTGACTTGGGTTTTCTTTGTGGAGGGCTGCATAAAGACACCTAAATATGTGGATGAACAATGAAATTGAGTGGAAAATATAGGCTCTGATGGTCAAAAACGACCCTGTCATCTTGTCTTTGGAGCTGGGCTCTGGCTGAGCACTCTGTCCTTCTTCAGCTAATGAGCAGACAGCTACACTTGTACTCATTTCCAGCCTTGCTCCAGTGCCACACAGCCCTGCATCTCTTGTGGCTGGACCCAATCTCTTTTTTCGAGAGGATGCTAGAATTTCAGACCACAGGACAACAGGTGTGTCTTTCTGTTTGCTTGCTTTGCATAGTCTACTGTTTCCCAAGCCTTCAGGAAAAATGAATGCATTACAGGGTTATTACAATAACCATTTTTGTTGGTAGAGTCAAATTCACTTTTTCTTTTTTTAATTAATTAATTTTTTATCAGATATTTTCTTTATTTGCATTTCAAATGTTATCCCTTTCCTAGTTTCCCCTCTGAAAAATCCCCTATCCCCTCCCTCCACCCCTGCTCCCCAATCCACCCACTCCCACTTCCTGGCCCTGGTATTACCTGATATTGTCAAAGCAGCAAGGCACTATGTTAGGAAACTGTCTTCGATTACAGCTTCATATCCTCCATAGGGCAACCTGACAAGTGGACAGAGCTTGGCTGAGCTTCCTAGTTCCTATGCTTGACCCCCTAATCTCTGTTGGTTCTGTAAACTCAGATGAGTCAGTTGGCCTCAGATTAGATTGCATGTCAATAGTCAATAGGTGACTGTAACTCATGTTCTTTCAGAGAATTGCAACACTAATAATAAACAACATTTATGAAGCTCTACCTATTTGCTAGGCACATTTCTGGCATTTGCATCAAACCCTCCCTACCTCTCTTGCACCTGTTCCAGGGTTCTCTCTGATGCTAGAAGTGGGTGCCACCAATGTCAGTGGATCTGAGGGGCTGAGCAGAGACTGAGGCATGGGAAGACTAAATATTCTCTAGTGCTCACATGCCAGGAGTGTCACAGGCAGTCGGAGTCAGATGGGGCATGCTCTGACCCGCACGCAGTCTAGCCACCCATCTCACTGACATCTGTCCTGCATCTGCCATACCATTTGAGGGTGATGGCACACAGAGTGATCTGGCAGACTTACACACCATTAAGAGGCAGAGAAGAATTAGAACCAGTCTTCCCCATGATTCCGTTTTGAAAGCTCATGAGGCAGGTTTGGGCATCCTCACCATCCCTGAGGAGCTGCAAATACAAAATGATCAGAAGATTTACTTGTGATCTTATGGCCAGGTGGTGACAAAGTCACAGTGCCATTCTCATCATCTGGTACTATCCTACAGTACTGTCCCAGAAGAAATGATGTGATCATAACACTGAATTCTGGTAAGGATTAGCAATTCTATGTCTTTTTAACATTCCCCAGAAACATCCCTAAACAGTTCTTAGAGTCCAGAAGTGTATTGATCAAGCAATGGAAGAAATATGTGGGCATGGTATGTATAAGAGGAGTTTCTGTGTGCCTTTGAGAGATTAATGGAGGAGAGAGACATGCAGAAAAAACAGGCAAAGATGGAAACCAACTCCTCAAAAAGTATTCAGAGGAGAGCAGGAGACATCTGCCCTGTAGTCTGTGGTGTGGTAAACTATACGTGCACACCTGCCTTGGGTGCATGCTTACACATCAGTGTGCACCCGTGTGTATACTTGCTTGAGCATGTGTGTTTTGGGAGACAATGGGTGCATGGACTGAGTAAGTACCACCAAGCCACATAGGAGAGGGAGAGACAGAGAGAGGAAGAGAAAGAGAGAAATTGCTAAGATGGGTTCAGAGACCAGAAGAATTTATAGGGTATGAATATATGTGTGTGTGTGCGCGTGTGCACGTGTGTACATATGCATATGTGTGTATTTATGCCTATACTGGATGTACACACAAGTGGGTGCCTGTATGTATGTATGTGCTGATCTGTGTGTAATTTTAGTCATATGAGTGGAACCAATACCTCCAGTTCACTTACATTTCTATGTACCTACATAAAATGTATTCTTTGCCCAAGAAAGATAGGTTTGCTTGTTTTTCTCCCTACCACAGGCTCTCCTGTTAACTCTGAGATGGCAAGTGCTCCGCTCATTCACCTATTTGGTATTTACTCTCCTAGAGTTATCTCCAGCTAAAGGAAAGGGAAACCTACAGCATGCCAATTTCAAGAATGAGTTCTCATACTGTCAGTGTTTTGCTCCTTAGGACAAAGTATGGTTAGACTGATTATGTGAAGAATTTGCTAAATTAGACATGACAAAATAAAATTTCAGGTCTCTGGTGAGGCAGAGGTGCCACGGCAGAGGAATTTTGAAACTCCATTTGGGAGGGAATGAAGAAGGTGTCAGCCCTACACACACACACACACACACACACACACACACACACCATGTGCTGACAGCCCAAACAACTCTTCACAGAACACATGCCCTGCTTCTGTAACTTGGCCTAAACCACTCTGAACATACACTTTGTGCCTCTCATATCAAATCCCAATGTGTGCAGAATACACACATTCCTACCAGTGTGTACTCTGTCTTACCCTTCAAACCCCCAACTATAAGAAAATGTAATCACCCTTCTCTAATCTTCAAGACCAGCGTCTCACTGTGTCCAACCACAAGTTCAATGTCTTCTGCAGCTTCAACGAATGCTAACTTTTCTACCATCAGCTTTCTGCTGTATTTGAAGAGCAGACTTTGTTATTCATATTCTATCAGGGCTGGGAAGGCGAGGTCAGAAAACATGGACACAACATGTTCCACCTAAGCCCGAATCACTGTATGAACCCCATGGGAACTACAGGGGGGTACAGCCTGAAAAATCTCAGATAAATTTAAATGTCTTGGCTATTCACGGACCTGTGTACTGAGTCTCACCTCTGAAATTAGCTGTTAAGTGTGAAAGGAGCTAGCTAGCTGAGTTTGCAGCATGAGGCCTGGGGTGTTACTTGGGGTGTCAATCAAGAGGCAATTTCAGAAGACACATTAACAATGTTTAAATAGAAATGTGGGGTAATCAGTAGCTGAATGAGAAACAAGAGAATTTTTTGTTGTTTTTCTGAGGTTCCTTTTTCAAAACATCTTCAGCAATGTTTTTTCATAGATAATTTGCCATAATAATTGATATTTAGAAACTCTTTGACCCTCTATGTGCATTTATATTGATTTAATGTGTATAATCTACATAATATATTTTATTAGAATTCTGCCCCGTGAAAGGAATATAATTTGTCTTACATTCACTTACTTACTCCTTTTCACCCATTAAACAGATGCTTAGTGAATACCTAATAAGATAAAGACCTTGTACGAAGAATTTCCTCTCCAAAAGCCTCCAGTTCAGTGTACAGAGATTAAGACTCAGGCATGCAGGGTAATGGTATTCATGGCGATCCATAGATATACAGAAGAGTGGAAGATTGCTTTCACCTGAACCATTGGTTTCTCGTGGTCTCTTTTGTACCTCTTTGGTCTCCAGCCTTTCTTTGCCAGCACTGTGTTTGGAATGGCAGAAAGGAACAGGTCCTGCTCCACCAGTTCTCCTGCCTGTTCTTGCTCACATTAACCCTTCTACATGCCAAATTCCAGTGCTTTGGCAGGTCTCAGCTACAAGGTCATTTGGGTATGGCTAGCCCTCTTCTGCAGGTTTCTCCCCCCTATCTCTGCTTCTTTCCCCACCGCTTTCTCAATCCTGTGCATTTTCAATAAATTATTTTCCTGTGGTCATGCCTGTCATAGGAAAAACTGCATTTTATGGAAAAAGAACTCTCTAAGTTTTACCAAACACTGCTTTATCACATGAGCTCATATTTCATTAGTGGTAATAATGTCAACACTCTCTGTAACACAATAAATGCAATGAAGGGAGACTAGAGGCACAGAGTGATGTACTGATAGGGTAGTTTACAATGAGAAGGCATGATCTAGACCCACCCATTACTCCATCACTAAGCCTAGAGAGTATACAGGAGTATGAACTTGAAGGTTGCTTGATCAAAGAGCACAGCATTAATTGGCAGTAGAAATTCCATCTTTACACCAGGTGAAACACACACACACACTCACTCACTCACACACACACACACACACACACACAAAGAGAAAGTAGAAATAGTGATAGATGATAGAAAGATCAATATCAATAAATGATATATAGATATACATAGATAATATATAGAAGAATGATATGTAGTATATATAGGTATAGTTATAGATATAACTAGATGACATAGATAAATATATATGTGTAGATATATGGTAGATAGATAGATAGATAGATAGATAGATAGATAGATAGATAGATAGATAGATGTATATGAGATAGGGACAACCTCCCCTGAAAGTCCTGTCTGCCAGTGGCCCATTTCCTTTAACTAGCTCCTTTATCTTAAGGTTCCCAGTGTCTTCATAAATACTGCCACAAGCAAGAGAATGGACCTTAAGTACATGAGCCTATTAAAGGAATACCTCATAGACATATCATTAAGTGTGGTTTTCCAAGCAGTAGCTGAAATTGAGTCCTGTGTTATTAAGTTTATCTCCCTATTTCTCTTTAACAAAAAGAATCATGATGAAGGCACCCACTCCCCAAGTGCATCAGGAATAGTAGATCTGAACAGAGACAGATTTACTATCCAGATCTCATTACTAAGAAGAACTACTGCCAGATGCAGAGGTGGAGTCAGCACACAGTCTCTGAAAATTTCCCCTTTAAGAAATCTAAGAATTTAGTGTCCCAGAGAGAGGCTAATTATCTTACCATTACTAGTTGTGACTTTCCTATAGGTTTTCCATATATTTAGAAAGTATTCCTCATTGTGAGTTGCATGGCATGACTCCAGATGAAACTACAGTAACCAAGACCTTTGGGTAGTCCCATAATGAGATGACCTGGAGGAAATATAGTTTATGATCCTTCTCTTTAACAAGTTAGTGCAAAAGGTAGGAAAACCCAGGCTTCAGACATACACAGACAAGCCACATGTGTTCTGCTTTGAATGCTCTGAAAGGTTTCCCACATGTTCTTATCAGCACATACCTGGTGCATTTTGTTCTCTTTCCAAGCAGCCAACTGTCTGTCTTTAATGTAACCTATTGAATGTTGCACTGACTGGCCACCATCAATCAGCCTGGAGATAGTCTCTTTTCAGCACTTCATATCTCGCCAGGATCAAGAAAGCATTTGTTCTCTGGGGGCTTCCAAAAATATTGACAGTTCTTGGATGAAATTCAACACTAATTTGGGGACTTTCTCCTTTTCTTTTCCATAGTGACAGCTTCCCTGACAGCATGAGACTGAGCATTTCTGCTGTTCAAATGGTGGCGATGATCTCATCTCTGTGGCTCTTTCTGGGTTGCACAAGAAACAAAGAACTCAGGATCTAGGCTGTGTTCTGAGCTCTCGAGAGAGTGAAGACTCATCCCACTACCCTACTGCTAGCATGACTGTGCTCCTCTGGTCTGGCTCCTCTGCATCCAGGAAATCTCTGTGCTCCTTCCCAGTGGGTATCTTCTCTTCTGTACCTGTCATCACTTGGCATGTTCTTCACCAGCTGACACCTTTCCAGAGAGACTCTATATGAACATATGCTTCCTTTTCAAGGTCCACTGCACATGTCAGTCCTTAGATGTGCCTTTTGCTATATGGTTCGGACACTTGCCATCCCTGACACCTGGGATCCCTGCTTCCCCATGCCAAGTTTCTATGTATTCTACCTTTATCATCATCCATATGGAGACTCCCCTCTCCTAACTTCTCATGTTTGATTTACTGCCTCCCTTTTCTGAACATCCATACCATTATGCTTCTACTATAGCCAAGAAGTAATGCCTGTGGAATGTTCCACAGGTTTCAAAGTGCTTTACCCATACATTATTTAATCCTTAAAATATAGGGCTCTATCCTACATTTGTTGCAAGGCTAATCTGCTTTGTCATCCACGATTCCAAGTCCTCTTGGTACATCTCAGTGCCGCACTTTCCTGACCTTATGAGTTTTGGTGAAGCCACATGACTTGCCTTGGCTAAGAACCCATAACAGACATATCATCATTTCTGAGTCAACATTTTCAAGGCCAAAGTGAAATTGTCCCTTCATCTGATTTGTGTGTGTGTGTGTGTTTCTGCATGTTCACATATATGGGCAGGGTTGCATGTATTTGAGTGCACTTGCATGTGAGGGACAAAGGTTGATGTCAAAAATCTAATTGTATTGATTTCCACTTTATATATTGTGGCAGGATCTTTCACATGAACACAGAAATCATGAATTCAAATATTCTATCTAGCCAGATTCTTCCAGGCATCATCTGTTTCATTCTTCCAAGCACTGGAATACATGCAAGCTATCACAAACCACCTGGCATTTACATGGTTGCTGACTCTGACCGCTAGTCTTCCTACCTGTGCAACAGTATTTGATCCACCTCCCAATCCCTGATTCTTCTTTTTTTCCCCCTACAATGAGGATGGAGTAATGTTTCTGGCTGGATTTTCTTCTAGGTAATGAGTAAAGCTAGTCCTGCCTGTGGATGTTCGTAGGCTAGTACAGGATGCTGATATTACAGAGTACACATTGCTAGTGCCATTGCATGGGGGACTATGAAAAAAAAATCCTAACTGTAGTGAGACAATTTTAAAAATAGTCTAGGTATGTGGAAAATATTTTTCCTGAGAAATTAATGGAAATTGTCACCTTTGAGTGGCTTCCCAGAAGATGAGTACATGGTAGCTGGGCAAAAGATAGGAATGAGCACACTCAAGAGAGAAATGGAGAGAGGGGGAGAGGGAGAAGGAGAGAGAGGGGAAGAGGGAGAGGGAGAGGGAACAGGGAGAAGGGAGGGGAGGGGAGGAGAGGAGAGAGGGGAAGGGAGGGGAGGGGAAAGAGAAAAAAAGAGAAGAGAAGAGAAGAGAAGAGAAGAGAAAAGAAGAGAAGAGAAGAGGGGAGGGGAGGGGAGGGGAGGGGAGGGGAGGGGGAGGGGGAGGGGAGGGGGAGGGGAGGGGAGGGGGAGGGGAAAGAGAAAAGAGAAAAGAAAGAGAAAAAAGAGAAAAGAGAAAAGAGAGAAAAGAGAAAAAGAGAAGAGAAAGACATGGGGAAGAGGCCTGTCCCATCTCTCTTCCCAGGTAAAACTCTGAGGGCTCTTTTTTTCATATTTACTTTATCTGTAAGAAAGAGGGGCATGTACCTGGTGTTGTGCTATACCTGTGGAGGTCAGAGGTCAACATTTGGGAATCAGTTCTCATTCTCTAGCTTGTTGAGCAAGAGTCTCTCTTGTCTTCATCACCCTTCACACCCCAGAACAGCTGTATCATGAGCTTCTGAGGGATTCTTCTGTCTCCCTATCCCATCTCTCCAGAGGAGTGCTAGAATTACAGATCCATACCACACATTCTGCCCATGTACATGAGTTCTGTGGACTGAACTCAAGGTATCAGGCTTGCTTGGCAAGTGCTTTTACTGCTGAATCATCTCTCTGCCTTGACACTGATGTTTTAGCAAGCGTACAAATAATGAGTCTCCACAGTCAGCTATTGGATGGATCACAGGGCCCCCAATGGAGGAGCTAGAGAAAGTACCCAAGGAGCTAAAGGGATCTGCAACCCTATAGGTGAAACAACAATATGAACTACCCCCCCCCCCCAGAGCTCATGTCTCTAGCTGCATATGTATCAGAAGATGGCCTAGTTGGCCATCAGTGGAAAGAGAGGCCCATTGGTCATGCAAACTTTATATGCCTCAGTACAGCAGAACGCCAGGGCCAAGAAGTGGGTGTGGGTGGGTGGGGGAGTGAGTGGGGGAGGGTGTGGGGGACTTTTGGGATAGCATTGGAAATGTAAATGAAATAAATACCTAATTATAAAAAAGGGAAAAAACAAATAATGAGTTTCATCATGACATTTTAATATATACACTATAATAAGTAATACATAATGTATAATAAATTATATAGTGTATAATATATAATATATGATCCATGATATGTGATATATGATATATAATTGATATGTGATATGTGATAAGTGATAAGTGATATATGATATGAGCTGTGAAATGTGATATGATATATGATAAATATGTAATATATTATGTTGTATGTATGTTGCATGTTATATAATATATTGTATAGTCAAGTTTATATTTTATATTCCATATTCTATTTTGTATATTATTATATATCATATGTTATACATTATATATTCCATCTTCCATCTTCCATATTCCATGTTCTATAATCTATATTTAAAATTCTATTTTATAATACAAATTTTTCTATATTGTATATTCCATAGTCTACATTCCATGTATAATTATACTTTGTTCTTATTCCCCACTTCCACTGCCTTCCATTTCCTTCTCCTTGAATAGTCCTAGTACCCTACATTCCTTAGACTATTCCCTCCTTACACTATCATGTCATATATACTCCATTATCCTTTCTGTTGCCTCTCCCTACTCCCTTTAGAACATCTCTCAGAGTCCCCATTCTACTTTCATATACTGCACATACACATAAACACAAAAAGTTAATAAGACATTTAGCTCAGGATATGCAAGTTAATAAGTATAATATAGCACCGAGATGGATGCACAAACGCAAGACATGTGATCACCTAAGGTGTTTTTGAGGATGGGCATGAAGACTATTCCAAAGCCTGTAAAAAAGTTCTACAAAGAGACCTGGATTTCTATTTATCACTATCTGTTCCTTGCCTTGAAAAAATAAGCAATAGCATCTTGAGTCACTGCCCTTATTTAAAAGAAGTGTTGATGATCCTTTACTACCTTTATAAAAATGTAAAAAGATTTTTATTTTTAATTATGTATATGGGTGGGTGCACATGCATATATATGTGTGTGTGTGTGTGTGTGTGTGTGTGTGTGTGTGTGTGTGTGTGTGTGTGTGTATTTATATACAGGTACCCACAGGAGTCAGAAGATGATGTCAGATTTCCTGGAGATGGAAAGGCAGATAGTTCTAGGCCACTGATGTGATCCCTGGGGACCAAACTTGTGTCCCTAGCAAAGTCAGCAAGCACTTTTAAGTACAGATCCATTCCTTCAGCCTTACTTCTTCACAACCTTTAGCAGAAAATCCAATTCACAAGGATGTCTTCAAGATCATCATATGTCTCTATCTTCCAGTTGCGATTTCAGCATGTAATTGTACTCTATTGCTACAGAACCACAGGTCCTGACCTGGGAACTCTAGACTATCAGTGCTTCCATCTTTATGCTTTAGTCTATCAAATAAAATCCTACTATAGTTCAGATATAACTCAGCCATCATCTCCTGGACACAGCCACATGGTTTCCTGTCCTCTGCCTTCGTTCAATAGCGTGGATTGCCTGCACGTGTGGATGGCTTTTCCCCTCTAGATTGCAGGATGCTTCACACACTGTTTTCTTCTATTAAAGGTGATGTGCTGATGCATAATTTTCTTCTTTATCCTGACTGGAATTTGCAAAGATTCTTAAATATTTATCGCAGCAGTTTTGTCAGACTTAGGGAAGCCCTGCCCCATATGTCTTTTAGTGTTGTTATCGACCCACTTGTTATCTTTCTTACTTTGCAAGCTCCATTATATTCTCTGGCATAGTCTGCCTTTTCTATCCCTCTGTGTGTTTCAATTTAAAATGTTTTTCAACTTGTTTTAATATACTGTTGAAGAATCCATTGTGTTTTTTAATTCAATTGCTGAAATTTCAATTTTGTTTTAGTTCTATAGTTTCTGATCTATGGGCAAATTCCTCTTGCTTTCTTTGATCTTGAACTATGTCTTTGGCATGTTTGTTTCATAATATGATAATGACATCTCCGTCCATAACACCTATGATTTTATATCATGTGCTTGTTTTGTTCTTTCTAAATACTAGCTTGTCTTCTTGTTTACTGGTTTATTTTATCATGTTTCATGCACTATACATGAAAAACTATGTGAAATGATAAAAAAATTGCATAACTCCAATCCAAACAGAAAAGAAACACGTGGTGAGTCTGATGGTTGTTCCAGTTTTCTGCATTGAAGGATTTTTGACATTATGGCAGAAAGAGAAGCCCAAACAGTGAGAAATGCTTCTAGCAACCTGGAGAAGCAGATCAGAGTGGGATTTCAGCTAAAGGCTGGGGCTTGCAGAGCTGGATGCCAAGAAGTGAGAAGCCAAATCAAGAAAGAGCTCCAGAGATATGCATTGGTTCTGATTAAGTTCCTTTCATTAATTAATTTATTCACTTTACAGCCCAGTCATAGCCCCTCCCTCCTCTCCTCCCAGTTCTACCCTCCTTCTCTCATTCTCCACTCCTCATCTCAGAGGAGACCTCCCAGGTACCAACCCACCCTAGCACATCAAGTTTCATCAGGACTAATTACATTCTTTCCCACCGAGGCCAGACAAGAGAACCCATAGGAAGGAATCCAAAGTCAGGTAACAGAGTCCTAGTCAGAGACAGCCCCCACTCCAATTGTTGGAGAACCCACATAAAGACCAAGCTGTATATATGCTACATGTGTGTAGGGAGCCTAGGTCCAGTCCATACATGCTCTTTGGTTGGTGGTTGAATTTCTGTGAGTCCCATGAGTTCAGGCTAGTTAGCTCTGTAGGTCTTCTTGTGGTGTCCTTAGTTCTTTAATCAAATGGTAATGGTGTATACAGAGAATGTGACCCTACTAAGGCCAGCAGAAATTAAAGAGGAGCAATGAACTATAGAGAGACTTTGCAGTGAAGTTCCAGGGGTAGAGAATAGGCATTCTGACAATCTGGAGAGACACAGAGGACATACTAGATCTTTTAGGTAATACCCAGAAGGGACATTTTTTTGAGTGGAAATATCTGTGTTTGTTTCTTTGGCCCATCCCCTTTGTGTTCTTTAGTAGAGAAAAAGCTACCCAGCCTCTTAAAATTTTTTAAAGTTTTTTTTCTTTATTTTTTTTCTTGGATATTTTCTTTATTTATATTTCAAATGTTTTTCCCTTTCTAGGTCTCCCCTTCCTAAACCCCCTATCCCATCCCCCCTCCCCTGTCTCTATGAGGGTACTTTCCCACCCACCCACTCCCATCCTCCTGTCCTGGCATTCCTCAACATTGGGGCATTGAACACCCTCAGGCCCAAGGGTCTCTCTTCCCACTGATGTCCAACAAGGCCATCTTGTGCTACATATGCGGCTAGCTCCATGGGTTAACCTTGTGTGTTCTTTGGTTGGTGGTCCAGTCTCTGGGAGCTCCGAGGGGTCTTTCCTGTTGGCACTGTTGCTTCCTCCATGGGTCTGCAAACCCCCTCAGCTCCTCCAGTCCCTTCTCCAACCCTTTTAAAGCTCTCTTTCTGTAGGTTTGGATAGACACATGAGCCACCTAATGCACCCCATCTGAATACAGAGTTGGATCTGGTGACTACCATCCAATTCTCAAGTAAAGGATTCATTGAGTGGAAAGAATGACTATAGTCAGTGTATGGATAATCTGTGAGCAACCAGAAGATGGACTCTTGTAAAGATGAGTGTACACCATTGCATACACTAGCAAGATTTTGCTGAAAGGACCCAGATATAGCTCTCTCTTGTGAGACTATGCCGGGGCCTAGCAAACACAGAAGTGGATGATCACAGTCAGCTATTGGATGGGTCACACGACCCCCAATGGAGGAGCTAGAGAAACTACCCAAGGAGCTAAAGGGAACTGCAACCCTATAGGTAGAACAACAATATGAACTAACCAGTACCCGGGAGCTCTTGTCTTTAGCTGCATATGTATCAAAAGATGGCCTAGTCGGCCATCACTGCAAAGAGAGGCCCATTGGACTTGCAAACTTTATATGCCCCAGTACAGGGGAACACCAGGGCCAAAAAGGGGGAGTGGGAGGGGGTAGGGGATGGGGGAGTGGGTATGGGGGACCTTTGGGATAGCATTGAAAATGTAAATGAGGAAAATACCTAATAATAGAAAAAAAGGAAAATAAAAAAGATGAGTGTACATACTTTGGTACTCCTCCCATTGGGTTATGGGATTTCCCCCTTTTTCTGACCACTGAACTTCACTGTGGCTGAACAGTCACAGTACCTATCTTGTCTTTGGGAACTTGGATTCACAAAACCCCACCAAAAAGCCTCTCACAATGCCCATAAACTTGCCTACAGTCATTTTGGAGCTGACCAACCAATATGGCAGACAAGCAGTGCCACAGTGATGAATCAGTTTTTCCTTGTGCTGGAGATCACTTATTCTTGTGACGGTTTCTCTTGCCCCCTCTTCACTTTGGTTTTGGGGAAGGGAAACTTCTACCATCTTCCATTCCCTGGAAGATGAACATGAGCAGGATGGAAATGAAGGAACATAATTTCTGTGAACCCTCCCCTTCTCTCCCCCCAAGCCCTGTGTGTTTTGAAGGTACATTTGGATGTACATTTAGGTTTGGATGTACGTGTTTGTGGAGGTTAAGAGGTCAGAAATAACCCTCAAGTTCTATCCACTCCCTCCTACATTTATTTAGTCAGAGTTTCTCACTGACCTTGGAAGTGCCAAGTAGTTCAGGAACTGCCTGAACCCTGAGCCTCCAGAATCCGATTGTCTGCTTCTCTAAAGCTTGAATTGAAATTGTATGCCTCCACATATATAAAAAGCCCAGCTGTTTTATATGGGTTTCTAGGGTGGAGCTCTCAGGTCTTTGTATTTGCAAGGCAAGCACTTTACTGGGCTGAGCCATCTCCCACTTCTTTCTGTATTTCTAGGGAAGCTCTTGTTGTCTCAGGCTTCCTCTTTTTTTGTAGGGTACTGATACACATGGGAACTGCATGAGGAGGCAGTGGGAGAAACTCTTCCACTGGAATGATACTGCTCAGCTCACCAAGACCACATGGAAGTGCTCATTTAGAAAAAGAATCTCTTATCCTCTTCTGCCTTTCAGGTATGACCCTGAGTTTCATTCCAGGAAAAGAAAGCAAGGCTTCATCAAACCTCTAACAACCACAACCTTAATCTTCATCAAAGCCCTAATCTATGTACCCCATCAGTAACACAATGATTTTTTTAAATCACAGAATATAGATTTAAACTATATATAATAGTGTTGTTGGAAATTATGCTGGTTAGTAAAATAGTTGTGGATTCTTCTTTAATCACCATGATTTCACTAACACTTAGGTTTCTAGTGCTAGAAATGATACCTCTCTTATAAAATGTGTCCAAAGCCCAATTAGAGAGCTATTAGTTACCACCAAGATATGTGTGCCACTATGGCACCAGTAGGGTTATCACATCATGTTTACTGTTGATCATAGACATCATAGGGTAGGATTATTGGTGACATTTATCCTTTGGAGGCATGCACCGTACCTTCTGGTACCATGAGTAGCATCAGAAGCTATGCATGTATAGTCTCACCAACATGAACTCTCAAACACGAGCTAAACAAGGACACCAACACAAACACCACACAAGACAATGAAAGACACACGGGGATTTAGGCTTACACAAAGAACTAGAGACAACTCAGTAAACTGGAGTTGGGAGAGGTGGCCCTCCCCAGGGACAAGCATCTCACCTGGCTTTCCAGTATCAAATGGTCAGTTCTGAAAGCATACATACAAATAACATCATATGGGCTCAACATATTATATTTATGAATATACACGCATGCGCGCACACACACACAATAACAATAAATAAAAAGGGGGTCTTGGATTTGAAGAGGATCTGGGAGAGGTCTAGGGGAGAGTTTGGAGGGAGGAAATGGAAGGCAGAAGCAATGTGATTAAATTACAATCTCATCATGAACAAAAAGTTAAAATAAAAAAGGTCTATACAAAAATACAATGCTTCATTCTGCCTGTGAAGCTTAATATTTTACATATATTTTTGAGATTATAATATAATGGCATTACTTTCCCCTTCCCCCTTTTTCCTCTACCCCTCCCATGCATTCCTCCCTCCAGCTCTCATTCAAATTCATGGCCGCTTTTTCTTTGTTTTTTTTTGTTTTTACATGTATGTGTGTTTGTATGTGTGTATATTCCTAAATATATAAATATAACCTAATATATATATACACATATATATACATACATAAAATGTGTGTATGTGTGTGTGTATGTGTGTGTGTGCTTACCTCTTGGTATTGGATAATCAGTAATGTTCTTCCCTGAGTTATTTCTCTCAGTCTTAGCAATTCTTAGTTATCTGTAGTTCTTTGGGGTCATTCCCTTGTAAATTTTCCCCATCCATATTAGCATAATTATTAATGTCCTATTAGCTCAAGTCATGGTTATTCAGCCACATTGGTGAGACTTGATGGGTGCAGTTCCTGACAATTTTAGGAAACACAGCCTCATGACAAACTTTCTGTTCTTCAGGCTCTTACAGTATTTCTCCCCTCTTTCACAATAATCTCTGAGCCTCAAGTACTGGAGTTGTTTTGTAGATGTATGTGTTGGGACTGGGCTCTAACTCTGCATTTGGATCAGTTGTGGTTTTCTCTTACAGTTTCAATCTGTTGCAAAGACAATTCTCCTTGACGAGAGGCAAGAACTATATTTATCTGTGAGGATAAATACTTATCCTGTAGTTAGGGATTGCAGTAGTTTGTTGGACTGTCAACTGTAGGTTATGCTACAAGATCTGTAACCCTACTTGCTGGTAGTGAGCTAGGTTTCCAGGATTTTCTTCTTTTTGAATGAACTCAAGCACAGTTAGTTCACTGTTGATTACCACCAAAGTGTATTGCCATGGTAATAAACCCTTAGGGTTATTGTGTCATGCTGTTGTTGTGTTTTATAGATGTAATACCTGGTAGGATTTCTGGTTATGTATCTCCTTTGGAAGCTTGCATGGCACCTCTGCTAACCATGATCAATAGTTGTCAGGAAGGAAACATAACTTTTTTTTTTCGTTTTTCGAGGCAGGGTTTCTCTGTATAGCCCTGGCTGCCCTGGAACTCACTCTGTAGACCAAGCTGGCCTCGAACTCAGAAATCCACCTGCCTCTGCTTCCTGAGTGCTGGGATTAAAGGCGTGCGCCACCATACCTGGCTGAAACCTAACATTTTTAAAGCACCGTTTCCCATGAATGCAATCTTTCCAAAAACAATTATTGATGTGTACAATCTACTTAACAATTTCTACCTTGAGATATTAGATGATTTGAAAAATTACAGAATTATAATTAGAGCCAGGAAGACCATCCACACACTGAAATATTTTCATACTTTCCTGAGGGATAGTTGGTCATAGGGCGTAAATAAACATCATGGTCTTGCTGCACTTCAAAAATATGTCCGAAAGTACAGCACCATTCAAGCTGCAGGCTTCAGTAAGTAGAGGCACTCAGATATACTGAGTTTGAAGGGGAAATCAAAGGCACACAGGGCTTTCCCTGTCCTCAGAGAATGACATCATTTCTTGGCACCCCTGCCAAAACTAACTCTCTGTTGGGTGGACTGTGAAGCGTGACTTCTTTTTAAGCCAAGGAAAGACTGTCTGAAAATGGGATTTTAATTTTTTTTTTTCAAATGAGTGGGAGGCCAGCTGGCTCAAGATCTGAGTTTAGACACAGGAAAAAAATTCAACTGAGATACAATTTCTTTTTCTCTTAAATCAGAGATTCACATGAGAATTTTCTTCCATCTGAAAACTGCAGTTGAAGTGTCATGTACTGAGTATCAAAAGATGCCTTCCAAATTGGCTCTGATGCTGAGTCACTAGCTGGGTGATCTCAAATGCTGTTTGTAACCCCTGCAAGTGAGTTTCCTTCTCTGTTGGTGTGGTCACTAGTGCCTGTTCTATATGTTGCAAGGATAGTCTAAGACCACTTACCTAATTTTCTGCTCTGAACTCTGGACCTCATCTGCATTCAGTAAAGCCCATTTCCTTTCATGCTCAAGATTGAACTTGCCATGTATTTCTGCCCCAGGAATAAAGGAAGGAAGGAAGGAAGGAAGGCAGGAAGGAAGGAAGGAAGGGAGGGAGGGAGGGAGGGAGGGAGGGAGGGAGGGAGGGAGGGAGGGAGGGAAGGAGGGAGGGAGGGGGAGGGAGGGAGGGAGGAAAAGGACATTCAGAATCTGGCCTCAGTTCCTAGCTGTCACTTCTCTCCTTAAGTCCACAGTGACTCTGCACTATCGTCACCACTTCACGTGCCCTTGACTCTTCTCCTCACCCTATGATACAGATTTTGGAAAAGTCTTATTTATAGTTTTCATCCCTCCTGTCTTTCAGTACCCTCTCTCACTGACTTCTGCATTCTTTCCAAGAACAACAAAGAACTTGGAGTGAGAGGTATGGTCCCACCACCCTGACCCCTTCTCTCTCTCTCTCTCTCTCTCTCTCTCTCTCTCTCTCTCTCTCTCTCTCTCTCTCTCTCTGTCTCTCTCTCTCTCTCCCTCCCTCCCTACCTCCCTCCCCCTCTCAACACTTGTTTCTTCCTATCCAGATACATGACCTCCTGTTCAATGTCTAAGTACTTATTCCTAACCACAGAAGAAATATTGCCCCTCCCATGCTTCTCTTACTTTCTTCCATTCTTTCTCTAGACCTCATAGATCATATAGTTGCTTTGTTTATTCATCTGTCTGTTTGTTCTTTTTTTCTTACATTAGAATACAAATTCTGTAAGCACAGAGACTCTTGTCATTTTTTTACTGATTGCTGTTTCCTCAGTCTGTACTCAGGATTGGCTTGAAACAATAAAGTTCATACAGTAGATACCTAACAAATGCTAGTTTTCATTATTATTAATATACAGAATTAGATTAGCCTTATTTAGTTAAATGTATCATAAAACAGTGTTGCTGAAATCCATTTTTGTGAGTTGTCATTTTTAATAGAAGAATATATATAAAGTCATGCTTTAACAAGTTTTCCCTAAAAAGAAAGGCAAATTAAAGCCACAGTTCCTAGCTTAGTTAACACTGTTGGTTCATGGAATATACTTCATCTAGTCTAATTAAAAAGCCAGGCAGAATTACAAGCCTTTTCTAGAGAATACTTTATAGGACCTCTAAGCAAACCTAAGGAAGGAGATTGTATGGGGAGGTCAGAAGATCCCTGCTCACCTAGGAGTCTGAGAAGACTTGTTTTTTCTTAGATGTGTAGGAAAAACTTGAACCTTTCGTTATTTGTGTTGTGATAACCAAGATTCTTGTTATCTGTCTTTCATGTGGTCTGTGTACTGAAATCTTGGATCCTGTGACTATTTGCTGGGTGATTTCTAGGTCAGTGATGTGTCTTTACTGCCCAGTTTGTTTATCCATAAACACGGAGCCTCAGAAGTGCATGGAATTGTTAGAATAGATTATTGAGTGCTGTGACCTCAATTCTCAGGAGATAAGAGTCACTGTGGTGGTTTGAATGCTTGGCCCCTGGGATCTGGCAGTATTAGAAGGTGTGACCTTATTGGAGGAGGTGGAGCCCTTTTTGCGGAAGTGTGTCACTGTGGGGGGCTCGGCTTTGAGGTTCCTATGTTCAGTCTCCATCCAGTGTGGAAAGCCAGCCTCCTTCTGAACGTCTTCGGATCAAGATGTAGAACTCTCAGCTCCCCCAGCTTCATCTCTGCAAGCTGCCATGCTTCCCATTCTGATGACAATGAACTGAACCTTTGAAAGTGTAAGACAGGCCCAATAAATGTTTTACTTTATAAGAGCAATCATGGGGGACGGGGGAGGGACCTGGTGTGAAAGGGAACAGGGAGGGGAAGAGGGGAACATGATCAGGTTTTGTGTGTGTGTGTGTGGGGGGGGACAGGGCTGAAGCCCTGAGGGCCAGCAGAAAGAATGGAAACAGGCAACCTTGGGAGGTAGGAGTTGGGAGGAATCTCTAGAATTTACCAGAGACCTGAGAAGTGAGAGACTCTCAGGACTCAAAGGGAGGGACCTTGGATGAAATGCCCTACAGTGGGGAGAGAGAACTTGTAAGACAGGGCATCAAGTGGAGGGATGGGTTTGCTATTCTACAGCCAAAAACTGACCCAGAATTGTTTCTGTCTGAAAGAACTGTAGGGACAAAAATGGAGAAGAGCCTGGTGAAAAGGAGGTTCAGTGCCCAGCCCAAATTGGAAACCAGCTCAAAGGGAGGCCCCAAGACCTGACACTATCACTGATACTATGCTGTGCTTACAAACTGGAGCCTATCCTGACTGCCCTCTGAAAGGCCCAACAATCAGTTGAAAGAGTCAGATTTGGGTATTTATACTCAACTGATGGACAGAAACTGGTGACCCCTGTGGTTGAATTAGGGAAAAGCTGGAAGAATCTGAGGGGGGTGACCCTGTAGGAGGACCAGCAGTCTCAATTAACCTGGCCCCCCGAGATCTCTCAGATACTGAGCCACCAACTAGGCAGCATACCCCAACTGATAGGAGGCCTCTAACACATATGCAGCAAAGGACTGCCACGTCTGGCCCCAGTAAGAGAATGTGCACTTAACCCTCAAGAGACTTGAGGCCCCAGGGAGTGGGAAGTTTTGGTGGAGTGGGGGTGGGTAGTGGGAGCATATGGGATAAGGAATAGTCAGAGGGTGGATCAGAAGAGGATAAAGACTGGGCTGTAAAAAAAAATAAATAAATAAAGAATAAGAAAAAAGAGTTGCCATGATCATGGTGTCTCTTCAGAGCAATGAAAACCTAATTAAGACAGTCACCACTCTCTTTTCAAGATGGCCCAGGTCTAGGTGCCATGTGAACATCAAATCTGCTTCTGTAATTCCAGGTCCTGACATATGGAGCTACAGAAAGATCATCATAGCCTCATGAGAAGGAAAAGAATCTCTCCATCTCTGTGAATCCAATTTTTCTGGAGAAGTCCCATTTGAGAATGGACTGTGCCCTGATTCTAGGCTTTAAGTTGAAGTTGAAAGAAGGAATGGCCTTCGGTGTACATAATGAAATTATTCATTTCCTGAATATGCAGAGACACAAATTTCTCAATACCTAGTTCAATCAGATCCAGCACATGGTAGTCATACATATGACCTATTACTAGGTTATTTGGCCTCTTCTTGTTATGGGAGCCAAACATGAATAAAGAGCAGTCTGACCTACAGGGTTGCAGACCTCTTTAGCTCCTTGGATACTTTCTCTAGCTCCTCCATTGGGGGCCCTGTGCTCCATCCAATAGCTGACTGTGAGCATCCACTTATGTGTTTTCTAGGCCCCGGCCTAGTCTCACAAGAGACAGCTATATCAGGGTCCTTTCAGCCAACGCTTGCTAGTGTATGCAATGGTGTCATTGTTTGGAGGCTAATTATGGGATGGATCCCTGGATATGGCAGTCTCTAGATGGTCCATCCTTTTGTCTCAGCTCCAAACTTTGTCTCTGTAACTCCTTCCGGAGCTAAAGAGGTCTGCAACCCTGTAGGGTGCAACAACATTATGAACTAACCAGTACCCCGGAGCTCTTGACTCTAGCTGCATATGTATCAAAAGATGGCCTAGTCGGCCATCACTGGAAAGAGAGGCCCATTGGACACGCAAACTGTATATGCCCCAGTACAGGGGAACGCCAGGGCCAAAAAATGGGAATGGGTGGGTAGGGAAGTGGGGGGAGGGTATGGGGGACTTTTGGGATAGCATTCTAAATGTAATTGAGGAAAATATGTAATAATAAAAAATATTTTTTAAAAAAAGGAAGAAAAGAAAAAAACTCCAGTGATGTCTGATCCTCAAATGGTCTTGTAATATTTTTCTTTTTCTATAGAACTCCATATGGCTTCTTCAGTGTATACATGTCTTTGAGTACTTGTGTCATGGTTGCATTTGCATTTCCGCCTTTAGTCAGCATGGCATTCTTAATGTTCTTACTGAATTTCAGTTCTCTCTTCTCAAGGAATCTCTTTGCCCTTTTAGTTTTAGGCTTTAGAACTTTGTCCAAAGCATTTATAGCTGTAAGATCACTTAGCAAATGCACATGTACCACTTACTTCCTTGCCTTTTTTAAAAACTGCTGCACACACCAGCCATTTTCAGATGTAACTTTTTGCATATGGCTGAGGTTAAATTTTATTTTCTCCATACAAAAACATACTCAACACAGCACCACTTATTGAAGAAAACACATATAAGCATCCTCTGCATAAATGCCTTTACATGGGCGTCTTCTGTTGCTTTCAATTTCTTCCTTTGTTATAGGTTGAGTGATGCAGTGGAGCTGTTTCATTTTTGCATCCTATTTAGTTCAATTTAATCTTTTTAATTCTTTATATAAATTCTTATTCTCCATCTTTACGTTAACTTAGCAAGAATCACCACCACCATCATCTATATCATCATCATCTCTGTCATTATCAGCACCACCATGTTTATAGTTATAAACTCTTTTGTTGATGTGATTAAATGCCCTGACCAAAAGCAACACATGGAAGGGTTTATTTGGTTTATTGTTCCACAGTGTCATCAGACTCCAGGTCCTTTCCTATGTATAGAAGTCCCTGCTATTTACCCCCTCTGTATACCTAGATATTTCTACAGCTCCAGGGAGATGACCCATCCATTTTTATCTACTCTATTTGTTACCTGAGAGTACAGTGATCTCTGTTCAAAAGGGATGTGGCAAGACAGTGAACAATACACTACTGTACATTGTTGGATATCTCTGGGAAGCAAACTGAGGACCACTGAAGAGGAACCTCTTTTGAGTGGATGAGATTTAAAAGGTACATGTTTCAGTCTTCAGCAGATAGCACCATTCTTTTTTTAAATGGGATTTTCTGGTTAACAAGAACGAGAAAATGCCCTCCAGCCTGTAAAATGCCCAGTTTGGATGATGCCAACGGCAGGATGTATGGACTGGGGTAAATGATCCAGGCAAAATGGAAGCCTCTGAAGTTTTGTGGTGTCCTTTCATCTGTGAGTATATATGGAAGAGAGGAAGGGAGAGGAGAGAAAGAGAGAGAGAGCAAGTGCAAGGAAGGAAGGAAGAAGAAAGATGACAGGTAGATAGATAATAGATAGAGTTGATAGATTGGAAAATAGAATGGGAGGAAAGTACCTCCCTGAGTGGACCAGGCAAGAAATGAAATGAAAAATGACAGGAGAGGCAAAAACAAGCAAAACTAGGGAATTGGGGTAATAAGAAGGAAGGGAGGGAGGGAAGGAGGGAGGGGGGAGGAAGGGAAGGAGGAAGGAAGGAAGGAAGGAAGGAAGGAAGGAAGGAAGGAAGGAAGGAAGGAAGGAAGGAAGGAAGGAAGGAAACGTGAGCTTTGAATCAGAACCTTGGAGAGCTCCACATGGAGGTGAAAACTGTCTGGTTAGTTGGAGAGAAATGAGAGACTTCCTTTAGGGACTACAGAGGAAGAAGCTAGCTTTCAGAGCTCCTGGAAGCGAAAATAAGTACTGGTAACTGACGCTTGCAAGAGATAAGTTGTGTGTCTGCAACAGTAGTCACTCTATCCTCACAGGGCTTCCCCAGCTACAGCAACATGAATGTGAAAGTGCTCCACACCAGGACCTGTGAGCAGGAAACTTGCAGCCTACCCTGTCCAGTCCTGAGAAACAT
This sequence comes from Mus musculus, assembly GCF_000001635.26. NCBI lineage: Eukaryota > Metazoa > Chordata > Mammalia > Rodentia > Muridae > Mus > Mus musculus. Next base: position 66,360,105 of record NC_000081.6, read on the forward strand.
GATGGCATCCAACTGGCAGTGAGAACTGACAGCTCACCCCTAAGTCATTCCTTCTGGTTGCTAGGCAAATAACACAAAGGAAAACAGAGGAAGCCAAATAACAAGAGGTTGCTCTCACCAGGTGAATGAACAAGAGAGGCAGAACAGATGGAAGTCTGCATAGACCCAGAGCATAAACTATTGACTCCCCATAGAACCAGAATTACCACCTCTGGCTACCCAGTTGATATTGTTAGAGGGTAGAACACATTACATATTTTTTAATTAAAACAATTTTCTGAGTTCTTTCTTTCTTTCTTTCTTTCTTTCTTTCTTTCTTTCTTCCTTCCTTCCTTCCTTCCTTCCTTCCTTCCTTCCTTCCTTCCTTTCTTTCTCTCTTTCTCTTCTTTTTTTCCATAGAGACAGTCTAAGTTAGACTGAACAGCTGAAATATTTATATTGTTAAATACCCAATTTCTTTGACTTTCTCTGTGCTGTATTGTTTGGGGTGTTGTTTTAGTTTTAGGTTTGTTTTTCATGTATATTGGTTTGGTTTGGAGACTACGTTTTGCTTTGGTCAAGCTCTCGCCACAGGATATACCCGTCCTGGAGCTTGTGATTGCCCAGACTCTGCCTCCTGAGGATCTGTGTTTTAGATGCGTGCTTTTACACCCTGGTTGTAATATTTAATTTTAATTATCTTTTTTCTATCTGTTAAATGAATTTTTCTTGTCTTCTTCATCTTGATCCATCCTATTTCACCTTTCTACAAGACTTTTTTGCTATTTTTGTGTTTCCCCCCTGTTTTACCTTTAGCTTAATTGAGTTAATTTCTTTACTTCTGAATTGGCATTTCTCCTTCCTTTTAGTGTTTCCTCTTCCTCTTCCTCTTCTAGTTTTACTACTATCCACTTACGTTATTTATTTTTCTGTTCATATCCATACCAACTAATATCTTATTTCTGTACATGTTATATTTGTTACTTTTCCCACAAATCTAATGAAGTTGTGCTGATTTTTGCAATTGGTTATTAATGCATTATCTAAATTTTTATTGACTCATTGTAACTTTCACATCATGTATCCCAAGTCCACTCATCTCACCATCCCTTCTTATCTACCCTTTGCCCTTGTAGCCTCCCTTTCAACAGAAAATAAAAATAAATAATAAAAATAAATATCTCACTAAGCCATATGCAGTGTCAGTGTGTCACAGAGTACTCCCTTAAAAAAAAAGATTTATTTTTATTTGTAAGAGTAGCTGTCTTCAGACACACCAAAAGAGGACATCAGATCCCATTGTAGATGGTTGTGAGCCACTATATGGATGCTAGGAATTGAACTCAGAACCTCTGGAAGAGCAGATTGTGCTCTTAACAGCTGATCCATCTCTCCAGCCTCCCAAACATTTTTACTTACAAATATTCATTACAGTGAGCCATTGGTCTGGTTCAAGGCCTCTGGTCTCTGTCACACTATCAATAGTGGATCCTCATCCAGATTCCTATTACATATCTTGTTGTTACCCTGTATGTCATGGAGCACCTGCTGCTTTAGAAGATCTGCAGGGCCAGTCCCTTCACATACTCCAGCAGATCAGAACATCAGCTAGATGTTGGGGTTGACCATCTCAAAGCCCCAGATCTGGATTTGGGTGTTAGCTGAGTTGGTCTACCGACCAGCTCTCTCTCACACACAGCTCTAGAGTCAGCTCTCCAACACTGTTCCAGTTAGCTCACCCAAGTGCTACAGCCAGCAAGGAGTGGGGCCAGCTCTCCTGTTCTCATTCCCTGTGGACCAGATCTCTCTTGCTTGCTGCAGGCAGACAGGGGCAATAAGCGGCATCTCCCCCATGCATATACCTTCAGATGGCAGATGAATGTTGGTGTCTGCTCTTCCATGATCACACTGTAGGTGCTGCTCACCCTTACCTCCACTACCAGGGCCAGTTTTATTATGCTGCCCAGGAGAGATGCAAGGTCTGTTCTCTGGAATGCTACAACTGGCATGGCAGCAGGAAGGCATATGGGTGTCTCTATAAATGTATATTTATGGTGGGTTTGTCCGTGGTTGTTTCTGCAGCACTTTTTATTTTCTCAGTGGTATTACTTCATTATATCAAGAAGATACTTGAAGCAAGCTAATTAGTTGGCTGCTGAACTACACTTCCAGTCCAGTTTTAAAAATCTGCATAGCAACTCTGCCATAACCTAGTCTCACCTAAACTTTGGGAATACAGGTCAGACCTCATCAGAGGAGTTTCAGTGTGCTATAAAACAATGCAGAAACTTACAACCTGTCAAAGTGTAAAGAATAGGTACCAGTGGAGTGCTTAGCCACAAATAGGTTATCTATATAACCTCTCCTTCCAGGTTCTAGGACTTTCATGGAACAAGGTTTGAAAAGGGTATGAGGGCTAGAGGTCATAGAGCCCCAGAGCAAAATGGTGTCTTCTGGACAGGACAAGACTGCTGTATTCAGGAATTAACATCTGTGGTTGCCTGCACAAGGATTATCCAATCAACATTCTAGCACGAGGCAGGAAGGTGTTCATGAGCCTTCACCACTACCTAAGGAGGTATTGGAAGCTAATGGCTTAAAAGGGAGGAAGAGTCAGTTTTCTTTAACGATGTGAACAGTGGAAGGTCAAACATGCTCCAGTGGATGGCCCTACAGGATATGAAATTTGTGGAGGAAAAGGAGGTGGTGATAGATCTGCTAGGAGGTAGAGGGAGAAGTTATGTGTGAATTAATCCAAACTACATTGCATGACATTCTCAATTAATTAATAAAAAATATCTTAAAAGGCACATGGAAGGTATAATAAAAGAAGTGAGGGATAATTTATAGCTATAAAGGTCTACATAATCGGGGATATCTCAAGTCAAAATCTAATAAAGCCTTTCATAGTCTTAGATAAACAAGAACAACCCAATTTAAAAAATGCATAGATGGAAGTAAAGAATGCAAATCAGAGCTAAAATAATAAAATGGGAACTGGAAAAGAATACAATAAATCAATGAATTAATGCATTGATCCTTTGAAAGAATAAACAAACAGCCTAACTTTTAGGCAAAGAACCAGAGAAAAGATGAAGAAAATACCAATTAATGAAACCATTTACTAAACTAGAGATGGAAATATCGTAAAGATAAAAGGATTATCCAGGATTTTATTAGGCAATATTTTAAAACTTGATTTTTCTAGAAGGAAGGACATTTAGAAGAAAATGATAGCATTCTAGACACAAAGAACCTAACAAAATTAAAGCAATAAAATTTACACTACAACTAAATAGAGTAGTAATGAATAAAGCTACTAAAAGATTGATAGAGAAAACAATCATTCAAGATAGATTCAATATACTGCTGAATTCTATTAGGCATTTAAAGAAGAACTGAAGAAGTGTTTCCTTGAGCTATTGAGTAAAAGAGAAGAAATATTTAAAATCTCATGCTAGAAAGTCAGGATTATACTGATACAATAACTGAATGAGTACACACACAAAGTAGATCTATAAGCCAATTTCCTTGGTCATTATGAATATAAAAATCTTCAGTGAAATACCTGCAAACATTTTTCAGCAATATGTCAAGAAGTCATAGATCATGATCAACTTGGATTCACTCCAGAAATACAACTATGTAATATATGCAAATCAATAAATATAGGACATTAACATGGTTAAGAATGAAAATCACATAATCATCTAAACACATACAGAAAAAGCAGTTATCAAAATTCAGGGTCCTTTCACAATAAAATTCCTAAATTACCAAGACCAGAAGATCATACATTAATATAAGTTGGCTATATATAACAGAACTATAGTCAACAATATATTGAATGTGGTAAAATAAAAGCATATCCTCTAAAACTAGGATTGAGACGTTGCTCACTCTCACTACCCTATTCAACACAGTGCCTCACTACCCTATTCAATACAGTGCTAGAAATCTTAGCCAGAGCAATAAGATGAGAGGACGAACCAAGACAGATACAAATAGGAAAGGAAGAAGTTAAATCATCTCTGTTTGAAGATTAGGTGATTCTACATTTACAAGATCATACATATTCTACTAGAACTCTTGTATCTGAAATAATATTTTTGTTGTAGAGTAGGAAACAAAATTAGCATACAAAAATAAGTAGCTTGGGTTGGAGAGAAGGTTTATTGGTAAAGGTGTTTGCCATCAAACTTAAAAACCTGAGTTTGATCCCCAGGAACTACAAAGATAGAACTTACTTAAATAGTCTCTTGGTCCTCTGTTGTGAACACTGTTGCATGTATACACATAGGCATGCACACACACATATATACTATGCTTATGTGTATATATAATATTATTCTAGTATACTAGTATATATGTATGTGTGTATATGTATATGTATATGTATATGTATATGTATATGTATATGTATATGTATATGTATATGTATATGTATATGTATATGTATATGTATATAGTGTGTGTGTATATACAACGATTTAAAAATTAAAAGATCAGTAGCTTTTTTATAGTAACATTAAAATTGCTGAAACATAATTCAGAAAAATAATCACAGTCCTAAACCTTGAAAACTGACAACACTAAGATATGAAATTAACTAAAGAAATTATAGAAAGGAATTACACAATGCCTCACTCCCCACTCCTATATCAATCTGGAGAATTCACTGTGAAAATGCTCCAGAAGCAAAGGCAATATAAAAATTTTATAAAATTCTCATAAAAAATTCCAATAGAGTTTTTGTTTGTTTGTTTGTTTGTTTGTTTACAAGCACTAGAAAAGCAATCCTAAATCTCATATGGAAGCACAACAGACCTCAAATATCCAAAATGATCCTGAGCAACAGGTTAATGCAATACTATAGCATCTGCCTTTAAGCCATAGAATATCGTTTGACTAACAAAAACAGACATGTAGACCAACAGTAAACGGGGATTCCATTTCCCACATGTCCTGATAGCTATCATCAAGAATACAAAGAAAATGCTGGTGAAAATCCAGAAAGAAGGCGCACTCCCTTTCATCCAGCAGAAATGTGAATTATTGCAGCCACAATGGAAATCAGTATGGAGATTTGTCAAACAATTAAAAATAGAAGTCCCATATGATCAAGACCACACCTCTGGGTGTATAGCCCAAAATAACCCCAAATAACCTATGCCATGTTATTATAGAAATGCTATTAGGTCTTTTATTGGCACACTTTCACAATAGATAAAATATGAAATCAACCCTAGTTCCTATCAGCAAAGTCGATGAAGAGAATATGTTGTATAAATGTGATGGGGTTTCACTCAGTCATCGAGAGGATATTATATTATTTGAAGGGAAGTGGGTATTACTAGAGAACATCATGTTAAGTGAAATAACCTGGTCCCACAAAACAGCAATGGGTGCTTTGTCCCATGTGTAGAGGAAGTTGTGACAAGAACAAGGTCTTGAAACTGAAATGTGGAATGTGGAAGTCAAAGGAAGAGGAAGAGAGGAGGACAGGAATCTAAAAGTGAAAGATAAGGGGCTGAATCAGGGTACATTATGCTTGTATGAAAATGTCATAAAGAAACCTGTACTTTGTACAAGCAATACACGTCAATTAGAAACTTAACAGACAAATCTAAAACAGCAATAAGAATAAATGAAACCATGAGCTAGACAAGCAGGATTCTAGAAAAGACCAGGCATCTTTGGTGGGCCAGGATCCTTAGAGCTAAGAACTGCAGGTGCAGAGGAGAGGGCACCTGTGGTGATCAGAGAGATAGAAAGGACACTGTGAGTCAAAGAGGACTTGGCCTCTGCTAACCCTGGGATTGTGCTGTTGTTTCTGCTGAATGACATTTCTTGGCTATAGTCAGCCACAGAGGGGGTGCTAAGTACATTCAGGCAGAGCCTCAGAAGATAATTTCACGCCCCGCCTCAGTGCTGATGGGGCACTATTAATTTGGGGACACTTTAACACCACTTCACTGTGGCAGCTTAGCAAGCTGGTTAATTAATAGGGCAAAAGAATAAGGAATGCATTTAAAGAGACGTGATAAAATCATTCCTTGCAATATTTTGGTAAATGGAGGTAGCTTGGGATCTATGTATGTACACAGCGAAGCTATGATCATGTTGACACACAGCTATAGAACTTTGTGTTTTCTTTATTATCCCATATGTAGAATGCATATTTAAAAGAACATACATAGTGTGAAGGACCTGGGTCTGAAATGAGATGAATATGGATTTGAATTTGGACTCATTTTTTTCATTGAAATAATGTAGAAAATCATTCAATTGAAGAACCATCTTCCATATATTAATTTGGGTTATCCTGGGGATATGAAATTGGATTGTATGCAGCATGTATTGGCCATTCTACCATAAAGTTTATAAATGAGAGTCATGTATGATTCTCTTCTCAACTAGCAAAAGCATTCCTGAAGTAGGTTCTATAAATGTATAATTCATTGCTGAGTTTTCCTCTATCTGAAATGTTGGTCTGAGACTTGAAGGTTCAGCAGCAGTTTTGTGTCTGTGAAGATGAAAGTTGTATGCCCATAATGTTGGAGTGGGAAGATGGTTTAGAATCATCAATGTGTCCATGACTGGTATGTTAGACAAATTCACTATAGTTTTTACCAGAGTGTTGCACATGTGGAGTCTAGAAGTGGACATTGGATTGAGACAGGGGTTTTCAGGGAACCTGGATCACACAAATTTGGCTAGATTGACCTCTGAACCCCCATCTTTGCCTTCCCAGAACCAAGAGCATGGAGCTGTGTCTGGTTTTTTGTTTGCTTGTTTTGTTTTGTTTTGTTTTGTTGGGTTGTTGTTGTTGTTGTTGTTGTTGTTGTTGTTGTTGTTTTAATGTGAGTCCTGGGACTGCCATTCCAGCTACCCATGCTTGCATGACAGGCGCTTTACTGACAGAGCCTTCTCACCAGCCTCATTAGTATAATTTCGACGTTTTGGGTTATAGTAGAGAAAGCAATTGACTTTAATTGCTTAGCTTATAGGGCACAGCTTAAGAAATTGTGATAAGCTGTGAACTGGCACAAGGGACACCGTGAGCTGCATAGAAAAGCTGAGGGTCAGAACATGGTGACAGAATATTCTCACTGGACATATAGCAGTGGCAGTTTTCAAAGTTCATTCATGCTTAAACCAAGGGACATGTGATCTGACTGGGAAGCCGAGTATTTATTGGATCCTTTGAGGAACTCTAAAGACCAAAACTTCAGGGAAGCAATCCTATGGAAGACAGAAGGGAGATGTGGGTACTAGAAAAAAATGAGTCATGTATGTCAAGGATTCACTTTTCTCCTCCGTAAAATGGGGCAAGAATCAACCTGGTGAGGAAAGGTCTTCATTCTGGTCCAAGTAAAGCCATCTCCTAAAGCTAAACTCCTGAGTGTGAAGAGATAGGGGCCTAGGAATATGGTACAACAACCCTTTGGATATTGTTTCTCTCTTGCATCTGCATGAAATAGAGAGGTTGTACGTCTTTAAGCGGGGTAAATGAAGTTATCTTATAGTCCTAAAAGAGGAGTTCATGACTGGATGAGCTCATAAAGGGTGATACTATGGGATCATGGCAGAGACCTCTCCGATTTTAATTAAGTTCAGTTCCTTATGAACTCATGTCATCTGCTATGTTTGAAGGAGACTGGCAGCCTACATTTGTAAATATCCTTTTAAGGTGGATGTTGTTGTGCAGAGCATCCCTCACCTGCCTGTGAGTCCAGAATTGCCATGTGGGTAAATTTTTGTCAGTGAGCCAGACATACACATATAAGAACTTCAAGAGGACTTCTGAGAGGCAAATGAACCACAGACACGTTTTTTTTTCTTTGTCTAGATGATCCATGAATATAGTGGATGGCACTGGTCTAGCCAGAAGATACTTTGAAGTAATATCCAATAGAGAATTATGTTAGTGGACATAGGAGCAGGAACTTGGAGGATTGTTGCTTGATGAGGCGTCTACAAATGTTTTTGTTATCTGATAAATTTCTTTCATTTTGTTATATGTAACCAAGTGGATCATAACTACAATAAGTAACTCCTAGTTAACAGAGCCAATGCCCCCATTGATACTCTTAGCTTAACCTCATCCTAGGGAAATGGGGCCCAGAATTAACTCCCAGGAGCAGTATCTGAGTGAGATAGAGCACATGAAATGGTGTATCCAGATAGCCTAGTCTTCTGGGAGAAGGTACTTCTGGATCCTCCATGCTACTCCAGAGACTGAGCCTCTTGCTAGCTTGTGGTAAACTGCAATGAAGATAGGGGAACAGGCTGGAGGTAGACAGAGTGATTAATTCTGACTAGACACACTGAGGAGGAGGAGGGTGGCAGAGTCTAGGAGTGATAAATGTGTGACTTCCGATCTGAACCTGTTTTGAATTGCATGATGGCTTTCTCAGATTTTCTATGCAGACTGTTAGAGACAAAGCACTGAGCAGTACTCATTCTCCTTTGGGCTGACTTATGGTCTAAATATACTAGAGTAGTTCACATTTATTTAATCATCCTTTTCATTGCTTTATGAAACTACAGTGTGCTTTATTTCATGTTATGTGTGTGGATGTCTGTGTTTCAATTATTTTCTGTCATCCTGTTTCCTCACCCATTCCATTCCTTCAAAACATCTGAGCTACTTTTATTTTCTCTCCTTCAAACTATCATTTCTTCCACTGATTTTGGTATACGTGTGTCCTTTGAAGGCTGGCTGGCTGGTTCAGTGGTTAAGAGAACTTGCTGCTCTTCTAGGAGACCCAAGTTTGTTTCCCAACACCCACATCAAGAAGCTTCATTCAAGATGCCCATTACTTCAACTCCAATGGATTTAATTTTTTTTTGTTTTGTGTTTTGTCTGTACTTCAATTTTTATCCCATATCTTTTGTTTGTTTCTTTGTTTGTTTGTTTATTTTTTGAGACATGGTTTCTCTGTATAGCCCTGGCTGTCCTGGAACTCACTTTGTAGACTAGGCTGACCTTGAACTCAGAAATCCGCCTGCCTCTGCCTCCCGAGTGCTGGGATTAAAGGCGTGCACCACCACTGCCCGGCTTCATCTCATCCAAGCTTGTTTGTGCACAATTCTCACTGTGTTATTTGACCCATGATCTGAGACACACATCAGGCTAAACATCCATTTCCCTGAATATCAGGCATAGGTCGCTCTCTGTCCTCGCTATTGCAGACATCAGTTCTCTCCTAGTGTTTTAATTGGCGGTGAAAACTCCTCCGGGGTTAAGAAGTAACTTGCATCACCTACTGTGCACCCTCTGTACTCAGTGCCCATGGTTTGATTGTCTACATCTCCTGGATACATACCAAAATTGCAGACTCCCGAAAAGGAACCAGGTGTTTGTTATACACCTTTGGCTCGAAAAAATTGTTTCGGCATCCTCTCCATGTTATTAGTTCTGAGAATGTTTATAATTCTCCCGAAATCCCAGGTTCCAAGTACCAACAATGCAATCATGCTTTTCTATGGATAGAGGTCTCAGGCTTCTTCTGGTCACATCTTTGAGCATTTGGAGTATCTCAGAGGAGAAAACAACACCCTGCAGCTAGGGACTGAATTTTAGAACCGCGTCAGACACAGACTTCAACCTTCTAGAACAGTATTGGCTCAGAGTAGAGCCTGGAGGCTATTTCCAACTCTGCTTCAACAGAAGAGATTTTAGAGGAAACTGAATGGATCCTAGGAAAGGCAGTGTTTTGTGCCTTAAATTAAATTAAAATCACAACTTACTTAATAACCTGATTGGGGATGCCTGTTAAAATTTGGTAGTGCCTGGGCATAGAATACATCTGAGGGTGTTTCTAACTTTTGTTGAGGGTCAGTATCTGTGTGAATGACCTCTAGACTTATGAAGTACAAGACTGTTCAGAAAAATGAGGCTAAACTTACGCAACTATCATATAAAGTCCAAGTAAGAATGTCAGGATCTTGGGTATTCTAAGTTTCTGGGCTAATATCCACTTATCAGTGAGTACATATCATGTGAGTTCTTTTGTGATTGGGTTACCTCACTCAGGATGCTGCCCTCCAGGTCCATTCATTTGCCTAGGAATTTCATAAATTCATTCTTTTTAATAGCTGAGTAGTACTCCATTGTGTAAATGTACTACATTTTCTGTATCCATTCCTCTGTTGAGGGACATCTGGGTTCTTTCCAGCTTCTGGCTATTATAAATAAGGCTGCTATGAACTTAGTGGAGCATGAGTCCTTCTTACAATTTGCAAAACACATGAAACTCAAGAAGAACGAAGACCAAAGTGTGGACACGTTGCCCCTTCTTAGAATTTGGAACAAAACACCCATGGAAGGAGTTACAGAGACAAAGTTTGGAGCTGAGACGAAAGGATGGACCATCTAGAGACTGCCATATCCGGGGATCCATCCAATCATCAGCCTCCAAACACTGACACCATTGCATACACTAGCAAGATTTTGCTGAAAGGACCCTGATATAGCTGTCTCTTGTGAGGCTATGTCAGGGCCTAGCAAACACATAAGTGGATGCTCACAGTCAGCTATTGGATGGATCACAGGGCCCACAATGGAGGAACTAGAGAAAGTAGCCAAGGAACTAAAGGGGTCTGCAACCCTATAGGTGGAACAACAATATGAACTAACCAGTACCCCCCGGAGCTGTGTCTCTAACTGCATATGTATCAGAAGATGGCCTAGTTGGCCATCATTGGAAAGAAAGGCCCCTTGGTCTTGCAAACTTTATATGCCTCAGTACAGGGGAACACCAGGGCCAAGAAGTGAGAGTGGGTGGGTAGGGGATTGGGGGGAGAGGGTATGGGGGACTTTTGGGATAGCATTGGAAATGTAAATGGAGAAAATATCTAAGAAAGAAAGAAAGAAAGAAAGAAAGAAAGAAAGAAAGAAAGAAAGAAAGAAAGAAAGAAAGGAAGGAAGGAAGAAAGAAAGAAAGAAAGAATGTCAGGATCTAAATGGTCATGACCAGGCATAGATTTAATAGAAAATTTAGGCTTGGTCATTTTTGTAGAGAAATCTAGTACTTCCAAGGAAATGGGGAAACTGGAATCAACTTGGAGAAGAAGAAACTTGAGAGGTCAGAGAGATGGCTCAGAGGTTCAAAGGCACATTACTTTTTGCAGAGGGTTGGAATTCAGTACACATAATCCATGTCACTTGGCTCATAAACATCCATAAATCCAGCTTCAGAGGATCCAAGACATTCTTCTGTCCTTCCTAGGCACTGTACTAAGGTGTACATGCCCCCTCCAGACACATGCACATAATAAAAATACTTAAATAGTGTACCTGAGAAGAAGACTATGAAAAAATCATAGACGTTTGGGAAAATCATGTAAGTTCTAGGGTGCAATGCCTTATACTAGAGGAGAGGGAAAGGATGTTGATGGAACCTTGTTCTATCCCAGAAGGACTTCCCATGCCTCCCATTACCACTCAGTACAAGTAATGGTCTCAACTCACACAGAATTAGACAATCTATTGTGGAACTCCTTCTAGTAAAAAACTTGATTTCTTGGAATGGTCACAGGCTGGGATGTTGTGGTGGTCTAAGAACCAGCATGGAGAATATGGGACAGGAAAGAGAGAGTCCCTCTCCAGGGGAGCTTGCAGCAGCACGGATGAGTGCCTGCTTTTGAGGAATTCCCCAGGAACATCAGGACACTGGCTAGCATTCTTCCACCAGCAGGTAGACAGGGCCTAGACAAGTCTGAGCAAAGGTTTTTAACAGTCACTTCATATAAACCCTCATACTCATCCTTGAGGCCTTGGAAAATGTTAATCATGTTAGAAATAATCTAAGGATATTTGCAGGAAAAAAATGTCAATCACCTAGTAGGTAAATAGAGCCATAAGAAACATTAATTCTTAGATAAAATTAATAATTCTAAACAACCTAAAATACTTGTGGGGATTTCTACTTGTATTGATTTGTAAATTTCCATTTATAGATTTCTCTGGGTGAGGGCATGCATACAAATAATGTGGGTTGTAAAAAATGGTCCCAGGATAAAATTAAAGGTGCCTCTCTCCTTCCGATATTTTATTCACACAAGATCAAGCGAGCTGACACAGCTTCTTTTTTTTTTTTTTCATCCAGGGAAGGAATATCTGATGTCACTTTAGCAAATATTCGTTTTATTGAGGAGAAAGTGAAGGGCAGCATTGAGGGTCACCACATTTTCCAAACTTCTTGCAGTCAGTATCTCTTGTTTCACATGCTCTGCTAGCGCCTTGTCCCTTGATCAGTGAGAGGTAGATATGGTGTCTCCTGCAGCTGAATCTGGAAATGCCTTTTAAATTGTTCTGTATGGCAGAAGAGAGCTGTGGAACCTCAAAGTCTAGATGATACAAATGCCATCTACTTCTCCAGTCCAGCACCAAAGATGATAATACCTCTGTGGACCCATGCTATGCTCAGGTATCAGACCAACTGAAATCTGGTCAAAATCAGCATCAGCTATGAGGTGTGATGACACCAACCTCCAGATTTCAAGTTAGCATTGGTGTCTGGGTTGTTCAGGCTGAGGCCCGAGGTTGTTTGCCAATGTTCTACCTCCCTACCCATCCTCCCTATAAATACTCCCTTGACTGACCTGGAGAAAAAACAAGTTCCCTCCATTAAGAATGTCCGTCTGTCTGACATAAAGAACCTGCAAACATATTAACCCTGGTGGTTTTTATTATTAAGCACAGAATGATTGTGAGGTAACCACAAGATGAATATCCAAAGTTCTTCCTTTGATGGTGGCATTGAACAGATGCACAACGTAATTGTCTGTGGCCCTGGGTGTTCAAGTTGGAATGCATAAATGACCATGGACAGTGACTTTTACTCTGATGGCATCATGGACAGTGTATTGTTCCAGCATAGCTTTAGCATTATGGTAGTCTACCGTGTTAAAATTAATTTAGTTCTGAAAACATTCCATTCGGTCACAATTATTCGAACAGTGAAGGCTTTTGTCAAGTAAATGGTCCTTGTGTGTTTTATCCTGACTTCTCCTTTACCCAACGGCCCTCCACTATGTTCATGGTTCTTGGAATGCCTACAAGCTGCTTGCACTAACCCTGAGGTGAGTGTACATCTCAGATGTTCCTGTCTCCCTCATCAGTAATGTCATGATATTCATGGGGGTCGGGGAATATTCAACCACTCTCTGGGTATTAGAGGTGACAGAATCTTTGGAGGTGTGGGTCCATGAGGAGGTAAAATTGGCTTCTTCAGAGTCATCCTCAAGGTGATGGTCTAAGTGAACATACATAGGGAGGATGTATAGAAAGGAGGAACCATGGCAATCAGACACTGGAGGATTAAAGCAGACATGGGGAATGTATTGGGAAAAAAACAGAGAAGGGTTTCATGAGGTAGACTTGAAAGGGTTGAGTTAACAACTGGTTATTGAACATAGGAGGCAATGGTGAGTTCCCCCTACCCCTGGATAATTTAAAGATGAATTCCTAAAACAAAAGCCAGGTGGTAAGGTGGGGCAGCAAGAAACCATAGGAGAATGTGGCACTGAGTGCTAAACTAGAAGAGGAGGGACTTCAGGCTCAACCTGCAGATAGGAGACTCCAGAGGTAAGTTTATCTATCTAGAAGCAGAAACCATGGAAACAGGGTCTCCGGCTTACAAAAATGTAAGAAACACAGTAGCCTGGGGGACTGACTGTCTTCTGGTGACTGGTTATGACAAAGCCGTCAGTAGACAGACAAGAGAAAGAAAAATAGGCCCTGACATCTAATAGGTTTCCTTAAACTTAATGGCTACTTATGTGTGTAGCTATTGAAGAGACATTGCAGCTGAAAACACGGAAATTCTGTTACAATGAAACATCAGACCAAATGAGAAAGAATAGTCAGGGGGAGACACACAAAAGAAAAGCTAATTTTAGCTTAGGCCTGCTAGGATGGCAGACACCCTGGCCTGACATGCATCAATTGCAGATGGCAGATCACTTCCCATCACAATGTGTCAGGCAGGCTGTGAGAAGCTGTGAACGGTGACAGACACACGTAGACTGTCACAGCCCCAGCTGTCAGACAGAGGGCAGTCTTTCTTCCTGTGAGTGAAGACTGGAATCTGAGTACCAGCCTGTTGTCTGGAGCCTCATACCTTTTCCAAGAGTCACTGCTGGTGACCTCATCTTGACCTTTGCTGTCTACACACATGAACATTCCTCTACATGTCTCCTAATAGCTTTGATCCACTTCCAGTTGTTTTCTCTCTGTGTGTGTATCTTATTGGTGACTGGATATTCACTCTCCCAGATTTCTGCTCTGGCCATCTCCCCTACCACCATGGACTAAACCCCAGGATCTGTAAGCCCCAATACGTAATCCTATCTGAAAGTTGCCTTGCTTCTCATATTTTATCACAACAACAGAAAAGTAACTAATTCAGGGGGTCAGCCAGCTGACTGCATTGACACACTTCTATCAGAGAAGGACAGGTCCTGTGTCTCACTGAAGATTCCCTCACTGAAAGAAGATGGACCTTCCTTCTGTTCAGAATTTCCCTTGAACCCACTCTCTGTAGTCTTAAATGACAAATACTTTCTTCACTGCTACAATGTTTCATGGCATGTTACTTAAGTCAGGAAACTCACGTTGCAGCAATTGAAATGACCCAATGGAATGATGTCATAAGTCAGTGGATTTATTGTGTTCTTCATTATCCTGGATTAGATGGCATGATACAATAGTAAAGTGGCCTTTTGAAAATTTAATGCCAGTGCCATTAAATGGTAGTATAAGACTGTGTGTGGATGATGTCATGTTCTAGGACAAAGCTTATGCTCTGAGGCCCCATGTAATACAAGATGCTATTTCTCCCATAGTGAAGATGCACAGATGTGGAACAAAGAGGTCAAAAATGAAGATATTCCTCTCATTATTATGCCATATGCTCAGACAGTCTATATTTTTCTCCAAGTTTCTACAACTCTGATAGCTATACTGCCTTAGAGGATGGGTTTCAAAGAAAATAAAGCATCCTTCTCAGAGTACAACTCTGTCTTCCCATTAGATGCTGAAAAAATTGGGCCATTTAGTATCCTTGTACCAATGAACAAGAAAGCAGTGAAGAAGCTGATGGACTGTCTGACTATGCTAAGAGGATCATATAACAATTTCTACCTGAGGGGTGGTAAGAAAATGGAACTCTTACAGTTCAAAGAGATTCTCTATGGAAACAAGACATGGGTAACCAAATACATCTCAATATATGCATACCTGATAGTGGTATAGGAGTGTGAAAATGAAGGTTGTATATCTCCCCAGAGCAGGAACTAGTGCCAGGTAAAAGGTGTGCTGAGAAAAAGATCAGTGCTTGTCTTGTTTTCACAGATCATGACATGTTCATAACTGGTAAAAACACATCAGGCACTGGCTGCAAAGCTACCTCAAGAACTTGGTTATAAGCCAATGACCCAGCCACTCGGTATGTTCAACACTTTTAGTAGATGGGTGGTTTCTGTCAACCTACCTACCAGCTCCCTGCCTGTGGCTCTGCTTCAGCATCTGATACAGATTCTGGCCCTCGAACTGTACCTCTGCTTCTGTCTTCATGCTCCATCTTGCTTCTGTATCCTCTCATACTTGGGTTAGACGGCATTCCTACAACCAGCCCTTTATTCCCATCATACCTAGAGAGGCTCCATTTTCTGCATTGAACACTGACTTACACATTTTGATGTCCTACAGACAATATAATCAGCACAGCCTTCTACTGGAAAGCCTCTTCGTTGGAGTGTGGCTCTACCTGAAAGGGGACCCTGTTGCCCTCTGTCCTCTGACAGGGTGACTCACTCATCATTATTGGACATAAAACATTGGCACATGTTGCTGCTTACTACCTACCGTTGATATCATCTTT
Source organism: Mus musculus (assembly GCF_000001635.26). Lineage (NCBI taxonomy): Eukaryota > Metazoa > Chordata > Mammalia > Rodentia > Muridae > Mus > Mus musculus. The sequence continues at coordinate 66,375,977 of NC_000081.6, forward strand.
TCTGTTTCTACAAAGAAACCCAGGAGAGAGACAAGGTTTTTAAAGCTCATAGTTTTAGAAGCTCATTGCGTACAACTGAGTGGATTTCAGTGGTTGGGGCCATAACCACAGATAGTTCTACATTGTGGGAGGAACATGTATAAGGGAGGAGCTACATGTCTTAACAAGAAACAGAAATGACTCCCAAGCCAGGATCAACCTTTTATAGCCACTGTTTTCATGAAAATCACTGCAGGCCACCAGCATTCCCTTCTCAGTGTTTCCAGACTTCATCTAGAGGTAAATCATGTGCAAGAAGGGTAAGCAATAGAAACCTATATACATTATACATATACATACATATATATGTGTGTGTATTGTATATATGTATCTATATATAGTGTGTATTGTATATATGTATCTAGTGTGTACTAGATACGTATGTATGTATGTATGTATGTATGTATGTATGCATGTATGTATGTATATACATATATGTATGTATACTAGAATTATGTGGTCTTAACCATAGGCTATGGTCCAATTAGTCCACCAATGGCTGGATATGAATGTAGAGTCCAAGAACCCATCCAGAAATTACTCAATCTACAAGGCTTAATGTCTCAGCTAGTTTTCAGTAGACACTGGAGATCCAAAGAAGAGGTTTCTAGTGCCATTGAAGGAATATACTTGCTACCAAGGTAAAAGCAATCAGGCAACCATCCAAAGCTTCTTTCTTCCATGTCCTTATATAGGCTTTCAGTAGAAGGGGTGGTCCAGATTATAGATGTATCCTCCTGCCTCAAGATCTGGATGAGAAGTGGATCTTCCTACTTCAAATTAAGTTTTTGTTAAAAACCCTCAATTGTGTGCCTCTTATTTTTGAATGTTAGTTCCAGATATAGGCAAGTTGACAACCAAACATAGCCATCACAATCCTGGAGATCGGAGTTCTCATTCTTGGTTAGTAGCACAGCAACTATAACAGGGAAGCAGTCCTGTAGGCTGAACAGCCATTGGCTAGGTCTCAGCGCTCTACAGTAATCCCCAGGCTATATTCTCTGTGGTAGGTTCACATCTTGCCACAGATAACAAGGCAGCAAACCACCATACCCTTCATGAACTGAGTCTTCTCTTATCTGCACTTTTCAGCAGGTTTTTTGTAACAATGCTACGCATGTGCATCTGCAAACAAAAACTAAGCCAGGATCTTCCCAGATCCTCTGAGACACCATGGCTAAACATACCTAGGCATTTCAAGTTGTGATTATTCTTTATTTTTAGGTCTCTATAGAATCTGTATCTAGAAGAGTTGGTACCCTCTCAAGATACCACCTGTGTACAACACTGTAGGATATGGGTAATGGCAATGTGGGGTTCTCCAATTCGGCCCTGATGTAAAGAATGAATCACTTCTCTCTTGGTGATCTTTACCTAACTTGTCACATCCTAGTGTCATCTGAGAGGGAAGCCATGGGTAAGAAATTGCCTAGATCAGATTGGACTATGGGCGTGTCTTTGTGAATTGACGTAAAAGGACCAAGTTCCCTGGGGTAGAATTATCCCTGGCAGGTCGCCCTGACTGCATAAGAAAGCTAACTAAACAGTGAGTGTATGTCTAAAGAAGTAGCATTTTTTCATGGTTCCTGCCTCTAGCTTCCTGTCTCAAGTTCTTACCTTGGCTTTCCTATATGATAGATTCTAACCTGGAAGTATAATATCAACAAACACTTTCTTCCCCAAGTTGCTTTTGATCATGGTGTTGGTACAGCAATGAAAACTAAATAGAACAGAAACTGGTACCGGGGTAGGGTAGCGTTAAAGTGGACCTTGCCTATTTTTTTTTTTTTTTTTTTTTTTTTTTTGCCAGAGGGTTCTGAAAATGTTTAGAACTTTGTGGTAGAAAAACCATTGAGTTCTCAGAGCTTAATGAACTATTGTTGTAGGCATTTACAAGAGAAGAATTATGAGAGGATACAGACAATGGAGTCCTGGCTTCTGAGAATACAGTGGGAAGCAGAAGCACTACTAGGACCATTTGTGTGATATTTTAAGTTAAAAAAAAATCTCTGATTCATGGTCACAAAATATAGAAGAATCAGCTGTGATTGCTAAGCGATCAGCACCCTTGAGTGAACTTTTCTCTGGTTCACTTCAACTTTAAATGCACAGAAGCTGTGGTCCAAGGTGGCCAAAACTACAACTCATGCTGGCAGCTCAATCTGGCAATATAGGAGAGTCTCCCACATAGTATTGGTTGAAAAAGCATGAAAGTGTCAGGACATAAAGGATCATGAAAGAAGATGAAATTTTGCACTATGCAGAATGATTATAGAGTCCATGTGGAGAGGCCAGGAGATGCCTGTGGTGAAGGTGTAGCCTTAGTTGCAATGGAGGGTCACAAGACATTGGATGACTGCTAATACCAGAGTCAGGTGTGAAGTGATGGAGCCAGTTTAAAGCTGCAATGCAAGTGGTGTGTGCTGCGGATAAGAGGTGGAGAAGGGACCTGTCCAGACACTTTGTAGTACAGAAGGTCATAAGTGAGTCCCAGATGTCAGATATTGAGCTAAAGTGTTTGGATTTTTCATTGTTGGAGTTTAACTTAACTTTGATCATACTTATTATGCCTCATTTCTTTTATTTTATAAATGAAAAAAATGCAAGTTTCTATTTTACAGGAATCCACAGGTGAGAGAATTTGGATTTTAAGACTGGGACTGAAGAAGTTGGACTGTAATTTATATTAGAATATTAACATGAGATATTACATACAGAGAATGAACAGCTAGAGCCTAAAGTGGTGTGTTTGTGTGTCAAGTTGACAATAAACAGAGCATCCTAATTAGCTTTGCTTGTCAACTGGACACAAGCCTAGAATCACTGAGAGGAAAGCTTGACTTAAGAAATGCCTAGATCAGATTGGCCCTCAAAAATTTCTATGAGGGACTTTCATGATTATTAATCAAGAAAATTTAGGAAGAGTCAACCAACTGCGTGTGTCACCACTTCTAGCCAGGTGGTCCTGGGCTATTAAAAAAAAAAAAAAAAAAAAAAAAAAAAAAAAAAGCTTGCTAAGCATAGACCCATAGACTAGAGGTGAAAAATAGCATTCCTCCATTGTTCTTGCTTCCCAGTTCCTGCCTTGAATTCTTGCCCTGTGATGGATTATGACCAAGAAGTGTAAGGCCAAATAAACCCCTTTCTTTTGCAAGTTTTTGTTATGATGAGTGTAACAGCCACTTGATTCAAGGACTGAATGAACTATTATGTTATATTGCTAGCATGGACAATTTGTTGTCTGGGGTTTGCCAACTTACTTTGTAGTTGTGACTTCTGATCCATCTGTGCTGAGAGCTGGGTTTGGAATTGTGAGATCTTACCTAATTTTCTCTGCATCGTTTGTGACTGTAAAACCGAATGTCACAATGATTAGATTACGATATACCTGTGGCAGAGGCTACAGAGATGGTTCGGTTGTTATGAGCACGTGCTGATCTCTGTATTATTTCTCTGTTCCTGTAATAAAACAGCATGGCCAAGGCAACTTAGAGAAGAAAGGGTTTATGTGCCTTACAGTTCCAGAGGGATAATAGCACAGGGTGGCATAACATCAGAAAGCTGGAGCAACAACCAAGACCTCAAATCTCAAAATGCAAGCAGAAAGCAGAGAAAGAGCAACTGAAGAGAACATATGGATTTTAAAATCTCAAAGCAGTCACAAGATGTCTCCACTTTGGCCACACCTCATAAAGAAAGAAGAAAAGTAATGGGGTGAGCAAGCAAGGGGATGTCAGTGTGGCCTTGTGTAAGGTGAGTTGCATGGCTGGCCTTGAGAATAACCTATGAGGCAATCATTACTATCAGCATAGTACAAATGAAGTCACCCCACCCTGAGGAAATCAAGGACCAGCTGAAAGTCTTTATTCAGTGACTCAGCAGGAATCTAAATACAGGAAATCTAATGTCAAAGTTCTTATTCTTGCCATTACATCATGCCACTAGAGAAAGCAGAAACGTGAGAAGAAAAATAAAAAAATACTATTTAAAATCATGTCAGGGCATTTTCGTTCGACCTGAGAGTACAGTTTTAACTTCTGAGTTTGAACAATTTGCTAAAGACCTTTTCCATATAACACAATCTATTGCATAAGTGAAGACTAAATGACTTATTCTTAATGTTGAATGTCGTAGTTCTATTAAATTACTTCACATTTTCAAGCTCGAAGTTCAATTATAGATGAGTGATAAGTTATAGCATATTTAAGGTATGCAATTTAATTGTAAACTCAAATATATTACAATGCATGGAAAGCATTATAGCATCAGGTAAAAATGATAATGAACTATGTTTACTCCATGAATGACACATAGCCACTGTCAACACCAAGCAACATGAGTCTGTGGGTCAGGGTCAATGACAACACAGCCTCCTATTTCAAATTAGTGGAGGCACTTCTGGGTTATCCTCAAAGTCTGGATCTTCCTCACTGGGTTCATCTCGGGGTTGAGATTCCATTCTTTTGGGTCTGTGTCTTTTCTCTTGTACTATGGTAGACACATCAGGGCAAGAATGCTTGCTGGGGTCAACTTCCAATCTTTCTATCTGCTTTTTTCTACAACAGAACAAGACAAGTAGGAAATAATGTTACATTGTTTAAAATTAAGCTTCAAAGAAAGTAAACCCATATATTCATTCAGTGAATGCTTCGCGCATGGTGTCTATATGGCATAGAGATTGCAAAGAAACACTGTCCTTGGTTTCAATAATTATAATGAATTCTAGAAATAAGATTTTTACCCATGGAAGAAAAACTAGCAATCAGGGCTGTGCTACTATTATATAGGCAGCAGGAGATGCAGAATTTGAGAAGCTCTCTTAACTAGGAAATTAAAAAGCAGAGTCACAGGCCAGGATCAACAGAACTCTAGCCAAGTGTAAGTCCTGAGCTTTGTTATGGTGGAGATATTTAGACAAGTTCAGGTACACAATAAAGCTCAGCCCACAGCTTCCGTTAGCACAGGTACTTGCTCCTACTGCCCATGCCCAATACTTCCAGAGGTGGTATGATTGCAGAGGACCAGTGAGAGACTCCATTGTCAAAAACTCCCAGTGTTTCGATGAACTCTGTTCATGACACACATTCCTGTGTTCCTTTAACAGCAATTTTTATTCGTTGCACCTAGACTCCAGACCAGTGACCTACACATTTCTACCCCCCCCCCCGCCCTCGCCCAATGATTCCTCATGTATCCAGACATATTGTTTTGTAATCACTGCACAATTCATTCATTGATCCACTTAACAGACACAGGTCAAATGCCTCTCTGATCCTGGAACCACAGTAGACTGAGGACAGACACCGTGCATTATAAAATGCCAGATTTCTCGTCATAGTGCAGTACAATGTGAGAACATGGAATTTATTAAAGCATCGTGGAAATCTATCTCTATCATACTGGTCTGTTTTCAGAGAATGCTGACATCCTCAAGGCTGAAATTTTGCATTTTTAAATGTTCTCCCTTGACATCCAGTTGTATTTGAATAAATGATTATTTTGTAAGTGAAAAAAGTATTATCCTTCTTAGGAGAAATAATGGATTTATATAAGAAATTGTCTTGGCTTTATGGAGGAGTTACAAAGTGACATCCTTAGGTGAAATGTGTCCAGCAGATACTGTCTGTTGGGATGTGGAAAATCTATTCTTGGGAATATAGTGCTTGAAATCTCCTCCTTATTCTTAGACTCTGCTCAGCCCTTCTGGACATTTGAACTAATTCCTCTCAGTGTTTTGAATAATATCCATGGACTTGTTGAGGAAGAATACCAAGCATATAAATACTATGCATTCCGTAGTCCAGCCTGTGGGCTGTAAATAAACTCTGTATGCTGGGGTGCAGGAACGTAGGCAAGAATGGACTTGCCTGTGCAAACAAGTGACCCAGGTAGCATCTGAAGAAGGGGAAACCAGTACTCAGATAAACAGCGATTGTAGAAAGATGAGACCTAGCTACACCTTCCCCTCAGAATTAACTATAGGTATATAAAGACTTGAAAGACTGGGGCTGGCTTCCCTCCATCTCTTTAATGACATGTAACTTCCTTGAAAGTCAGGATTCACACTGTGCCAGCAGCAGGTATGGACAGCATACTGTGTGCTTTCCTCCTGGGAGGAGAATTTTAGCATGTTCTAGACCCCCAGTGAAAATTTCAAGTATGGAGGTTCTAATGAGGAAAAGACTCTTAAAAGCTTGCCCCTACATCTTCCGCACAAACCCAGCAGAGGGTCCCAAGGTCCTCAGAGAACTCTCCGTGCCACAGGTGCCCTAGCACACCCAGGATCTTGAAATCACTGGTGAGTGGAAGCAACATCTGTTCCAAAAAATCCTGGAGCGTCCTGTGCCAGCAGGAACAGGGACAAAGGAACCCTGCCCAACCAGAGGCTGGGATTCCGTCTGGTGGCTCCAGCCCCACAAATCTTGGGCACGAACTTGGCAGACCGTAGCACACCCAGGATCTTAGAATCAATGAGACCAGCCTACACAAATGAGCACATGGGTGGCAAAAGCAACAGAGTTTTTTGGACAGGGTCCCTTCTGGCCTTCATCTGCAGCCAGGAGGCAGAGCTAAGACCCAGACCTCTGGGCACCTTCCTTGCCAGAAAAGAGTTGGCCTCCAGGGAGGGCTCTGACCCCTGGAGTCAGGAGGTGGATCTGAGCTCCAGACTTCTGTGTACCTTCCCTGCAAGAGGAGAGCTTGCCTACAGAGAGTGCTCTGACCACTGGGACTCAGGAGAGAGTTGGACTCCCGGGAGTGCTGACAGAGGCTAACAGAATCACGGGAGGAACAAGCTCCAGCCAGAGACAGCTAAAACATCTAACACCAGAGATTACCAGATGTCGAAAGTCAAATGTAAGAATCTTACTAACTGAAACCAAGACCACTGGGTGTCATCAGAACCCAGTATGCCCTCCACAGCCAGTCATGCATACCCCAACACACCCGAAAAGCAAGACACAGATTTAAAATCATATCTCATGATGCTGGTAGAGGATTTTAAAGGCATGAATAGCTCACGTAAAGAAATACAGGAGAACACTGATAAAGGAGGAGTCCTTAAAGAATTACAAGAAAACACTGCTAAACAGATAGAAGTCCTTAAAGAGGAAACATAAAAACCCCTTAAAGAGTTATAGGAAAACACTAGCAAACAGGTGAAGAAATTGAACAAAACCATCCAGGACCTAAAAATTGAAGTAGAAACAATAAAGAAATCACAAAGGGAGACAACTCTGGAGACAGAAATTCTAGGAAAGAAATCAGGAACCATAGATGCGAGCATCGGCAGCAGAATACAACAGATGGAAGAAAGAATTTCAGGTGCAAAAGATTCCATAGAAAACACAGACACAATAATCAAAGAAAATGAAAAATGCAAAAAGATAGAATTCAAAACATCCAGGAAATCCAGGACACAATGAGAAGACCAAACCTAAGATTAATAGGTATAGATGAGAATGAAGATTTTCAACTTAAAGGGCCAGCAAATATTTTCAACAAAATTATAGAAGAAAACTTCTATGACCTAAAGAAAGAGATGCCCATGAACATACAAGAAGCCTACAGAATTCCAAATAGACTGGACGAGAAGAGAAATTCCTCCTGACACATAATAATCAGAACAAAAAATGCACTAAATAAAGATAGAATATTAAAAGCAGTAAGGGAAAAAGGTCAAGTAACATATAAAGGCAAGCCTATCAGAATTACACCAGACTTCTAACCAGAGAATATAAAAGCCAGAAGATCGTGGACAGATGTTATACAGACCCTAAGAGAACACAAATGCCAGCCCAGACTACTATACCCAACAAAACTCTCAATTACCATAGAAACCAAAGTATTCCATGACAAAACCAAATTCACACAATATCTTTCCATGAATCCAGCCCTTCAAAGGATAATAAAAGGAAAACACCAAAACAAGGATAGAAATCACACCCTAGAAAAAGCAAGAAAGTAATCCTTCAACAAACCTAAAAGAAGACAATAGCAAGAAGAGAATCACAACTCTAACAACAAACATTATAGGAAGCAACAATTACTTTTCCTTAATATCTCTTAATATCAATGGACTCAATTCCTCAATAAAAAGATATAGACTAACATACTGGCTACATAAACAGGACCAAACTTTTTTTTTCCATTTTTTTATTAGGTATTTAGCTCATTTACATTTCCAATGCTATACCAAAAGTCCCCCATACCCACCCAGGACCCAACTTTTTGCTGCTTACAGGAAACCCACCTCAGGGAAAAAGACAGACACTACCTCAGGGTAAAAGGTTGGAAAACAATTTTCCAAGCAAATGGTCAGAAGAAATAAGCTGGAGTAGCCACTCTAATATCGAATAAAATCGACTCCCAACCCAAAGTTATCAAAAAAGACAAGGAGGGGCACTTCATACTCATTAAAGGTAAAATCTTCCAAGAGGAACTCTGAATTCTGAATATCTATGCTCCAAATGCAAAGGCATTCACATCCATTAAAGAAACTATGGTAAACTCAAAGCACATATTGCATCTCACACAATAATAGTGGAAGACTTCAAGCCGGGCATGGTGGCACACTCCAGAGGCAGAGGCATGCAGATTTCTGAGTTCAAGGCCAGCCTGGTCTACAGAGTGAGTTCCAGGACAGCCAGGGCTATGCAGAGAAAACCTGTCTCAAAAAACCAAACCAAAACAAAAAAATAGTGGCAGATTTCAACACCTCACCTGACAGATCCTGGAAACAGAAACTAAACCGAGACACATTGAAACTAACAGAAGTTATGAAAGAAATGTACTTAACATATATCTGCAGAACATTTTACCCTAAAACAAAAGGATATACCGTCTTCTCAGAACCTCATGGCACCTTCTCCAAAATCGACCATATAATTGGTCACAAAACAGGCCTCAACAGATACAAAAATATTGAAATTATCCCATACATTCCTATCTGATCACCACAGACTAAGGCCAATCTTCAATAACAACATAAATAATAGAAAGCCCAAATTCACATGGAAGCTAAAGAACACTCTACTCAATGAAACCTTGGTCAAGGAAGAAATAAAGAAAGAAATTAAAGCCTTTTTAGAGTTTAATGAAAATGAAGCCACAACATACCCACACTTATGGGACACAATGAAAGCAGTCCTAAGAGGAAAGAGTCCTAAGAGGAGCAGCCTGATAGCACACCTAAAAGCTCTAGAAAAAAAGGAAGCAAATTCACCCAAGAGTTGTACTGGGCAGGAAGTAATCAAACTCAGGGCTGAAATCAACCAAGTGGAAACAAAAAGAACTATTCAAAGAATCAAACAAAACAGGAGCTGGTTCTTTGAGAAAATCAACAAGATAGATAAACCCTTAGCCAGATTAACTAGAGGGCACAGGGACAGTATCCTAATTAATAAAATCAGAAATGAAAAGGGAGACATAATAACAGAAACTGAGGAAATCCAAAACATCATCAGATCCTACTACAAAAGGCTATACTCAACAAAACTGAAAAACATGGATGAAATGGACAAATTTCTATACAGATACCGGGGTACCAAAGTTAAATCAAGATCAGATTAATGCCCTAAACAGTCCCATATCCCCTAAAGAAATAGAAGCAGTCATTAATAGTTTCCCAACAACAACAACAACAACAAAAAGCCCAGGACCAGAAGGGTTTAGTGCAGAGTTCTCTCAGACCTTCAAAAAAGACCTAATTCCAATTATTCTCAAACTATTCCACAAAATAGAAACAGAAGATACTCTACCCAATTCATTCTATGAAGCCACAAGTACTCTGATACCTAAACTACATAAAGACCCAACAAAGATAGAGAACTTCAGGCCAATTTCCCTTACGAATATCGATGCAAAAATACTCAATAAAATTCTCGCTAACTGAATCCAAGAACACATCAAAACAAATATATATCATGGTCAAGTAGGCTTCATTCCAGGGATGCAGGTATGATTTAACATATGGAAATCCATCAAGGTAATCCACTATATAAACAAACTCAAAGACAAAAACCACAAGATCATCTCGTTAGATGCTGAGAAAGCATTTGACCAAAAAAAAAAAAAAAAAAAAACACCCATTCATGATAAAAGTCTTGGAAAGACCAGGAATTCAAGGCCTATACCGAAACATAATAAAACAATATACAGCAAACCAGTAGCCAACATCAAAGTAAATGGTGAGAAGCTGGAAGCAATCCCACTAAAATCAGGAACTAGACAAGGCTGCCAACTTTCCCCCTACCTATTCAATATAGTACTTGAAGTCCTAGCCAGAGCAATTAGACAACAAAAGGAAGTCAAGGGGATACAAATTGGAAATAAAAAGGCAAAATATCACATTTGCAGATGATATTATATATTTGTGACCCTAAAAATTCCACCAGAAAACTCCTAAATCTGATAAAAAGCTTCAGTACAGTTGCTGGATATAAAATTAACTCAAACAAGTCAATGGCCTTTCTCTACACAAAGGATAAACAGGCTGAGAAAGAAATTAGGGAAACAACACCCTTCACAATAGTCACAAATAATATAAAATACCTTGGTGTGACTCGACCTAAGGAAGTCAAAGATCTGGTTGATAAGAACTGCAAGTCTCTGAAGAAAGACATGAAAGAAGATCTCAGAAGATGGAAAGATCTCCCATGCTCATGGATTGGCAGGATTAATATAGTCAAAATGCCTATCTTGCCGAAAGCAATCTACAGAGTCAATGCAATCCCCATCAAAATTTCAACTCAATTCTTCACCAAGTTAGAAAGGGCAATTTTCAAATTCATCTGGAATAGCAAAAAACCTAGGATAGCAAAAACCCTTCTCAGTGATAAAAGAACTGCTGGTGGAATCACCATGCCTGACCTAAAGCTGTAATACAGAGCAATTGTGATAAACACTGCATAGTAGTAGTACAGCGACATATAGGTAGACCAATGGAATAGAACTGAAGACCCAGAAATGAACCCACACACCTACGGTCACTTGATCTTTGACAAGAGAACTAAAACCATCCAGTGGAAAAAAGACAGCATTTTCAACAAATGGTGCTGGCACAACTGGCGGTTATCATAGAAGAATGCGAATTGATCCATTCCTATCTCCTTGTACTAAGGTCAAGTCTAAGTGGATCAAGGAACTCCACATTAAACCAGAGACACTGAAACTTATTGAGGAGAAAGTGGGGAAAAGCCTCGAAGATATGGGCACAGGGGAAAAATTCCTGAATAGAACAACAATGGCTTGTGCTGTAAGATCGAGAATTGACAAATGGGACCTCATGAAATTGCGAAGCTTCTATAAGGCGAAAGACACCATCAATAAGACAACAAGGCCACCAACAGATTGGGAAAGGATCTTTACCTATCCTAAATCAGATAGGGGACTAATATCCAATATATATAAAGAACTCAAGAAGGTGGACTCCAGAAAATCATATAACCCCACTAAAAAATGGGGCTCGGAGCTAAACAAAGAATTCTCACCTGAGGAATACCGAATGGCTGAGAAGCACCTGAAAAAAAAATGTTCAGCATCCTTAATCATCAGGGAAATGTAAATCAAAGCAACCCCGAGATTCCATCTCACACCAGTCAGAATGGCTAAGATCAAAAATTCAGGTGACAACAGATGCTGGTGAGGATGTGGAGAAAGAGGAACACTCCTCCATTGTTGGTGGGATTGAAAGCTTGTACAACCACTCTGGAAATCAGTGTGGCAGTTCCTCAGAAAATTGGACATACATTGTACTACCGGAGGATCCCGAAATACCTCGCCTGGGCATATATCCAGAAGATGTTCCAACTGGTAATAAGAAAACATGCTCTTGTGAAGATTATATGCCCCAATAAAGGGGAATGCCAGGGCCAGGAATTTGGAGTGGGTGGGTTGGGGAGCAGGGTGGGGGGAGTGTATAGGGGACTTTGGGGACAGCATTTGACATGTAAATGAAGAAAATATCTAATGAAAAAATTGTTTTGTTTTGTTTTGTTTTTTTAAAAAAAAGCTTGCCCCTAGTTATCTTCAGACGTCCTTTTGGCTGATGCTGCTTTTGGTTTTTTTTTTTTTTTCTGTAATAAATATTAACAATGAGTACAATTGTTCTGAGCCCTATATTCTTAAAAACCATGAGCCTGGGTCCCTCATGGAGATGCTAGCCACTGCCTCCCTATGCAAGCCTTTGATATTCCCTTTAAGTCCTCAGCTGACCGCCACTGCTGACACCTTCTGAAGCAGCCAAACAGGAGATGTCAGTCAAACCTCAGAGATAAACAATCAAGGATGGAGAACAAGTCCAAGTGTATAACCTTAGCAATGCATATACTGTCACTCAGAGAAAAGAAGGCACAGTCAGCAGCTTTTTATCCTCAGACTTTGCTTCTAAAGACTCCATCAAAAAGACCTTCAGATCAGAATTAGTCATCTCCTTTTTTTTTTTTTTTAAGCCATCCCTGGTTATACCCACAACTTATCTTTAAAGCTGAATTAGTGACAGCATACACCAAGTACTGTCCAGGCCAAATTATCTCATAGCTGTGAAGTAGACAAAGCACTCAGACATTTCTGCTGGAGAACCATGTGGAAAAGAGGGCAAAGTTCAAGGACATTACTCCAAAGGTGAGAGTAGGTCATTTAGTTCAGTGTGATCGTCACTGCACTTCCTTCAGGCACCTTGTGCTATGGTCAGTACTCTTAAACTTAAAGACAAAACATAACTTGTGCCCACAATCTAAGGAAGAAGGCACAGATAATGGTGCTGTGCCCCGGGCTACTTGGCAAGATCTCTGGTGCTGGCACCTTCCATGCTGCTGAAGTACCAAGGAGTAAACAGAAGGAGTAAACAGAAAATGGCTGGACAGTGGGAGCTATGGAGGAAAGGGCATTGATACTCTGTGAACTTAAGTTTTGTAGTTAGAACACAAAGTAATGTAATGCGTTTCACTGTGATATGTATATATGTATATATATATATGTATATGTATATATGTATATATATACATATACATATATATATATATATATACACACATATGTACACACATATACATTTATCATTATACTATGCTCTTATTTTACCCCTCCTTCATTTCCTTTCTGGCTGATTCTCCTGCACTCTCCAAATAGTCTTTCCTTCTGCTTCATGTTATATAACATTAGTTTATCTACTTTCATGTAACATACACAGTGCATGTAATATTTATCTTACCCTGGATAATTTCTCTTAACATTATGATCTCCATTTTTATGCATTTTCCTACAAGTGTCATAATTTCATGACTCCAAACTGATAAATAAAATTCTATTTTACGTATATATTCTATTTTATACACACACAAAACCACACTTTTAAACACTCTTCTGCTGGCTTCAAGGCAGGTTCCTCTCATCCTCTCATTGCTACAGTGAAAGGGATCTTGATCATCGCTCTCTTCTACAAAATCTCAAACTGATCCACTATATTGATGACATGCTGATTATACCAAGTAATTGGAAGGTCGCAGCCACTCTGGACTTGTTGGTAGCACATATGCACATCAGAGGATAGTTAATCCAACCAAATTTTAAGGGCTTTCTACCTTAGTGAAATTTTTAGGAGTACATTGGTGTAGCACATACAAATATATTCTTCTAAGGTGAAAGATGAGATATTGCACCTGGCCACTCCCACCACCAAGAAAGAAGAGCAATGTGTGCCTGTTGGATTCTTGGGAAAACACATTCTTGGATGTTTTACTCCAACCCATATACCAAGTGACTCAGAAATTGATGGTTTTGTATGGGATCTGCAATAGGAGTAGGCTCATCAACAAGTCCAGGCTATGATGCAAGCTACTCTACCACTTGGGCCATATGATTGAGCACACCCAATGGTACTTAGTGTGTCAGTGTCAGATAAGGATACTGCTTGGAGCCTTTGGAAGGCCCTACAGGTGAATCACAAAGGAGACCTCAAGGATTTCTGAGGAAAGCTTTACTATCATCCACAGACAATTATTCTCTTCACTGAGACAAATTATTCACGCTAAGGGAAACTGCTTCAGTGTGGCCCAGGAGGGCTGAAATGTTTATCATAAGCTGTCAAACTTACAACACCTTGTGTTTTTAAAGCCTCTGTCTGGAATTTAGGTGACAGACAGCACATAATGGCCTGCTCTGAGCCACCTGTCCTGAAGCATGCATGAAGCCCCCCCAGGACAAGCACCTCTCTGGCCTCTGAGAAGGCAAAAGAATATAAAGCAGATTGGCTATGTATTGCTTAACATCTTGCCTAAGTCCAGTGAGAGCACACACACACACACACACACACACACACACACACACACACAGAAGGGGAGGGCAATATACAAAGCACTCAAGTAAAAAGAGTATTTTGCACTCAATCAAGAGGACCAGTAAAAGCAGAAATAAAAACAGAAACAAAACAAGAAGCAATCAGCTATTAGAATATGAAAGTGTGTATTATACAACCACTACTATATTTAAACTGCCTTGAACTTCATAATAAGATACAAACTTCCCTTTGAGGTGGGCAGTAAGATAAAGATGCTTGACGTCACTTGCTGTATTAGTTACTTCACATAGCTATGACCCATTTTTTTTTTAAATAAGAAAAACTGGCAGAAAAGCTCAGTTAGCAGTGGGTTAAGAGCACATGGCAGAGGCACACTGGTATCAGGAGGGACCAGAAAGCAGAGAGAATGAAATATAAACTAGAAGCTAGGAAAACCTCCAAAGGCCTCCCCTAGTGACCTGCTTCTTCCAGCTCAACTCACCACTCTCTAAAGTTGTACAGCCTCTCACTGAGGAACAAGAGTTGGAAATATAAGCCCGGGTACTTGAGAGATGGTGGCTTTCCAGTTGTAGCACTTGCTGCTTTTGCAGAGGACTTATTTTCAGTTTCCAGATATGATGTGGTAGCTTACAACTATCCTCAATTCCAGTTCTACAGGGCTCACCATCTGGTTTCTGCTGACCACTGGTATACAAGCAATATACTTATATTCTTCCAGGAAAAGCACTCATACACACAAAATAAAATATCTCTTTAACCAATATGAACCTGTAGGAGACATTACAAAATCTAACCATATCATTTCACACTTGGCCTCCCAAAAGCCCATGGTCATGTCAAAAAGCAAAATGCATTTAGTCAAGCTTCAAGATTCTCCAGAGTTGTCAGGCACAGTGATCTGTGCCTGTAACCTTAACAGGGTCTGTGTAGACGAAAACATGTGTCCAAGGATTAGCAGTACAATCCTTAAGTAAGTCTTAAGGAGACACACACTAAAAGTAAAAAGGAGAACTGCGGATGTAGCTCAGTGATAGTCCAGATGTGAAAGGGGCCAGATTCAATCACAAAAGTTTTAACAGCTCTAGCAATACCCACAAACCTAAGTTCATGCTTACTCTCTACTGATACTCAAGGAGATATCTTAGGTGTGAGCCCCTGTAAGATATAAAACAGCATTAGATATTTTTACTATACAATAGCACAGAGCAAAAGTTCCATCCCAAAAGGGAGGAATTCTTCTATGGGATATGGGACCAAAGAGAGACCGAAACCCAACAGAAGAACACGAATTAAATTCTTGTTTGTTTGTTTTTTGTTTGTTTGTTTTTTGATTTTTCAAGTCAGGGTTTCTCTGTATAGCCCTGGCTGTCCTGGAACTCACTCTGTAGATCAGGCTAGCCTCAAACTTAGAAATCCACCTGCCTCCGCCTCCCGAGTGCTGGGATAAAAGGCATTCAATGAGTCACCATTGCCCGGCCAAAAACTAAATCTTGATTGGCATGAATCATGTGAATTCCAAGGGACTGCACAGCTCTAAACATATGGCCTCCTTTGATGGTCCCCATGGTCATGGTAATTTAGATTTTACTATCATAGCTTTATACTTAGATCATTTAAGGACTTCCTGCATGGAATGTGCTAACACACTGCATAGCCATCACAGACTTCCCTGTAAACTTGGTAGAAGCTTCCACAGCTACCCAGAACAACACAAACAATACCACATTTAGCCAAACTATAGTCTCATCTGTAACTATATTCCTTTGGTCTATGTGGAGCCAGAGAATCATGGGATGAAGTGGAGAGCAGGCCTGGAACAAGAGTAAGTTGAGGCATGTTCAAACTCTGGAAATCTTGTCCTGAAATTGCCAGGCTTGTATATCCTGGGGCACATAGCCCTGTGCCCCCACCTTTGCCCTACTGGAGGAAGTCACATTGCCTGGTAGCCTTTCCTCTTATAAGGTCATGTCCAAGATCACCTGGAATTCCTCCTTTTGCAAATAAGGTATCCCCAGCATCCTAGCCCCACTCAATAATATGCACACATTCCAATTGCCCCTACTCATCCTGTAGACATTCAAAGAGCCTTTGTTCCCCCATTAAAATGAGCTGTCTCACTGAGCTGCCTCCTGAGAATCTGTTCTCAACATGCTCATTGCTTCCTGAAGTCTCCTAGCTCCTCGCCATCTCGCTTTGCTTACCCTGTCAGGATCCACTGGTTGTGATCACAAGCAGATCAAATTGCTATGCATTGGGAAGCAGAGCCTGAATAGCAGGAGCCTGGTTTTTTGTCAACTTGGCATCCTATTATCTTTGAATTCAGACTTACTGGAAGTTTCAGAATAAGGCAGATTTTTAAAAATCTTTATCCAAATGTAGCATGAATAATGGTTAGTAGACAAAGTATTTGATTTGTGAATATGGTATTTAGAATTATCATGGAGGTATGTCTCTGGGCATGTCTGTAAGGGACTCTAATTAGGTAGGTTAAATGAGTTAGGAAGGCCCACCTTTTAGTTGGTGCCACTGATTCATGACCTGAGAACAAGCATTCTTTTCCCTCTGCTTCCTGACTTTGGATGCAATTTGACCAGTGGCTTCTTCAAGCTCCTGCTATGGCCACTTCCCTGCCATGATGGCCTTTGCCCTGGAATTTTGAATAAAATTAAACCCATTGTTCCTTAAGTTGCTTTTATCAGATATTTTGTCACATCAATTAGAAAAGTTAATGTATATATACAGGCCTCTAGCCCAATTTCCAGTACAATTCTTGTTCCACCTAAAGCCTTATAAACATATTCTTCATTGTGCTCATTTCTAGTACATCCTGGTATTCCTAATCCCAAACACAATCCATAATCCAGGGCTTTTCAAGCCTACATTTCCAAACTCCTCCAAATTTCACCCATAGACTTGGTTCAAAAGCCATGGATCCACATAGCCAGGTTTTTCTGGTACAAATTTCTGTAGTAATACTATGAACCAAATACCTGATAGAAACAACTTAAAGTGACAAAGGTTTATATTTGTTCACAGTTTCACCCTACCATGATTAAGAATACATGATGATGAAGGTTAGGTCATGGTCACAGGATATGTGACATGGGAAGCTCATATCATGGCAGAACAGAAATCAGAGGATGACAGAAGTTGGTGACAGGCATTACCCCTAGAGACATACCTCTGCCAATTAGGTCATACCTCCTGAAAGTTCCACAGCCTCCAACTCCAAAGTACCATCAGCTACAGATCACATTGGATCTGAAGAGACATTTTAGCTAGAGATCATTAACTTTCCTTATTTAATATTGTAGTGTAATACATAGCAAGGCGTAAAAGAGAAATCATGAGATGAAACTTGTGAAGAAATAAGCACTGTTTGAAGATAAGGAAAATCTAAAAGGAACACACATATAGTAAAAGACTGAGATACTGGGAAGTATCCGTAATATTGTTGGGTGATATTGACAGTACAATAGTGTGACGATAGTAAATGTCACTGAGTTCCACAGTTTCAAAAGGTTGGTTTAAGGTTGGAAATATTTTTCCTCAAAAGAGCAAATTTCAGTGCTGCCTACCAGAAATAGATAATAGGATGTATTTATAATAGTATATGAATATTATACTCCTAAAATTAATAAAACATGAATACACTTATTGAAAAAACTATAAACATTTTGAGACATTAAAGAGACTGTAAAAATGCTAATTCTAGAAGGACTAATCTCCTTAATTGATTTGCATATAGAATTCTAAATATAACCTCTAAAGTGTGGGGGTGGGGAGGGATGGAAGAGAAGACCCAGAGTTAGAGAAAGATAAAGACAGAGATACTGAGAGAATAAGCATGTGCCATAGTTTCAACCCTTAAGTTTCCTGGGCTGGGGCCTGCTGACAATTTCTGAGGTCATCCCACATTCAGACTTTAAAAAGGAATGCAGAGGCGCTGGACTCCTCTTTGGACTTAATCCTTCTGAGGTCAAATAAGTAGAGTCTGAACTTGTCGAGCCTCCTGATTGGTGATGCGATTTTCCCTTACACGTGTGCCTCAGATGCAAAGTCGCACACCTGAGCTGCCTTTACAAGGCTTTGCACTTCCAAAACTGTGAGCTGCATAAGGCTCATCTGTTTATAGTTAGCCTGCTTCTGTTTTTTTTTTCAATGTAGCAATGACAAATGGACTGATATGATTTGCATGTGAAATCAGAAAAGTTGACTTTAAAATTAATGTAGGTACACAAAGAGACAAGAACAGCCAAACTGCTCTTCAAGAAGAAAAGAAGACTTTGGCTAAGAGTTATAAAAACCCATTTTAAAGCTATGCAAGTTGAGGAAATGGAACAGGTACAGTCCAGAAACAGAATCAAGACCTGCATATTCAGATACACGATTTGTGCCTTAATTTCCAACTTTTTGAGACATTGAGACTGGAAAACATACTTTAAACAAAACTCAATTGCTGATAGAGCACACCTATACACAAAAGGCAAGATTATAAAGACCTAGAACACGAGGGTAGAATAAGAGTTCTAGAATAAGGCAAAGAAAGCATCAACCATACAACCATTGTAAATGTCTTACATTTACTAGTAGACAGAGCAGGAAGGCAATGATAATGGATCTGGATTGACTGACCTTGTACTTGTTTTATGATCTTGGATGAATTCCACTTTGCATCTCAGTGAGAGAAGCGTTTTTGTGCAGTGCTATTTTGATAGTGAAAGATTGTTTTGTTGAGGGTCGCAGCACCTGCACTCAGAAATACCTCCACCTTCGAGGAACCTGTGCCATTTTCTCTGCATCATAGTGTGAAGAGCAACACATGTTCACCAGGTGTTTCCCTCTAGCCGTGATGGATAAATCCAACCCCTTCTCTCCCCGACCTGCTCTGTCTATACAGCTTGAGTAGCAGACTGTTCCAGTCAGGAGAAAGGAGAGGTCTCCTCCAGCTCTCCCAGACTATTGCTGCATTGGTGTCCTCTTCTCTAAAGATCAACAACCTGGTCAACCTCCATCCCCATGTGCAGCTGCAATTGACAGCTGTTTAGTTAATAGAGGCATTAGAAGAACTCCTCAGCTGGGACTCTGCAAAAGCTATAAAGAAATACGCGCTGGTGTCCACGGGCAGGGGTTGAATCCTGGGGAAGGCAGAATGGAGGCCTCTGAGGACTCAGTTCTCCTCAACCTACACCTGCAGTCTTTATTTCAACTTACACTTCAGCATCCCAGCTGGGGTTGGTGAACACCACTTGTTCATAGAGATTCTGTCCACTGTTGTTAGGGGAGTCCAGTCAGAAACAATGTACACAAAGAAGAGTCGAGGCGTACACTGACGTTTGTGAGTGAGGAAGGCTCCTGAAACAATCTGCACATAAGCCCTGGATGTGGGCTTGTGAAACGAGTTTACTCCACAATGAAAATGGGAACCACTTTGTAGAAGTACTTTGCTAAGACATCTCCAACTGCCAGCAAATGATGGTAATAATAGTTTTCCTGGGTCTGATAAACACCTCCAAACCAAAGTGATTTGTCTTCCTATCCCACGGTTGCTTCCCAGTTAGTTCAGATTGTTTACATGGCTTGAGGGTGTTAGGGTTGATTATAACTAATATTCACATAAGACATGGTACCCTAGAATCTCTTATCTGTAGTAAAAAACCACCACATTAGGAATTATGAATGGCTTTCCAAGGTTAAAAACACAGAGTCAGTTTTCAGTAGAATTCCATGTCTGTTGTTCAAGCAAATCCAATATTTAAAAATCACTACAAAACCTCCACAGTTGTCTTTGACTACACAAATAGCTGAGGTTTTGTGATGCAAAGCACAAACACAGCTCTTGTGGAGGTATTTTTTATGATGCAATTCAGCATATACATTTGGAGCACAGAGATAAGTTTGCCTCAGTCCAAAATAGATGTTACCATCTGGATGTTAAGAGTCTAGAATTCATGAGAAGTAGGATAGCTCAAGGAACTGAGGTCTAACTCCAGAGCCTGGGAACCAGGAAAGCTTTGGGTAAAGTACCTTTCGTGCTGGAGTGTTTAGGGGAGATTGGCTTTGCCCTGAAGCTTTCCAGGAGGCAGGGACAGGACATTGGAGGAGAAGTTTCTAATACTGTAGAATACTGAAAATGGGTGAGTTTTCCTTTGAGAGAAGGCAGATTCTTCTGGAAAATGAATTCAGATAGAGGCCTAAAGATGACCTCAGTGTCTTAGGACACTACAAAGAGGGCAGTAATCGAGGGTTTTATCTAGAGAACCCAGAAGCTTGGGCGACAAGGGAGTCATGCATGGATGTAACAAGAACCATGTTATGAACTAAACTGTTTCAACAGGCTACACTCAAATCCCCCTTGGAAGTGGGGCTTGAATAGATTAAAGTGGGTACAAAGCAAATGTTCAGCAAATGTCAGCAGTCATGGCTGATATTGTTGGCCTTACTACTGTTTACATAAGCAGTTGGCACCTGCATGGACACAGGTTGAAGTTGTGAGATCAACAGTCTTGAAAGCCAGAGTCTAGGGAGTTGAAACAAACAGGAACATGAATGGTCTGAAGCATTTTCAAGCATTAAATGCTTACACCACCCTGAAAACTGCATCCTGGACAGCACGTAATAATGAAGAGAGCAATGTGATATAGATAAAGACAGGCGCAAACATCATACCTGGGGTTTGTTTGTTCCCTGCTACTAGTTGAGGTGGTTTTCACAGACGTGGGTGTTCGTTGACCTCCTGTGATCATTTCTCCTACCTAAAACAAAAACATGACATGTGTAGAGTGCTGTGTTCTTCCATGATATGCCCTTAAAAAAAAAAAAACAAAAACAAAAACCCAAAGGGAAAAAAGAAAACAAGCAGCAAGGTCTACATGTAATTTTTAAGCTATAAAGCTATAAAAGCTATCTATTTTTTTCTCTCTACGTATTCCATGAAAGAGTCTTAATTTAAGCCTCTTAAACACAACAGTCTTGCAAAACCTCAAGCTAACAAAAGATTGCCAAAGCCAAGCACACAGATTTGGTGAATTAATTTATTCCCAAATGTATTTTATCTGAGAGCCAACAACATGCCAACTGATTAAGGGAAGTGTTGAGGCCGGGATGCTGATTTGAGCAGACCCTGCCTGGGTGTTGCTCCCTAGGAACATGCTGTGCAGAAAGCACCCTAGGAGGGAGTTTCAGCACCCTAATTCCAGTTAGACCTCTTCCTTCTGCTTTGGAATTAGGAGGGAAACAAATTGTGTTCTCAAAGGCCCTTTCTGTATCTGAAAATTCTGTAATTCTATTACTTCTTTTGCACTAACTTCAGTGTTAAGCGTGTTCAGATCTCAACAGACAAATCCACCCAACAAAGGCTGTTTGCAGGCAAAGAGAGGTCATCTAATTTGTGTCCTCAATAAGTGTCTAAGCCCTCTAGTGGAGGAGGAAGAGGACCCACTGCTCCGTATTGGATCCCAGCTGTGCAACAAGCCTAAACTTACTCTTATTATCCTTGTTGCACGCTTTACTTGTGACTCACTTCAGCCCTGAGCAGCATTCCTGTGACAGATTATTTGCAGGCAGATTGGTGCCTTTAAAACCCCCTCTTTGTATTACTTCGGTCAGGTAAACAATTTAGGGTCATTTGTCCTTTTCATTCAAATGTCAGGGAGGGATATCACCTGTCATGCAGCCTCATCATCTCCTTCACAGAAAGAACACTCATTCCGGGACACACCTGCCCGGGAGGAACAGGAGGAAGCCATCATTTTGAAAGCTGACATCTATCACACAGCTGTGACACCCCTGGTCCTAGAATTCTTAGACATGGGACTCAGAGGTCTTGTCACCACCTGGGTCATCTGCTGGCTCACCTAAGCACACTGGACTCACATTTGCATTTGGGTAGGGAGTTGGTGGCCTAGTTTAGCCACAATCCTAAATTTGTCCACCTGGCTGCATAACCAAATTCATACATAGGAAAATAATTTTCTGCCATTTGACTAAGGATTTGGTTTGCCCTCTCCACTGAGCTCAGGGAAGGGTGCTGGGTCAGGCCTTGGTTAAGCCTGCATCATTGCTCAGCTTCTCTCACCTCCCATATCTCCCATTACTGGTATCTTCTCTCCCTTCTCAGGAGTTGATCATTAGATGCGTCTTGATATTTTGCATAGTCATCTACATCTTAGAACCTGCCTTTTGGAGTACAGTGGCACCTTAGCACCTCTTATTTTTAAAATACTTTAATCCTTTTATGTGGAGTTTACATGCATTAAAATATCAGACTTAAAAATAAAATAAAATATCAGCTTTGTTGTTTTATATGCCTTCCCGTTGTAAACACACTAGCAAGAATGAGAACCTATGCATAATTAGAGCCTTAAAATGCTGGCTTCTAACACTGTTATTTGTCACATATTAGGCACACAGATTCTCTGTTTTTGTGGAAATGCAAATAGAGTCACAGATTTGGAACTTTTCTTCACAGAGAATTTGCTGCGCACCAGAATCTAAATGTGCTTCTTATTTTTAAAAGATATTTTCAGCACAGATTGTTTCAGAGACAATTTTAAGTTTAAAAGTTACAAGGAATCAAGACATCAGCCATGAGAAAAAAAATATGGACTCTGGCATTCTGTTAACATGAGAGTCTATCATCACCAGTATTCACTTCAAGCACAGGGAGACCCTGTCCGGTAGAGTATGGATTCAGAGGGCCAGGGTCCTGGCATTCATTTTTCCATGGTCCTATAATTTGGGGGTGTGCTTCCTCTAGTCGGTAATACCCGTTGAGCAGTGTCTTTGTCCCATGTATGTTTAGTAATGACTAATGGAAAAGTTGTAAGGTCCGAAATATGTTCAATAAATTAGATAATGTGAGATTAACAGTTTCTTGAGCCCACAGAGAGAAACATAATCAACTCTCTGAAAATTCAATTCTAGGACAGGCACAGAGGTCCAAATTAACATTTTAATGCTGGTACATTGCGTTAACTCTTGGAGGATTGCTCTGGGGAGCTGGGATAGAACAAGGATGCAGAGATATGGCTCAGTTTTCCACAGAATACTCAAACCCCACCTAAGACTTTTTCTGAGCACTGTTTTTTTCCAACCCTTGCTTGGCTAGAGCCTGAGTTGGGGCAGTAGCCTGAACTCAGATTTTATGTATGGATGCTAATAAAGTATATATGTCTGATTTACTACTAGTAATTGGCACTCACTCTAAGACCCTGTGGCTGAGAAGCAGCTGTAAAGGAGAAACTAAGCTCTTGATTCCCCCTCCGAATTTTTTTTTTTTTACACAGAAACATAGGAACTGCCAATCTATGACTATTTCCAATGCTTAGGAGAATAATTTAATATGACTTCAAATCAATAGTAACTCACATGAATCTGGATAAATAAGCAAGGACAATTCCTATTTTAGTTGAAAACTTGCTTATAAATGAAAAGAATAAACTGATGGGAAGAAATGAAACAGGACATTTGTTGAGGAAAGTCCACAACAATCTGTGGTTAAACACAGAAATCATAAACTCCGAGTCACCAATAATGCTTCAGTGCCGCCTTAAGGAAAGGAATCACAGCATTTGGAGTCAAAAAGCACGCACAAGCCCAGATTTGAATTCTCTGCTTCATTTTCTCAGTGTCATCCATCCTCCCTCCATCCATTTATTGAGCCTCACAAAAAGCACCACATGGGCAAGGGATGAGGGATACTTTCCAGAAATCTTCAACCAGTTTTATCAGTGAACAAACCACTGATGCTAACTGACCCCCAAATGACCCAGAAGACAAAAAGCATTGCAAACATTATTGTTTATCAAGCAATATCCAAATGTCATCTTTAACATTTATGGTGGATAGCCATGTGATAAGATTGCTTTCAATGTCTATTTTTGTCGGTTTCAGCAAATGATTATCACAGCAGGCTGGTATTACTCTGGGTCAGGAGCACAGGCGAGTACATAATTCAAGATTATAGCTATGCCTTGGCTTAGGCTATAAAAGTTGATTACTTGGGAAATCCAAGGTAAACATGGTAGGCTGCTACATGGTTCTCTAAAGGGCAGGTTAAACAAACAGGCTGAGTACGCAGTAGGATGGCAGCCTTAAGTCTTAGGTGACCTTAAGGTCTATTATTAACTCAGCTATCAAGTCCTGCAAGATGCCAGTCTCTTAGATAGAAAGAGATTGGTTTATCGTAATGTATTGCCACTGTAATTAATTATCTACTGTTTCTTACAAATTTGACCCTGCTTCTTAAATATAATGTGCACAAAAATGACAATAAATTTCTCTTGGAGACTTCACTTTTCTCCACAGTTTTAAATGTTACTTCCATTAGGTTTGCTTAATAAAACGTTCGGTGACCACCTACTGTGCTTAAGCACTAAGGGAGAGATAGAAAAACTGATAGATTAGAAATACCCTCTGGTCATTTCACAAGGAAAAATGGCACGACCAACTGAAATACCTGGATGGATGTAACTGAAAGACAGATGTAAGGCCAGCACTCTGAGAAGGCCTATTAAAGGACATGATATTTCATAACAGAAAGAAACACATGTTTTCCAGAAGACAGAAATAGAGAATATTGCTGGGAAAGAAAAAAAGCAGGATAAAGACAGTAAGGTAAATAAACACATCAGTCACATGGGGCCAGGCTGGTCACTCCTGGGGATGAGGCTGGAGACCTGGCATCACAGTTGCTGCATCCCTGTGAGGTGTCCAGACATTTCACATGAGGTGACAGAAGCTTTGCAGTCATTTACTCCCTTGTTCATGTCATGAGGAATATTTAAACTTCCTCATTCACTCAGGCAAAGTGTGTGATAGCAAGAACAACACCTGTAAATCCTCATCAATTTAGCCTGCTTTGTAAGATAGCAGTGTATGTGAAAATTACATTTCCTTACAGACTTCACTGTCTCTCAGTTTTAACTTTTACCTCTATTAAAACTTCATAAATCAAAATGACTCTGAGATTCTATCTTACACCTATCAGAATAGCTGAGATTAAAACCTCAAGGGACAGCACACATATACCCTTGGAAAACATTCTTCCATTGATGGTGGGAATGCAAACTTGTACAACCATTTTGGAAAGCAATTTGATGGTTTCTCAGAAAACTGGGAATAGTTTTACCTCAAGACCCAGCTCTACCACAACATCCAAACAATGTTCCACCAATGTGGTAACAAAGACACCTGCTCAACTATGTTCATAGCAATTTTATTTGTAATTGCCAGAAACTGGGAGCAACTTACATGTCCCTCAACAGAAGAATGGATAAAGAAAGTGAGGCACATTTACACAATGGCATATTACTAGGCCTTTAAAAAAATGACATTATGAAATTTGCAGGCAAATGGATTGAACTAGAAAAGATCATCCTAAGTAAGGTAATTACAAAAAGAAAACCATGGTGTCTATGTACTTATAAGTTGATATTAATCATAAAGTACAGGATAACCATGCTACAATCCACAGAACCAAAGAAGATAAGTAAGAAGGAGGGCCCAAGTTGGGACACCTGAATCTCACTGAGTAGAAGAAATAGAATAGACATTGGGGTGGATGGATAGAGGGAACTGTGTTGGGGAGGGGATCAGGAGGGGAGCAGGAGAGATCTGTGGGGCGATGATGGCGGGAGAGAGTGCTAGGACACAGCACTGGAATCAATGGGGAGGATTCCTGGAATAAGCTAGAAACCTAGGACAACGAACACTCCCAAGAATCTATGAGGGTGACCCTAGCTAAGACTCCTAGCAATGGGGCATATGGAACTTGAACCAGCCATCTCCAGTAACCTGAAAAGACTCCAATATAGGGATGGGGACACTAACCCAGCCACATAATCTTTGACTCACAATTGTCCTACCTACAAGATGCGCAGGTATAAAGATGTATCAGAAATTACAGGAATGGCTAACCAATGGCTGGCCCAGCTTGAGACCAATCCCATGGGAGAGAGCCCATCCCCGACACAATTACTGATACTCTGCCATACTTGCAGACAGGTGCCTGGCATACTTGTTATCTGAGAAGCTTCACCCAACAACAGATGGAAACAGATGTAGAGATATACAACCAGACGTTAGGCAGAGCTTGGGACATCCCTTTAGAGAGTGGGAGGAAGAACTGACAGAGACAGCGAGGTCAAGAACACTACAAGGAAACCCTACAGAATCAACTAACTAGCCTCGGCCCATAGCACCCCACAAAGACTGAACAGTCAAACAAACAGAAAGCATGCACGGCTCTCTGCACATAAGTAATAGTTGTGTATCTTGGTCTTCATGTGGGACTCCTAACAGCAGGAGCAGCAGCTGCCTTTGACTCTGCTGCCTGCTTTTGAATCTCTTTCCTTAACTGGTCTGCCCTGTCTAGCCTCAGTAGAAAACAGGGTTCGTCTTACTGCAAACTGATATGCCAAGGTGCATTGATCTCCATGAGAGGACTCTCCTTTTCTTAGGAGAAAGGAAGGGGGTGGGGTGAGAGAGAGGTACTGGAGGAGAGGAGGGAGAGGAAGCTTTGGTTGGGATATTAATTAATTAACTAACTAATTAATTAATTATAAAACTTTCTTTCAATGAAAGAAGCCTTACAATATGCTTCAAAGTGCTTACTAGTTTCCATCTTTTTCTTTTTTCTTTTCTTCCCACGTGGGCAGCCCCATACCCACTAGACCACTGTATATGCTCCAAGCTGTTATAACTACTGCCCTTGCTGGTTCTGTAGGAGATGCTAACTGGCCTACCCAGTACTTCTCAGACCTTTAGGTACTATTAGAACAAAGTTCAAATACTTTCTACATGAGTCTGCCTGGGAGTCCAGTCTTTCAGCTGATTCTTGGGTTCTGCCAAGTTTTGACTTTGTACTGACTGATTACAGAGCATTTAAGTTTTTCTGGTAGTTGGGGGTGGTGGTGGTAGTTGGTGGTGGTGGTACTATGTAGACAGGTGTGTGTGTGTGTGTGTGTGTGTGTGTGTGTGTGTGTGTATGGTACTGGGGTGAACCCCAGCTTTGTGTGTGCTGAGAAGACGCTCTAATACTGAACTGTGACTCATTGCTGTATACTTCTCTGTATGTAATTCATTTACAGAATCCATATTTAAGGGAGGATGACAGCATTCCAGGAATTGATGTAGGATCTAGGATAACATGAAGCTATGGATGGCCAATAACAACTGCCTAATGTTCCATTATATACTGTATGTATAGACTGTTCTGTAATGGACTATTTATAGAAACAAGATACTTTACAATTTCTCGATAATTATACCACATTAGCTACCCATTACAAAAATTTGGATCATTGATTTATTTTTTTCTATAGAGTAAAAATTATTATAATTATGAAGTCATAGCATACATTTTAAAGTTTGATATATGACAGATTTTATTTCCAAAAGGATTAGGTCACTTACTATTTCTCCTAGCAATTTATGAGAGGACTCTTCCATTGTAGTCTCACTGGCATTGAATTTTTAAAATGTTGCTGATAGAAAATTGGCAGTGTTGTTTGCTTCTGAAAGAGCAAAACTGCTGAGGAAAGGGGATGAAAAGATGATTTGCTATGGCCTACAAACTTCTCAATACCCATGAATTTTTTCCTATAGAACATATCTATGCAAATAAGCATAAGGTATAAAAGTTCATGACCAGATGAATAGGCATAGCATTTTTATTATAAAATATAGTGCATATTTATCTTGCCTTTTGAGGTTTTTCTTGCGAGGACTATTTCCAGCATGTCTGAATGATTTTAAGATTTTTTCTGAAACATTTTTGTGATGTATGAATATTATCTCCC
Organism: Mus musculus; assembly: GCF_000001635.26. Lineage (NCBI taxonomy): Eukaryota > Metazoa > Chordata > Mammalia > Rodentia > Muridae > Mus > Mus musculus. The sequence goes on from NC_000081.6 coordinate 66,404,114, forward strand.
ACCTGATTTTTTATGTAGACTTTTCTTACCAGTGGTGCAGCAGCATTAAAAAAAAATCTGAATACTGAGTTGTTTATTTATTTAATGTATGTTTTACCCTCACTAAAATGAAAACACCACATGGGCAGAAATATCTGTGCTGGGCATACACTAGGGCCTCAATAGCTTTTATTAACTAATGGAAAAAAGTTAAACAACAAATCCTGTAGCTTTGAATTAACTATTTAACCTTAATTAAAGCTACAGGAAGTGGCCACCATTTAACATCTGGAAAATGTGTCTCTACAAAGAATAAAAGTAGGTATTTAACTTTATTTCTGCATTAAAATAACATTAACTATTATCAATATGAAATTTATTTTGATGAATCATGTAAAATAAGATGATGTTAAATAAAAATGGTGAGGACAGAGGCTGCTCAGTGGCTAAGAGGACTTGCTGTTGTTCTTCTAGAGAATGGGTGTTTGGTTCAGTATGCCCACAGTGTGCTTCACAACTGCCTGTAACTCTAGCACAGGGGATTCAATTTTATCTTCTGGCCTCAACAGACCCTGTACATATGTGGCATACACAGATAGCACATATACATGTAGATATATATATATATATTTTAGAAATCTTGTAAAAGATGACAAATTATCTCAAATAGAAAATATTTCAAATTCTCATTGCATAATCATTTATACATTTCCTGTGTTTGATAAAAATATTTATCCAACCAGTTTCAAACAAGGAGTCAATAGAGGTTTCTGGTTGCTTCCTCTTGCCATTGGAGTAGGCACATTTCTTGTCTTAGGGAGCTTATGGTCTGCTGAAGGAGGAAAAGGCCATGGCAGAAATAGGAGCATGGAATTTAGGCACAAGGTACCCAGGAGTACTATGTGCCAGTGTGTGTTGGCCCAGGTTCAATTCCCACAAGAGTGTCATTTGAGCAGGGATTATAGGTGGAAAAATAGGGAAATGTCTTGCAAAGAAAGGGGAAGTCTGGGTGAAATGGTTGAAAGTGGGAGAGGATTGAGAGTCTGAGAGTGATAGACAGCCCCAGGCTACATAAGTCTGAAGCATGAATACCAAAAAGGGATAGAGGTAGAGCTGAGCTTACAAACTGAAAGCGCACGTGGATAATCCACCAGTACAGCAGGAATTTTATTCTATGGATGAAAAGGACACACTCATAGGCTTCAGGACAGGATCGTGGCATCCTGAAGCTGGCAGTTTGTGAGCGTTGAAGAGCAGCATAGTGTGTATTCAAGGAAAGAAGGCCTGAAAAGAATAATGCCATTTATAGGAAGACTTAAGATATGATGACAGCACTGACAGAGGAGTCAGTGAGCTGTAAAAGAGACAGAAGTCAGCAGGCTGGAACATGGAGGGGAAGGGCAGGGAAGATGATGACAAACGGAGTCACGAAGAAAAGTTATGGGGAAGGTATAGGAAGAACGGAAGGGAAATGAGCTCATCTTTTAACTGAAAATCCTGACATCCACATTCAAGTTAGCAGTTAAAGAGTATCATAAGCCAATTTATCAGGTAGGATCAGGCAGGAGATGATGGTAAGGGGGAGGATACAGGATAGAGGAGGTAGGAGAAGAAAGATAAAATGAAAGCAACAGGCAAACAGAGTGGTGTGTGCACAAGAATGGTCAGGGAAACAATGGGGAAAACAGTAGCACATGACTTTACCGAGTTATAAAGAGCATGGGTAAGGAGGGGTACCCCAACAAAGCTCATACAGTAGAAAGATTAAACAGTTTATAAAGAATATGTACAATCTTGTATAGTATGACATGCAGACAGACAGACATAAATACAAACAGACATACAAATATATCCTGAAGGTGTTAAACAACAGGAAGCAGACAATACAGGGTATTTGATCCATGGTGGAAGAGGTAGCAATAAACAAGAGGCAAGTTTATATGAATTTTTCCTACAAAGCTCTTCCTGATCTGCAAGGCATAAAGAAATGTGTGTCCCTACTGACCTGGGGAGTCAAAAGCTGGAATGTGAGCTCCCCAGAATGTTACAAGTAAAGATTCCACAGAAAGAGACCCAAAGTTAAGCATGTAAATGCTACTTAAATCCTCATCTGGTCTACATGCAAGGTAATGCTCACAAAGCACACAACCACAAGGACCAGAAGAAAACGAGGAAGAGACTTTGGCTAAAATCAAGCTCAGAAACTTTGTATAGTCTAATAAAATGCTACCAAAATAGTTAAGTGTGACATGTGTATCACAGGCATTCAAGGCTCAGGGAACATTGTAAAAGAGTGGGTACAAAGATCTATTTGCCAGAAGTGAAGAGAGGACTACTGCAAAATGGTTTATTCTGGATATGACAGGACCACTGCAGCTGTGAACTCCAAACAAATGTGCTTGCCTGCAGAAATCAACACATTCAACACTTCATGAAGGAAATGAAGTGGGGAGAGCTCACAAGCTCCCACCCCATGAGGAGCAATTGACAATAGATGGCTTCTAGGGAAGGGGCACTCCATTTTCTTTAAGGATATAGTCCCTGGTAGGTCAACCGTGTGCCAGTGGGTGACCCCAGATCTGTGAATTGGACTAGGTATGGGATCATGAAGTTGGTATGGGGGTGGGCTGTGGGATGCAGATCTAGGAAGAGAGAAAAGTGAGTGTGATCAAAATACTTTGTATGTGTGCAAGAAGCAGGTATGGGAGGGTTTGCAGGGAAGAAGGGGGGAAATGATGCCTTATAATTTCAAAAATAAAAGCAAAACTGCTTTTTTTTAAAAAAGTGAATACAATTATATTTAAAAGCAAAGACTATTAACAAACCATATCCGAAATAAACATTCTTCAAAGGCGAGC